>NC_046659.1:12498103-12521673 GCF_010883055.1 Belonocnema kinseyi | reverse complement strand
ATATATATATATATATATATATATCATTTAAATCAAATATGCAACTACGAAAAGTCCTCCTTATCTACATGCATTAAAACAGTAGAATACAGGTCGGTAAGAAAGAATTTGAAAAGGGCTCCTGATTCTAACATTTTTGAAACCAATAGCCTTCGCTATTTTTTTTTCTTCCGCCAGATTAAAAGTAGTAAACGCGAGATTTCCAATTCGAATATTAAATAAAATATCGAATTATTACAATGCTATAGATAAAATTGATGAAACAAGAACGATCAAGCAAAAACAAAACAAAAATTTCGTGTTCATCGAGATGCGAACTTAGGATCTTATGCGTATCAGTTAAGAGGGCTGGGGACATGAGCTTTTGTAAGGTCGTCGTTGCACTCTATTTTCTTCAAAAGTACATTGAAAAATATGACTTATTTGGTATTTCTGCATTCAGAAAAGAATTCTCTATGTATATAAACTGTTAGAAAAATCTGTATGAGGTTTAATATACATGTGTGTGAAGCAAATATGCACTACCGCTACTGAAATTTAACATACATTGGTGTAGTGAATTTAATATACATGTGTATTAAATTTAATATACAGGTCAGTATATTAATGTGCGTGAAAACTCAACCTGCTTTCATTTCTTTAAATCTTGTCAAATATTCTCAATGAAATTAATAATCTAGGATTCGTAGACTCAGTTGTTATTTATAATGAAAGTGCAATGTACGAGTTAAATTTTTCCTAATATTGCTCTAAATGGCTAAAATTTTAGGGGGATACAATTAATTGTAGGTTAAGTCTGTTATTTATTTGCTTAATTGAACTTTTTGACTTGTATTCCAATTTTATTTTTGGTTAAAAGGATGAATGTATCATGTTTTATTATTTAGAATCAAAAATTACAGCTAAACTTATTTTAAATTAGGGTAAAATGTAGGGTAACTGACAGGTTATTGTTTTTATAATACCATTTTTTTATGAAAAAAGTGAATCCTAAAAGTATATATCAATCGATTCAGAATTTCTCGAAACGTGCATATCCGTTGAACGTCAGAGAAGTATTTTTAGCAAATTTTTGCAACTTCCGTCAAGATTGGTAGTTACGTGCCTTCAATGTACTCCGTGCAGATACTTCCTTGACCTCTGTTTTTTCATATTTATTGAAGAAAATTTGTTTGTATGGGGACATTACTTGCAGAGGAAAAGTCAATAGATGTTATTAATATTGTAAATTTGCGAAATAATCATTACGAGCCGAGAAATAATTCTTCAAAAGTAGGGTAACTTTGACTAAGGTTATTGTTAATATAATACCATTTTTTTAATGAAAAAGTGACTCCTAAAACTATATACCAATCGATTCAGAATTTTACGAAACGTGCAAATCTGTTGAACGTCAGAGAAGTATTTTTAACAAATTTTTGCAACTTCCGTCAAGATTGGTAGTTACTTGCCTTTAATTTACTCCGTGCACATACTTCGTTGACCTCTGTTTTTTTCAAATTTATTTAAGAAAAGTTGTTTATCATTACGAGCCGAGAAATAACTCCTTAAATTTCTCAAAATACTATAAAAAAGTGTTTTCTATTGCAATCTTACTCTCTAATTGTGAAATAATAATGACAGGCCCGGAAATTATTTTTGAAATTATCCCAATAAAATGTTTCGATTAGATGAAAATTCAAATGGAGCATTTTCAAAATTTCAAACTCTGACGTTCAAAGAATTTGCACATTTCTTGAAATTCTGAATCGAACGATATATACATTTAGGAGTCACTTTTTCAGAGAAAACGGTATTATAGTAACAACAACAAAAGTAATGATTATTTCACAAATTTACAAAACAATAGGCATGTAACCATAGGTATGTAAAACCATTGATAATAATTATAACTTATGTGGAATGCCTGGATTGGTAAACGAGTTAGGAAAATGAAGCTTTAACGATCAACTAACATTGAGAATATTGACCAATTTTCTTCAATCTTTTTTTTATTTACTCACAATAATATAACGAGGCTAATGTAGTACATTAAATTTTAATTAATGAATTTTGTACAAGATTCTGATTTTTATCCGCTGTGTGTAATCTCAAACAATGGGGGGGGGGGGGTCTCGCGAGGCCAAAAACCGTCCGCTCGACAAACTACCACCCGCTGCAAGGGTACCGTTTTCCAGACAATGCCTGAACCTGATTGACGGTCCCCTGATTATTACTTTCTCGCAGGAAATTTTTTTCACACTTTTTTTTATTATGTACTCTTTTTTCTGAAAATATTCCAACTGTGATTCGCTGTCGAAATTTTTTTTTCACTCAGAAGCTCCACCCTTTGGAGAATTCCCACGGGTGTCCCTAGCCTTCTTTAAAAGATAGCCACGAATCCTTTTTTCACTCAGGTGCAGCAGATCTATTGACCCTACATGAATTGGAAATGCCTTGTAAACATCATGAAAAAGTATTTTGATTGTAAAAATAATATAAATAAACCAACACGGAACCACGTCGGGCCGAGTTAGGTTAGATAAGATTATATCAATTTGTCTGCTGTCTTCGTGATATTGTTTTGTTTACATCCAACTTAAAATGCCAAAAGCAAAAAATACATTGCGAGTTCGGAAGCACAAAATTCTTATTGAGATTTCTTATATGCGCAATGAAAACGAGGATAAACTTCCGAAAAGCACTTACCTCCGAATAATTCGAAACTTCGTATACCTATGTATTTTGACGCGCTGATCACGAATATGGTAGTGAAAATACCCACAAATTGGATTTTGAAGGTTAAAACCCCCAAAAAGCTGTAAAAATTTCATGTTTTCCGTTTATTTCAGTCAATAATAAAAATTTTTTTAAAAGTTTTAAATAAAAGTTGTAGATCTTTCAATAACACACTTTTTGCATTGAATAATATGTTTGTACCCTGCGACTAATAGAGTTCAAGAAAATATACGATAAATATGAAAAATTACAGAAATACTGCAAAATGTTTAACAGTGCGACTTAAATTGCATGAAAAAATATAAAATTATAATAACAATATGTATTTTTAAAAGGTCTAATCATTTTTACCTGTTTTTTAATATTTTAAAAAAATTCCAAAGATATTTATATTGTCAAGGTCGAATGTCATACATTGCGAAATTATTGACTTTTGAGATTAGGGACGTCCGACTTCATTTGTTCCTCCAAACTGCACGTAAATCATTTCCATTCCTAAAGTTGTACATCAACTTCCTATATATGCATTTACATTACCTGAAAAGATTACTTCATACAAAACATATGAATTTCCATGACTAGTAACATTATAGATTAAATGCTTTAAATATTTTCTCGAACATAACCTCACTTTTAAAATCTCATTCCATATGCCCCATGTGCGTTAGTCAAACAAAAGACATTCCAAAAGAATATGAAAACGATTCAAAAATATTTATAATTGTAATTCATTTATGAATGCGCGTGTATGTGTAATAGCTCTATATTTGAACATTATTTTTTTAAAAATAATAGTTTTCTCTAAAATGCAAACACTTAAACATTCATTTTTTATTTCTATAATTGGTAATATTTCAAATGTTTTTATGTTATTATTTTTTCAACTTTGTATTTTACAAAACTTTAATTTTTTAATATTTTACATTGCATATCTTTATACATTATATCTCGTTTTCAATATTCTACATTACATTATCTGTTTGTATGTTTTTTTTTAATTTATCGATAAGAGTTTGCATTTCGAAGAACACTATTATGCTTTGACAAAAAAATTTTTAATTTAGAGCTATTACACACGCACACACACAAAATCAATTTTAATTATAAATATTTTTGAATCTTCTCAATATTTTTTTGGAATTATTCTTGTTTGCCTAATGAAAATGGGGCACGCGGAGTGAGATTTGAAAAGTGATGTTATGTTCGAGAAAATATAAAAAGCATTTAATCCATAATCTTACTAACCCGGAAATTCATACATTTGGTATGAGATAATCTCTTTTTTCACAATATCAGCAACAAAATATAAAATTCTAAGAAGCTGGAAAACATTTTTTAATTTACATAAATAGTAAATGCGCTCAAAATAACGACGCTTTCTCGAATGCATAACGGGAAATTATCAGAAGCTAAAAATAAGCTGTGATGTTGATTCAAGCGAATTAAAGTTGACCTTTGCCTGCGTTACGGATATCAGAAATCTCACCAACTGTTCTGTGATTTCGAAACCGCGATCTACTTTTTGATTTTGGCATTTTAAGTTCGATAAAAGAAAAACAATATCACGACGATAACAGAAAACTTGAGATAATTTTATCTAACCTAACCCGACCCGAACTGGTTCTGACGCGAGCCACATCTTCTGCCCCTTGCGGCCACATGGGGAATATCGGATCAGGCCCAGACCAGAACTCGGGAATAAGTTGGAAAATTTTTGCACAGAATAATTAAGAATATTGAAAAATTGAAGTTATGTAAAACAAAAAGTCTAAAAAAATATTATTGAAAAAATTTTTTTAATTTTACTAATTATAGAAATAAATAATTAGTGGGACCATATCTGGTCCAGATAGGGCCCCCATTGGATGCCCAGATCTGTGCCCTGTCAGGTTAGGCTTTTCATTTACGGTCGGGCGCTAGACAGATTACCCTGTCGGGGCCACATTTTTACCGTTGGACGCCCCACCAAAATTTCTGCACGGATATGGTTTATTCCTCAAACATTTCACTTCTCCAAATGATCCTTAAATAATTTTGCCCAAAGAATTTCGTTCAATCAGATATAAACATATTATTTTTCAAATATAAGTTTAGAAATTTTTGAGAGGGATAAACAAAAATTACATTTTCTTAATTGTCGAAAAACTATTTTACACTGAATTCGGAAAATTTTGAAAATTATTCTTTTTATTAACGCAAGCCTCAACAAAAACAGACAAATTTGAAAACCTACATAATTGAATTTTCAACAAAAAATAGATAAATTATCAAGTAAAATTGAAATAATTAAATTTGCAGTTTAAAAATTGATTTTTATATGAAGAAGTCTTTAAACACAAAAATATATATTTAAAAAAAATAGTAATTTTAATCAAACAGTTAAATTTTCAATCGAAAAGATTAATTTTTTACCCAAAAAGAATAATTTTTATCAAAATACATGAATTTTCATTAAAACGAGAAAAAAATTTTGCTCAATCATTAATTTAGAAAAAATTGCAGTAAGTTTACGGTAATTATAAATGTTGAAAGTATTACAAAATAACTGAAGACTTGAAAAGATGCCAAAAAACGTAAAACAAAATACAGATTTTTGAAGAATTCAACACAAAATTTCGAAGCTTACTAAGCATTTTCAAAGGCTTGAAAATAATAAGATTTTAATTGAATTTTCATAGAACTAAAAATAATTTTATTTTTTAATTAACTAAAAAAATTTTTCATTGGAATGTGGAAGATTTTAAGGCAATTTTTGTAATTTTGTATGGTTTTCAAAACAAATTTTTAAGAGAATATTTAAAAATAATTCACAACAAGCTATAAAGTATAAAGTAATGTTTTTAACTTAAAATTGTAAAAAATTATACCATTTTGAAATTTTATAAATTCTTTGATTGACTTTCCTATTAAACATTTTGGTTGCATTTTTTAATTTTCTATTTTGATTGACTGAAAAATCCTTTTTAGTTAAAAATTCAACTCTATTTTTGAAAATTGAATTGTTTGTTTGTTAGAAAATATATATTCTAAGCTGGAGTAAGTCTCGAGTAGTTACACGTTTGGATTTGGTAATGGAAAAAGCATCACGTAGGGGGGAGGTGCATGTTGTGATTTAAAGTTTCTGACAAATTTATCACGTTTTTGTACGTTTAATGCGTACACTTCAACTAAATTTTTCTCAAATATCATAAATTTTGAAACTTGAATGGAAAACTGTTATTTAAACTTCTGAAGAGTTACATGAATTGAAACTGACACTTTTTTCATTTGTTTTTAAAGAAGGTTCTCAAAGCACCTACGTTGCAGCGCCACGCAGAATATCACTCAAACTAAGGTATTTTCGGATCCAAAAGAGTCTCCATGAATTATTACATTCTCATCAGAGAAGGTATTAGATTTGTGGAAATCTGACCCACCCCCCACCCCTCAGTTTTGTCAATGTCCACATTTTGGAACCCCCTTAATCCGAAAAACAGGTTATTCCGAATATATCTGTGCGTCTCTAAATTTTTAGTTTGTTAGCACAATAACTTTCGAAAGAATTGCTAGATTGTATTTGTCTTTTGTATACTCTTTAAGTGTTTTAGAATAAATGTTATGTTCGTTAGACAGCTATTTTGGATAAAACTTCAAAAAGTGAGCGTATTTTAAAAATTTTTGAGACCGCTTTTTCAAAATTCAAAAATTTTCTGTACGAATATTCATAGAATTGAAATAGACGAACAATTTATTCCAATAACTTTTTTTATAAAACCAAAATTTACCAGAGTTATAGCATTTACAACATTCCAAAGAACACATGCAAATCAACATTTCAAGCGAAATAACGCACGATATGTAAAAAGTAAAGAGAAAAAAGATGTGTCTTTTTTCAATGCCTTGCAAGATTATAATAACAGCTGTTTGAATTTTGTTGAAAAATCGAAAATTCATATTTTGGTGGCAAAAAAAGAAATGGAAAATAAGAAATTACATTTTGCGATTGAACTGTGCAAGGTAGGCGAAAAGGTGGATGGACAAAAATTGTGCATTTTTAAAAATTCTACTAATTTCTTATAAAACACTTTTTGATATCATGCATATTTTGTGTTTTAATTGTGAAAAACTATATTAGCAGTACAAAATCAGCCCGCTGCGTAGGAATATTCTCATCACAACTTTTTTTAAAATTTCTTTTTCGTCTCGTGTGTGGGGTTGCAAAAATTTACTTTTTTAAATGTTTCTAATGTTATTTTTCACGATTAAAACAAAAAACAGAACTACCAAAACATTATTCAAGCCAAATTAATCAACCTTTACATTCTCATCAGCGAAGGTATTAGATTTGTGTAAAATTACAACCCCCTGCCTCAGTTTTTGTCAAATGTCCATGTTTTGAGGCCCCCTGAATCCGAAAAGCAGGTTTTTACGAATGTGTCTATCTGTGTGTCTGTAGATGTTTGGTTCTTAGCACGATGACTTTCGAAAGAATTGACAGATTGGATTGGCCTTTGCTATACTGTTTTAGTGTCCAAAAATAAAGGTTAAGTTCCTTAGCCAGTAATTTTCGATAAAAATTCAAACAGTGAGCGTATTTTGAAAATTCTTGAGACCACTTTTTTCAAAACTCAAAAATTCTTCTGTACGGATATTCATAGAATTCAAAGCATTTAAAAAATTCCAAAAAACACACGAAAATCAACATTTTAAGACAAATAACGCACGATATGAAAAAAGGC
Source organism: Belonocnema kinseyi (assembly GCF_010883055.1). Classification (NCBI taxonomy): domain Eukaryota; kingdom Metazoa; phylum Arthropoda; class Insecta; order Hymenoptera; family Cynipidae; genus Belonocnema; species Belonocnema kinseyi. The sequence continues at coordinate 12,514,237 of NC_046659.1, read as the reverse complement.
AAGAGAAGAAAAATGTCTTTTTTTAATGCCCTACAAAATTATCATAACAAAAATTTGAATTTTTTTTTTTGAAAAGTTGAAAACTCAAATTTTGACAGCATAAAAAAATAATGGAAAATCAAAATTAAATTTTGCGGTTAAAGTGTGCAAGATATGTGAAAAGGTGGCTTGACAAAAATTGTGCATTTTAAAAAGTTCTATACATTTCTTATAAATCACTTTTTGATAGCATTCTAGAAATATCTCGAAGCCTCTAGAAAGATCTCGAAGCTTCTAGAAAGATCTCAAAGCTTCCTGAAAGATATCGAAGCTTATAGAAAGATCTCAAAGCTTTTAGAAAGAACTCGAGGCTTCTGGAAAGATTTTGAAGCTTCTGGAAAGATCTCGAAGCTTCTGGAAAGGTCTCGAAGCTTCTAGAAAGTTAGGTATCGTATATGTAATAATCGCATATATTGCTAACTGCCTACACATTTCCATAATTTGCTAGGGGTGGGGTTTTCTCGAGGCTTTCAGAAACTTTGGCCTCGTATATGCAATACTCGTATATATTGCTAACTGCTTATACTTTGCAATGAATTGTCAAAATAATAGCAACAAAAATAGAGTGCAGACGTACACACAGCTTGTAGAGACATGAACCTTTTATACTAGAGAGAGAGAGAGAGAGAGAGAGAGAGAGATTGCGCGCGAAATTTGAAAATGAATCCCAATGATGTGTGTGTATCCAGCGCTGAGAGAAGTTTGCAACCCATAGTTGCACTTGATATTCATCGTTTTTTAAAGTAAAATTCCATCACTAAAGTTTGCTGAAGAGCAAGATTTTTTAACAATGCGGATTGCAAAATTTGAAAATCAACCCATCGCTGTCTTTAAAGTTCATTTTTGAAGGAAGTTTACAACCCATCGCTGCCATAAAATTTCATCGTTCAAGATTATCGGAGGTATAGCAAAGCGGAAAGAGCGCGAAAATTCGAATCTCTTCTCTATAACTTTAAGCCAATTGCAGTACACGTAGCTGTGCATTTCTATTGGATGCACATTGGACTTGTAAATATTGAATAGGCGTATATGAGTTATATGGTTGCTCAATACAGTTTGGAGGTGCACAAGGCTTCTGAATATATATGATACTTATCAATGAGCAGTATAATTGCAAATGTCCAGTAGGTTTCTATGTCAATGTGGATGTACCGTATAGTTTGGTAGCACGTAAAGCTGTGCAATGGACACATATAGCACACATGAATGTTATGTAGCATTTGACAGTGCATAGAGCAGCATAGTGTAAATATGTTACCTATAGCTGTAAAAAATACTTGTACGGCAGCAAGGCTAAGTGTCACTGTTTTGATGAATTCTGTAATACGGTTCTGTTCCAAGCGAAATGCAGGTAACGCAGTCATTTACTGCTAGAGGATAATGGTTTATATCTGTGCTAAGATACTAATTCATATATGTGCTAAGATAATGGTTCATATTTTTGCTAAGATAGTGGTTCATATCTATGCTAAGATAATGGTTCATATCTGTGTTAAGATACGACAGTCGATAAGTGCTCACTGATAACACATGGCACCCCCATAAAGTCAGTTAAATTCGAAGGAATTTAAAAATTGGCGGGAAATTTAAATGTATACAAGATTACAAATTTTAAAGGAGAAAAAGTAATTTGTCCAAGTATTGTAAGGGTTAGTTAACCTAGTGAACCGTTGAAAACTGGTATTTGTGACTTTTCTTGTCTGAATGTCTGCATAAATTAGTTTAAAGAACAAAAATTATAAAATGGAAATATTTGTTTTCACATAAACAACCAAATATATCAACTGAAACGGTAAACAATTTTTGCCTTTAAAACGTTTATTTATTCTTATAATACAGTGAAACTCTGAACCGATCTTGCAGCTGGAGAAGGTGGGGAATTATCCAGCTAGAGTGCCGTTTTGTAGAAAACGCTTTTGTTGACGACTGAGCGACCGCCACTCACCCCCTGCAGCTCATCTTACCCTACCTGCAGCGCAAATTCTCGGAAGGACTACATCAGGGGGCCCTATCTCCAGGGTTCAGTTCACTTGTGATGCTGCTGGTGATAGATGAGGTGGTGGTGGTGGATGTGATATAAATTTTACTACTATATGAAGAAGTGAGAGTAATACCTAATCTTACTAACTTATACTTATCTAAGATAAAGGATTTTAAATAAATTTCGACGTTTGACTACCTTAAATGTCTGTTTATTCAAGATAAGAAACTTAATTCAATTTTAGTATACAGGTTTTCAACTTACCCTGGCAGACCGAAGGAACTCCATGAAGCGTCTACAAAGTACCCGTAAAGATCCCATTGGGTCTTCATTCGGTTCCTTTCCAAAAAACTAAAAAAAAAAAGCAAGATCAACTTTTAAACTGATGAAATTCGGATTATGCGCTAAATTTTCTATTGGAAACTCACGGAGTAATCGCAATACTTTTTTTGCAGCGGTATAAAGTTAATGGGGATTGTAGAAGCTCCATTGAGTTCCATCGGTCCGCCAGGGTAGCTTAACAAAATAATAACATAAAGTAATTATGCAGATTAAATATAGTTAAACCAAAATTCACATTGGATATTCTTACTAAAATATAATGTTCCTTTGACATAATATGCTGGTAATAGTTTGACAACCGAGATCTTGTGATGAATGATGAGAGTTGATGTAAAATCGCACAGCATCTACAAGTTCGTTGGGATCTTTATGAAGCATCATGCAGCAGCATTCTCAACTTGGTTGAGTGTAAGTCTTGAACATCAATTCACTAAATCCATTTGAACTGTTCTCCTCCTCCTCTTCTTTATTATGACCAACATCATCATCAACAGCATCATTATGATCCTGTTCCGATTCTTGTTGATCCTCCTCTTTTTCATTGTCATCTCGATCTCCATCTTTCTCATTCATATTATCCTGCTTCTCATCTTTCTTCTTTTTTTCTTTGCTATGAAAGCATGATGATACTCCGTATTTTTTCTAAAACAGTCACATTTGCGCTTCAAGACTTCCTGTAGTTTGGTTACTATTGAACTGCTACTACTATTATCATTTTCTTCATCGCTGTTATTATTTTCAATTTTTTCTTGAGATTCTGTCTGCCTGAGAGGATTAAATTCATGACAGGCACTCTTGCCACACTCAGTCAAGTTGACCGGAAGCTTGTTTGCTTTCTTGCATGAGTACATCTGATGCCTCTTCAAGTCATCACCTCGGGAATAAATCTTTAGACAATCTTGACAAGTAGAAGTCATCCTGATGCTGCACAGCTTGTGAATTACATTAAATTAATATAGGAATAGTTTATATAACAAAGCACTAATCGATTTGACTATAGTGCAGTGTTGAGCTAAAGTCGAATTAACGTTGCACAGAGTTGACACAGGCTGTTGGTGGGTTACTTAAGACATATATGTAAAACTTGCCTTACGTAATTCCTCCGTAATAAAAAGGATTTCATTATTATAATTCTTGTTTCCTGCAGCCTGCAAGGTCAGGAGCAAGCGAAGACGATAAATGAGCACCAGAGGATCATCATAAAAGGGATAGTATGCGGCTAGGCCCACCACCACCACTCATTTAAAGTTCGTTTAGGCACATTGTGATCCTTTATAACATTCTAAGGACGTCCGTAGGTTGTCCTCAGGACATCCTTAATAACAACCGGTGGAGGTCCGTAAGTTGTCCTTAGGAAATCCTTGATAAAATCCTGAGGAAGTTCATAGGTTGTCCGCAGGAGATCCTTGGTAACATTCTGAGGACATCCGTACGTTGTCCTACGCACGTCCTCAGGATGTTATCAAGGATGTCATGAGGACAACCTACGGACGTACTCAGAATGTTATAAAGGATCACAGTCTGCATAAACGAAATTTAAATGTTGGTGACAAGATTATTGTATTGGTTTTGTGTAAAATCTGACATGGGCGGTTTTGATCAAATCTCCACGTTTTCAAACTCTCTGAATCAGAAAAAAACTATTTTTATGAAGGTGCCTGTCTGTTTGTCTGTCTGTAGTATGTAGTATTGTGTGCTTCGGCACACTTTTTCAAGACCCAAAAAGAAAGAACGAGTTCGTTAACCAGCCATTTTGTAAAAAACTCAATGACTGAGCACATTTAAAAAATTTCCGAAACCATGTTTTCCATGTTTTCCGTAGTGCTCAGATACACGAACAATTTATCTCCACTATTTTTTTCGATAAAAGAAAAATGACTAAAGTTATATCATTTTCAAATCCCCAAAAAACAAACGATATTTAAAATTGTAAGCCAAGTAACGCACGATATGAAAATAATCGGTAGAAAAAAATGTTGCTTTTTTAAAGCCCTACAATAATATTCTGTTTCAACATTGAATTTCATACTCTTAATGGCTCACATTATACTTAAAATGTCGTAGCACATATAAAGACGTTTTTAGGACGTCCTTTTTATGTAATGGTGCCCAGACAGAGGCCTATCACTTTTTAGCGTGAAAAAATAATCATGTCTCTTATAGGTATTTTGGGGGGTTCTTTAGGACCAGCCCTGCGGACATCTTCGGGACAACTTTAGGCCAGACATACAACGTCTTCAGAACGCCCTAAAGTTGCCACGCAGTGGAAACCTCAGACAAAGCTACGATGCAAGTGAGAGAGAATTTTAGGTTTAAACTTCGCGCGCAACATACTACTTGAGCGATTATGGATGCGCTTGTAGTCACCTTCAGCAGAAGTTAATGACATTCTTTTCAATTTCTAACGCTGGAAAATAAGTATTGCAACTAATCCGTGCGTTTCTAATGGAAATTTTAACGTAGAATCCGAATTTCAACAATTTAAAAGTTAATCTTACTGTTTTTTTTTACATTTTCAAGAAGGAACCAAAGGAGAACTTAGCGGGTTCTTTAAGGGGGTTGTCCAATGTGTCAGATAAAAAAATAGATTTTTTCGTAAATCACGTCTAAAAAAAGTATACAAGACGTGGGTGAAAGGATTTTTCGCTATTTGAAGTGGTTGAAAAGATACACGCGCAAACCGAAGCAGGAATAAGAAGCGTGCATCGACACAGGGATCATCCATATATTATGTAAGACGTTTTTCTTTTGTTTATATCGTTGTGGCCTTCTCAATTTCACAGCAATTTTATGCTCGTCTTTATTCAAACAAAAGAAATCTTCTTACGTAATATATCTACTCTGTGGTTCAGGCATAGCAGATTGATGGTGAGGCATTTTTTGTTATGAATTATATACAACAACTTTTAAACGTGTTTCTCTCAAAACACGATTTTTTTAAACTGCTGCCATGATATCTCGAAAACTATTTGATTGTTTCTGCTCAAATTTATATAGCATCTTTAGCGCATATACAACATCAAGTTGAACTAAAAGAATTAAGATTGCTTCGTTACTTTTTTTCAGCACTTATATAGACCCCCAAAAAAAGGAGAAATATTGAATTTTTTCTGAAGGTCACAAAAATCATTATTTTTTTTCAACGGTTTAAAAAAAATCCTCAAAATAGCATTAGACTACGGCCGTCTCACTAGAAGTCCCCCTTAAGGGTAGTTTCTAGAGGCTCCTTGCGCTTCCTTCGGTCCGCGGGGGGGTTTGTCATTATTTCGAGCAGTAGATTTTTCTCAAAACATTATATCATCATTTGAGCAATTATTTATTGTCTATTTTCCAAATTTCTGAACATTAAGCCAGAGATGTCCGCTTTTTCTAAATTGGTATCCTATGCTACGTTTTGTTGAATAATTACGTAATTTTATACATTTCTTGTAATGTTTAATAAATGTCTATTCGTTTAATCAATCTTAATTTGCTCAATCAGTTTGTTCACAATAACTAAATAGTGTATTACATGACTGTATAGTGTATACGAAGAACAGATGAACCACGTTTTAATTGCTTAAGCAAATATAACTTGTTTAAATAATTACTTTTTGAAAAATACTTTCGAAATCGTATTTTCTGAGTTAAACATAATATTCAATGATTTTGAGGACTAGTAAATTCTGCTAAAATCTAAATGTTATTGTTTATACAATTAATTATTGTTTTTTTCTTTTGAATTCCGTCAAATTAAGTATGGATGGTTCACATCAAGAAAACAACAACGTCAATAAGAAACAGAAAACGATAACGTCAAAAAAAAGTTGCTTAGGATAACAATTTAGAAAAAGTGGACATCTCTGCTTCACTTTAAAGAAATTTTGAAAGTGAACAATAAATAATTAATTAAATAATTACATAATGTTTTTAGAAGAATTTTCTACTCCAAACAATAACAAGAAATTACATTTCAATCAGAAAATACGATTCTTTTCTAAATTTTTTGGGATTAAATAATTTTTAAAATAATTTTCATTTGCTTAAACCATTAGAAATTGTTTTAAAAATTATGGAAAATTCCATACTATTCCGATTTCACAATTTCCAATTCTAGGGGCATGACCTATTTCAGGATTTTTGTCGTGGAATCTCAGAAGAGAGAAGAAACGTATATCCATCATTTGTACGGGCCATATTTCTAACTTTCTGTCATTTGCTTCTGTCTTTCTTAAAGACCACAATAAATCACCTGTCAATAATGATCCCCTTGTTACGTCATGAATAATATAAAATAGAACAATTGTTCCGTAGACTCCTCGATTTTATCCGAAATGGATTTGGGACGAGGACAAGCCAAAGAAGAGGGTGGAAACTGAATTGAGTGATATTTATTACATAGTAATTACACAGTTATAATTGAAAGATATGGGGTTGAGTGTGATAGACCAGCGTTGCGCCAGGTAAGTTGTGGGTTGAAATTCGAGGTGTGATAATCAATAGACGAGGTTGTTTGTTGAAAAGTACTAACCCTTAGTTCTTCAAATAGAAAGATCGTTTAAGATCCTCTGACGAGTCCTCAGGTGTGTTGGAAGCTGGCTCAAAGATAGGTTTCAGCCCTTTAGTACCGATGGTTATTTTCGGATCAGGCAATTTGTTCTCGGAGTGGCTGAACTCGATCCTCGGGTTCAATCCGTATACGACACTGGGTTCAGATAAACTTAGAGTAGGCTGATGAGAGACAGCAAAAACACTGATGCGAATACTTGACGCAAAGATAAGACTGATGCAAATATTGGTGTATAAAAACTGGCTGACTGCTAGCTGGGTGGGTACCTTCCTTTTACCCTTATATATTCTGCAACATTGAGTGCTTTTCGGAGGAACAATTTGTTCGCCCCCGAAGATTCTTCCTTCGTAGATGTGTCACTCGTGAAAGCGTCGTCGCCCCCGTGAAGGAAAGCTCGGCCGTCTTAATTAAGAACCAAAGCTCCATATACAGAATTGGGGTTTAGGCTAGAATTTATGCAAAATTATTATTATTCAAAACTGAGGGTGGTATTGCAATTTACCGATTGTCGAAAGATAATAACTGGATGTTGATTTTATTACAATGAAGTTTCTTAGGACATTTGACAACATCGAAAACTATGGCGAAAATTATAAACATAATTAATTGCATAAAACGTTTTCAAATAACAATATGTGATTTAAAATTAAGTTAAATATCGAATTTGGAGAAAAAGTAGATTACAATTCCTTATGTTCCATTTTCTTTTGTTATGAAAATTGAAGAAAGGAATTGTAAAATTGATGAACAGGCAATTTTGTATGAATTTTAAAGATATTTGAATTGCGTTTTTATACAATTCTATCTTATTACCACTATTATGGTCACGATCAAAATTTGGTCACATAACAGGATTCAAAGTTAATCAAATATGGGGGTGGTATTACGATTCCCCGGAATTTTTTTTATGGAAATCAAACTTTTTATCAATCACTAGAGAGTTTTTGCTACAATAAGTTGATAAGCGACATTCAAAACTTGTTGGAACAACGATATTAGGAGATCTTATAAAAAGAAGAATATTACAGAATATAATTTTTAACTTTTGTATACATTTTTTAACGAGAATATTTTATGCCGTATTTCGTTGAATAATCTAGTGTACGTTTATACGCAAAAACAAATTTAACTATTATCAGTCTGAGATAATAGATATTGTATGTTTAAAAAAAAAATTATTAAAAAACTTGAGACTGATTTCAGCGTAGTAGAAATAAATAAAGATGACATGATCTATAGATACATCTATTAGATAAGTGGATGATCAAAAAAAAATTATATATATCCTATATATAGAAGAGAAAAAAACTATTAATTCTAAACAGACTTAAAAATATATGCACTAAAAGAAGTGTGCCTAAATAAAGTACAAATAAACTCGTGCGTAAATATATATATTGTTGTTGTTGCTATTTCATGCATGTTGCAACAATTTATTTCTTGTTCCTTCTTCTTCAATTATATATCTTCTTCTACCTCTATTTTTAGGTCTCGCAATACAATAATTGAGAAGTTTTAATATATTTCTAAACATAATGAACAATCTGTTGCTCTTCTTTCTGCGTGGATCATTTTTTTGGTTACAATGGTTACATCTAGTATTGATTGTTTCAATATTCCCTAATGGATGCCAATAGTTACGGAGTTGTACATTTCTTTGTGTTTCTGGTGTTAGGTAGGAATAACATTTTATACATATACGTAGTTGTTTTTGTCTATGAAAATAGAACTGAGCAACTTCTGGTTTAAGCTTAAAACAATAAGCACTGAAAATGCTTGAATAGGCTCTTGTATGATTAACCGGCAATGCATTGTCAATAGTATTTGGAAGCTGCGCTTCTGATACGTTTTCGTCTGGAAGCATTTCCTAAAAATAAATTGAAAAAAAATTTTTATTCGGGGTTTTTTTCTTACTTTTATATTGTATTATTTTACTTTTATTCTGTTAAGATTATTATACTCAAACATTCAGATGCTCATTATTTCTGTACGCGGATGTAACCAGGTTTTTTTATCTTAATTTAAAATTATGTACACGATTTTGAGGAAAAGGAAAAAGAAAAATTTCAAATTTTCAGTTTTTTTTATATAAAAGAACTGTGTTTCACGTGAAGTTAAATATTGTTTATACATAACCTTACAACCCGTGAGTCTGAGGCATTAAAAGAGATCAGTGTAGGGTAAGTTCATGCATGGGTCTCCTATGATTAGCCTGGTTGATAGTTATGACCCATAAACTAGACAATTTAATGACGTCAAGTGGTGAACTCTCTTTTTTTTCTTTTTTTTTTTAGAAGAAAATCTATCTGAGACTTTTTTTTCTGTTTAAAAAAAAAGAATTTTTCTAAAATCTCAAAGTTAGATATGGAGTCTGGAGAATTGCGGAGATCGGTGTGAGATAATTCTTTGCATGCGTCCCGTATGGTTACATTAGTCTCTAAATAAAAATTGGTCTCTAAGAATCGTATTATCCCCACTTCATTACAATAATGAAGTCTCTCTGTTTTGGGGTACGTTTTGAGATCAGTTTGTCGTGAGATAATGATCGAGATAGTTATTTAACGCAGTACGGAAAACATGAGTGAGCCTTTTGATTCAGGTTTTACTTTCTTCGAATTTCAGCGTGATAAACGCAATGATAACTCTCTATCAATTGAGATGAGTAATTTTAATAGTGGCAGTGAGGAGAAAAATGAAAACATAGTAATTACTCCAGAGATTAATAGAGGAATTGATGAGATTTTGTGTTTATTTAAAGATCCAACAAGTTTACAGTGTGAACAAATGCTAGATGTGCAAGGTGATTTTGAACAACAAACTCCATCGATCAGTGCAATTAATTATTTTTCTCAAGGAACAATGGATTTTTTACAAATCGACAATCGCGAGCAGAGTTTTAATACTTATCCCATACACACACAAAACTTTACCGAACCTTCCACATCATTTTACCCTCAAGTAGGAACTGAAGGTTTCAAAGTTCCACAGACTAATTATAAAGAGCCTTCCAGCTCGTTGGAGCTTGGACCTGTTAATTATTTAACATGACAAAGTGGATTTGCTGAGGCTTCTAACTCATTTGGCATTCAATCCGAGATTAATAATCTGGAAAAGTCACAAAATTATAATTTTTTTGGACGTTCCACATCTTTTGAATTTCAAGTTGGTGTTTCAAATTTCCAAACTGCACGAATCAGTTCTGTTAGACCTTCCAACCCAGTTGTGAGAAAAGAGAAAAGAAAAAAAATGACGCGGGTTTCAAAAAATGAGAAATCTAAAGAGAAAGATCGCGAATATCACTTCGAGTGTCCTAGTGACAGGCAGCATTTCCTTTCCCAAAGATATGCGATGGCGTATCCCATCGGTCGCCCAGTAAAAATTATTGAGCCGTTACTGGAAAATGGAGTACATTGTTCAACAGGGACAGTGTACGAAAAATATCGAACTTCTGAGTCATTCAGAAGGGTGGCGGATTGAGTGGAAGAGAATTTGAAAAAACATACTCCTTCGGATTTATACAGTGTTGACTCGCAAAATGAAGATGAGATAGAGTCGATTATATCTAATGAAGAGGGGTCCATTGAAGATAAAGAACATATTTTAGAAGAGTATCCCTTCTTGAATATATTAAGTCGACAAGGTCCGGTTTTGATGTTAAATGATGGGGTTGGTTTTGTGGAGAATCCAACCTTTGTCACAGGCATTCAAATTTAGCGGTTATCCTTCATCCTACATGGGCTTTATTTTCTGAGGAAAAATTCAACAGTGCAGTGGAGATTTTTACTTTATCAGCTAAAAGGAAAATTCTAAAAATATGCTCCTTAATATTCACAATGTGTACTGGGGATTGAAATTTATGGGAAGCAGGACAGATCGCATGATTTTTGTGACTAGTTTTTGTTGAACAAATTTTTTTTTATTATGGTTAGAAATTAATTTTCAAGAAACAATATTTTGAAACCAATACAGTTAATTAAATTAAAATAAATGTATACACATATCAAAAAAGAAAATTGATTAAATTTTGAGTTTTGATAGTTTATTGCTTTCATTTTAAATTAATATGAATCTCTTCTGATTTTCCTATTTTATTTATATTTTTAGGTTGATTCTAGTAAAATCATAGATAATTTGAGGAAACAAAGTGTACCTCTCTATTGTATATTTGAAAAAGTATGTAGGGGTTGGCCTAGGATATTTTTTCCGAACAAGTGCTGGATTTTTCAAGGACAAAAACTTTTACTTCCACGGGGTTTTCCACAAAAGAGTTTAAACCAGTATTTAGCTCTGAAAAGAAAAGTTATTTATCAGTGGAAAAATTTTGGTTTGGCATCACCTGTTGGAAACAAGATTTTTTGGATCGTTTATAGAAGGCGTTTGATACCGATAAGCAGAAAGAGGAGAATATTGTTTTTATGATATTCTCGTTATTATTTAATATTGAATTATTTTTGTTCATTTGAAAATTTTTGTTTTCAGTTTTTTGATTGATTAGAATTATATTTAGAGGCAACGAGAAATATCCTATTCATGAAAGTTCCTCTGGAAGTGATTTACAAAAATATCTATGACCCGATATGGGACAAAAAGGAAAAAATGTTATATTATTAATATGAGTATATTGGTTTTTTTAAGAGAAAACATTTATGTTTCAATAAATTTATTTTTGAAGTCTTTATTATTTGTTTTTGTTAGAAATAAATAGATTATTAGTTTCTTTTTTTCAGAATTCCGTGAAGAACAGAAAGGGAATATCATGCAGGGTTATTATTTTTAATATCATTGATTTATTTATTGCTTACCATTCATACTCATGATCCTGGCTTTTCATTTTGATCTACGATTTTTAATTCTTGTTCTTCTTTCAAGCTGCTTGGTTCATTAATATCATCATCAGGAGATGGAAATCTAGTATGTGAAGGGGAAAGCCATGGGGTTGTTTCATATATATATAGTCTTTTAATTTATTTTTAAAGCAAAGTACATTTTTTAATAACATAATGATTATTAGGATTATGTTACAACTTAAGAGGCTTGGGACGATATAATATGAAATTTCTTTCAGAGTTTTAATTTTGGGTAGTTTTATTTTATGTTTCGCCGAAATATTTAAATATTTGTAAATTATTTGCGAACAAATGTTGTTTGAATTTAATTTGTCTTTATTTAGCCATAGGGATGAACCATTAATTATCAACATGTAATTTGACTGAACTTCAACAGTTCCTTGTAATGGGAGAGATAAAACTGTTTCTAATGTTGAGGGAAAAATAATATTCACGTTTTCTTCATAAGGAGAATAATATATCTAACCATTTCTCATTTCTGAAGGTGAAAAATAATTTTTAACCTCTTCTGATGTTTCAATTGTACAATTAGGTTTGGATGAATCCAAAAAACGGAACTTTCACAAGAAATAATTGTTTCTGTTTTTCTTAACATTTCTATTGGCCGACACAATTTTCCAAATGGTAAGATTTTACAATCCTGAAGTGGATATTTATGACTCAGAATGTAAGTTTCATTTGATTTTGAAATTCCTATGAAAATATTATCCAGTTTAATATGAAAGGTGATTATACCGTTAATTAGGGAATTTTTTAAGTTATGAGAGGGGTGCATTTTATAAAAATTGAATTGCATAGAATGAGGAATGGTTATTGTGATTTGAAATGTAAGAATGCCATTAACGACAAATGTTTTAATTTTTGAAAAGCGCAACAGTTGCAAAAGTGTTGAGTTATTTGGGAGATAAGCCATAGGAATTTTCTTTTTTATATCTGAAGTCACGAAACTCAAAATGTAAGTACTCAGAATTGAAGGGTGCCATTTTCCTATTTGAGTGAAGGTTAAAATTGCATGTAATTGCTTTAAAGTCTTCAAATGTTGTTCAGTTATTTTCGGTAATTGGTATAACCACTGTGCTTTTTGGATTTCATAATTGTTCAGTCATTGAAGTTTCTAAAAAGCATGGCATCGTGTCGTTAAGTTTAATCAATTCCTCTGAGATGTCTAGAATATTAGATGGAATTATTTGCGTTTGTTTATCCAACCATGGAAGAATTTATCGTGGTTCACTTTTATATTTTTCTAGTGCTTCAAGAGCTAGCGAGGATTTATTAAATTCTTCATTATATTCAAGCAAGTTGTTTATTAATGAATTGTATTTATTGAATTGAATTCTTTTAATTGTTTCTTGTGTAATGTGATGATCCTGAGGGCAGTAATTAGTTTCATTTGAATTTTGACAAAAACTAATCAGTTGTTCGTATTTTTGGAGAGCGAAATGGCCAATACTGAATGTATGCTTCATGTTTGCAAACGTGGTGATATTCCATTCTTCCAGTGGGAAATGGACATCAGACACTCTTTCGAAAAGTGACCCAGGCTCTTTATAGGAAGTAAATGTATAATCTGAATGTGTGCTGGGCACTAACTGTATTGCAATTATAATGAAAATGAAAGGTTTTAAATATTTCATCTTGCGTCTCGATCTGTGACCTAGGAAAAAAACATATTTATATTAGTGGGTATGTGTGAACTAACAAGTAATAATTATATATTTACATGCATAATTAAATTTAGCCTAAAAGTTTATTGCATGCAGTATCATTTTGCTTGCCATTTTAATAACAGCATTTTATATTTTCAGAAATCGTGGTAAGGATTTTTGAGCTTGAATCCGCACTTAATGCATTTCTTGAAAGATTTCGTGTTTTTCGTGAAGCTTCGTAATAGAGTAAGCTTAGAATTTTGTTGACAGTAATTTAATTCACTAGTTATTTTTTTATATTTTTGTTCGTTTGGATTTATTAACTCTGGTTCTGATCTAATTGTGACCGTCTTTTTCCTTTGGAGCTTCGGTGATTTTTTTCTTGAAACTTTCAGATTGTTAAATGATTCTTCTAAATCTTTTTTCATAGTAAATCTGCTTATGTTTTGAATTGAATGATAAAGTAAGAGGGCGGTTTTAATGCGAGCTAAGGTTTCAAGATTACCTAGAGTTGTTTTTCTTATAAGTCCTACTTGGCAATAAGCTAAGTAAGTTAGATGTTCGTCAGATGAAGAATGAATATGACTTATTGAAAAATTTGCCGTGAAAGAGAACGATCTTTACATAATTTCTCTAATTCAAAAATAATTTCCGAATCATGCGTAGGGTGAATTATTTTAGGTAACACCGAATTATTTTGTTCTCGTAAAGAACATTAAAGACTTCGTGATGCTTTTTCTTTAGCTAGAACTTCGTCCTTATTTCGACTGATTATTATGTAATTTTTAAATTTTAAAGTGGCTGAAAATTCAAATTCTCTCTCAGTATTTCGTTGAACTTGCATTTCCTACTTTCGTGCTTGACTTCCTTGTTGAGTAATAAGTTCTCGAAGAAGGAATGTAAAGGGTTTTTGAAACATTTCTAATTTTAGAAATGTAAAGAGTGATTTTGTTGTTGATTAGAGATTGTTAGTTCTGTTAATTGATTTACTGAGTATAATCTTGGATCTATGTTGGTTGAACGATTACCTGTTGGAACAGTATTGACGTGAGTAGGTTGAATTATTGCTTTTTCTTGGACATCAGTTGTTTTCTTACTTTGTTCCGTCACTTCAGTTGATTTTTTCTCGTTTCTTCCTAAATGTAATAATACATTTGTAACAGAGTCCCATATTACTCCTAATAAATGTGTTAACCAACCAAAAACAGAATGTAAAGCATATCCGTGTATAATTGTATCGGCAATTAGTTTAATACCACGGAATATTATTATGATTCCAATCAAATCGGCACTTGCTGTCCCGAAATTTGTGAAAATTGACCAAAATTTGCCCCATGCAGTTTTAGCTATTTTATCAATTGTTTCTTCGTCCATACTATTAATTAATGACATTCCTTGGTGGGCTATCGGTTGACTAACAATGCCTCGGGCTAATGAGTTTAGAATCATTGGCTTTTCTGCGGGGAGCATTATGTGTTCCCTTAGCTTTTCTAAGTCAGATTGCGAATAAATACCACTGGTTGCAAGTGCAGCAGGGTTTCTATATTCCCAAGTCGCTCGTGTCGTAGGTTTCATTATCTCAGGCGACGTGGCTTCTACAGGATCAGGCGACATTTTATATCACTTATCTCCTAAGAGATACATTGTTGGAATAAAAGAGTTGCAAGATACTTGGAGTCCGGTACTTGTTAGAATATGAGCGCGTTCTGTTTGAATTAGCATATAATTGCATTCTGGCAACAATAATTTTTGTGTCAGAGCAAAAGTTACATCTTGGGATTTCAAAGAATATATTACTTCAGAATTATTTGTACTATTATCCCATGTTTTATTTGCTAAACCTTCGTATAGTACTTCATATTTATTAGAGTTACAGGTATCTGAAGGTATGTAGTTCCAAAACGTGTAATCCTTATCTACGTCTATGCAAGAAGTACCCACGAATGGGCAAGCAACCCCTGAATTTAAAATAACTTTATTAATTTCCAGATTTGCAGTTATCCAACTCTCCCATAGTGAAATACTAAGAGAGCCCGTAACTATTACATCTTGCCAAGTACAAAAAGGATCTGAATATTGTGTTCCATAGAATTTTCCGTACAAGTTTGTTGTACCAGCGAAAGTCGCGGCTCTATAATTAGTGAAATTCATTTTTAAATCCAATATTTTTAGATTATATTTCAAATTTAATATACCAAATTCATGCATTTTTTGGCATTGACTGCGAGGTATTTCTTTTAAAAATGTCATTTCTCCAATTAGTTACTGCTGATACATGTGAATACATACCACAGTAATATACTATGCGTTTTACTTCTACTTTACCTTGAATTATTTTAGTTTTGACAAGATTGCTTAATTGCAAGAGTTGAACATAAGTTTCTTTAGTTTCTAGTGTTTTTTAATGAAAATTACATTCACGTACTACTTCGTGCGAAAACATATGGAAGTCTCTCTGATTTTCTCCATTTAATTTATTTACCCACTGTGTCAATCTCTAAGAGATCTGCCAGAAAATTTTGTTGCGATTGTTGAAGACTTAGTATCAAATAGTGGTAAGCTAGTGGTCCTCTAGTTTTCATGGTCAGAATAATATCGCTTGTGGTTTCTGGATCAGTTATTCCATTTCGTATCCAATTCGGAATATTATAATCATCTTTATTGTGACCGTAATCCATTTTAAAGATAACCCTTTATATCTGAAATATGAAATATGGCTAGTGCCCCTTA
>NC_046659.1:12461754-12498003 GCF_010883055.1 Belonocnema kinseyi | reverse complement strand
CTTTACTCTAAGTGTTTATATTTCCGTTTCCTAAAATTTCTAAAACTTCATGTGGTCCTGTATATTGATCAGATAATTTATGTATTTTTCCACCCTCTAGTAAAAACACTTTATCTCCTATTTTTACATTTTGTGGATTGGATCGTTTATCATAATAAATTTTTGATCTATGTTTTGCTGTAATTAGATTTTCTCTTGCTATACCTCGAATATCATATAATCTAATTACAAGATTGGTCAGATAATCAGCGTACGTTTCTAATTTTTCGTGTCGTTGTGGAGGTAATGTTTATTTTAAACCATCTATGGATGCTAAGCTGTTCGAGCAGACTATTGAGGAGGTCCTTTCCGGGGTTATATCGGATTATCCAGATTTATCAATATAGTTAGTAGGCGATTTTAATGCTCATATCGGCAACCTGAGTAACCTGGAAGGGTTGTTCCTTCCCGAAAATTCTGCAGCATTGTATATGTGACGATCATTAGACTCTGAAGTCAACGGAAGGGGGGAGGTTCTTGTTAAGATTCTTGATAGTGGTGAGCTAATGATATTAAATGGGAGATTCCCTAAAGATTTTCCAGGAAATTATACTTTTCTTGGATTTCAGGGTATGAGTGTTAACAACCTTGTTGCGTGTAATATTGGCGTAATAGACCAGATTTCTAATTTTGAAGTACTTCAATTGCCTACGTCATCCGACCGTCTTCCGGTTCGCGTTGATATTTGGTATTTCATACAGATAAGCACAAGTTTAAATAGAGACTCATTTTTATTGTACCATAAAATAACTTGGAACGAAAACCGCAAATGTGACTATATACATGAAATGTCTATTTCTGAGAACTCTGCGTACTCCAATGGCGAAATAAATACTCTAAATAATAATTTCATTCTCCAATCTCATCTGTTGCCGATAAGCGGAATTTACTCGCAAGGCCTAAATGGCACACTCTCGGAAAGAAACCTTGGGATGATGAAGAATGTAGAGTCACGCGCTGTAGGCTTCAAAAGGTCGGGCTTTGTCGATACGGAGGGGGTAAAATATTTAGAAATCAAAAGATCTTTTCTGGAGTTACGTAGGTCCAAGAAGGGGCAATACGAATATGCACTGCTGAATTCACTAGCGGCTTGTAATAATACTAAGGATTTTTGGACAACAGTCAATAGATTTAGATTTCGGTCTCCTTTGACTGACAATGTAAGTATGCATGTATGGCAAGACCTTCTTTTTTCTCTTTATACGATTTAGGCTCCCATTTCCATACAGTGGATTGTAGACATACATTCTCTATTGGACTGTGATATCTCGATTAATGACATTAAAGCCTCTTCATTGAAATGTAAATGCAATAAAGCGCCGGGCGAGGATGGGATTTCCAATGAATTTTTTAAAAACCTTCCAGAAAATTGGGTAGCGTATTCAGGGCGCCTCTTTAACGGGATCTGGGCTGAGGAAAGAGTCCCAGCTAGCTGGGCCAAAATACATGCATTTATGTTGTATAAAAAGGGTGATAAATCTGACCCTCATAATTACCGGGGAGTTGCCCTTATCAATACTATTACTAAGATCTTTTCTCAAACCCCGCTGACGAGATTGACTGCGTGCGTCAACGAGGTAAACATTCTCCCAAAAAATCAGGCCGGCTGCAGGCCTGGAAGAAGTTGTATTCATCATATTTATACCGTAATTTCTTTAATTCAAATACATTTGTCTATCCTAAATCGACGAATCTTTGCTTTTTATATAGATGTCAAAAAGGCCTTTGACTCAGTAAACCATTGTCACCTATGAAGCAAACTTTTAAGGATAGGCAAGTCCACTAAACTTATACGAATTATAAAAAATCTCTATGATAACTCTAACATGTCCATTCGCACTTGCGAGGGTCTGACTTCATCCGTAAAGGTAATTTGTGGGGTGCTTTAAGGTGAGATCCATAGTCCTTTCCTTTTTGCACTTTTCATATATGATCTAGAAGAGTACTTACGAAATCACGGTATGCATGGAATTTCAATAGATCACTTATGTGACGTTACCCTACTTGCTTATGCTGATGACATAGTCATATTCGCTTACTCTCAGGATGATTTACAAGCAAAAATTAACCTTATTTCCCAATAATGTGTGAGCAATTTTTTAACTGCCAACAAAGCAAAATCAAAAGTTATGGTATACCACAAAGTCGGCCGTGTAAATACAAATTCTTCTACGCACATATTCAGCTGGAGGTAGGGAGCGTTTTTGCCTGTCTCGGTGTCAACACATCAGACTCGGGTCTTTTTTATAAAGAGTTCATGAAAAGAATGTCTGCTGCGAATATTGCTATGGGTGCTGTTTCAAGAATTATATTTGCATCTAAATCTAATGCCTCCACTTAGAGACAGGTAGATTACAGTTAGCTTATGATATATTTAAGTCTGCGCTGAGATGATTATCGAGGTTGCTGGGTATGCCGGATGATAGGTATTCTAAAAAAAGGTTTTTTTAAATTGAAGGCAATGTCCTTAAAACCAAATTACCTTTTGAGATAATTTCTATTATTGTTCAACTTAGAATTCTGGGCTCTATCAGGGGTTGTATACGTTTTGGAGAACATAAATTTACTTATGACCCTGCTAGACTCTGCCCTATATGCAACCTGTCAGTATCAGAGGACCTTTATCATTTGCTGGCTGTTTGTCCTGCCTATTTTGACTCGAAAATATCAATCTTAAGTCACCCAGTAACCACGACAGTCAACAGCCAGTATTGGAAAAGATTTTAAACTCTAATTATCCACACGAGCTGCGCAAAGTTGCATTGTAAGTCCGGCAGATTCTAAAAATAAGAGCATTCATTCTGGAGACGTGACTGCCTTTGATAACCTTAAACAATTTTTTCGCTTGTACAATATTTGTCAGTTACTTCTTTTTATTCTGCTGCTTAATCTGGTTGCACATGATTACTTTTTCTCTATATTTGTATCTTGTATTGTTACTTATTTGTATCGACCTAGAGTCGAAAAAGATTATTGAATAATAAAAAAAAATTATTTAAACAATTATTTATTGCTTATTTTCAAAATTTCTAAAAAGCGAGGAAGAGATATCCACTTTTTCTAAATTGTTATCCTAAGAAACTTTTTTTTGATGTTGTTTTCTGTTTGTTGTTGACGTTGTATTTTTACATTCTCATCCTTTATGATTGAGAAAGTATTAGAATTGTCGGAAATTTGACATCACACTTTTTCAACGGATCTCCACGTTTCGAGACCCCCTGAA
Source organism: Belonocnema kinseyi (assembly GCF_010883055.1). Lineage (NCBI taxonomy): Eukaryota > Metazoa > Arthropoda > Insecta > Hymenoptera > Cynipidae > Belonocnema > Belonocnema kinseyi. The sequence continues at coordinate 12,494,741 of NC_046659.1, read as the reverse complement.
TCCGAAAATCAGGTTTTCACGATGGCGTCTGTCTGTCTGTCCGTCCGTCCGGCCGTCCATCCATAAACACGATAATTCTCGAAAAAATGATCGAATCAAATCCATCTTTGGCACACTTTTTCTAGGACGTAAAAGATAGGACGAGTTCATTAACCAGCCATTTTTGATAAGCATTTAAAAAGTGAGCGCATTTTGAAAATTATTGAGACAACTTTTTTCTGTATTTAAAAATTCTATGTACGAATATTTATAGTATTGAAAAAACAAACAATTTATCCTAATGACTTTTTTCGATAAAAAGAAAATTCTCAGAGTTATAGCGTTTTCAAAATTTTTGTAATCAACCGAAAATCAAAATTTGAAGCCGAAAAACGCACGATATGAAAAAAAGTCAAGACAAGAAAAACATTTCTTTTCGAAATACCTACAAGATTATCATAACCAATTTTTGGATTTTTTTCAAAAATCGAAAATTTAAATTTTGATTGCACAAAAAATAATGGAAAATAAAAATTCCATTTTGTCGACAAACTATGTAGGATACAAAAAAAATGAATCAACAAAAATGGCTATCCCAAAAAAGATCTACAATTTCGTTAAAAATCACTTCTTAGTAGGACGCGTACTTTTTGTTTTATTGGTGAAAAATAACGTTGAAAAAAGTAAAATAAAAAAAATGTGTGGAAAAACGACAAAAGTTACGAGAAAAAAAATCCAACAAAACCTGTATACAAATGTCTATCGGAAATCGGAACTCGTTACGGTGCTTCGTGTAGAAATAAGTTGAGAAATAAGAAACGTGTCGGTAAGGTAGGAATTTGGTCACGTGACCCACTCATCACATGGCCTTAAATAAGTAAGAGGTGGTTCATCTATTCTTTGTATACACTATACAGTAGGGTGGCTCAAAAGTCCTTTTTTCTATAGAGAATATCGACCCCCCCCCCCCAATTTCATTCCTAATCCGAAAAAAGTATCCTAAATTTTTATTTTTGTCAGCCGCGCGCGCTCGGAAAATCTTGAACTTTCAACTCGCCCCACTCAAAAGCTATTTGTTTAATCGAACTGGAAATAATTTTTATCAATAATACACATGTTAAGGAAGAATAGCGTGAACTCAGGTTACAAAAAAAGTTTATCGTGTATATCTAACATAGCGTCAAAAACTGGAAAAATCTATTTTTTTTAAACTTTGCTAATCTTTTTCTCATGAAGTATGGGTCTGGGAGAAAAATTACTAGGGATCTTTTTTGTTCAAAATATTCTAAAAAAACTGAAAAAAAAATTTTGTCAAAAAATTCAATTTTTCAATTAATTGTTAAAAAAATGTTAATAACAAAAAACTGACCACTCGGACGAACAGCCACCTAAAAAATTCGGATTCAGCGACTCAAAATACATGAAAAAACCTTGGTGGATCCATCGGAATTGAAAAGGCCACGCGACCATACCTGGCTCCCGGACTATCGAAAAAGTACGCTGCTCCGCTTCCTGTGAATAATATTTTAATTTTTCATTGTGACGCAAGCAGTTATATTTGAAACAAATAAAGATACAAGAAAAATGATAGGAAAATTATAATTGTCTATGATTGCAGAGTTTGCAATTGAAAATTGGCACCATGAAATTAAAATAATGAAAAGAAAATAAAAAAATGAAATGAAATGAATAAGAAAATGAAAATGAAATAAATGGAAATTCCATACTTTTCCTATTCAACAGTTTCCAGTTCTGGGCTCAGTATCTTTTTTCAGTATTTTTTGCCGTGCAGTCGGCGAAGAGAGAAAAAATGTATATCCAAAAATTGAACGGATTACTCGATTTTCTTCTATCTTTTTTTTATCGTCTTGTTGTTATGTAATTAACCGCATGCGGAATATTAAAATTAAATTCCTTAATATTTGATCATTTTTAACTTTTTTAAACCGACTGTAATCTCTAACAATAGGAAAGTTGAGTGAGCCATGACCGGCACTCAATCTAAATCCTGGGCTCGATCCTGGGTTTACAATGTTTTAAGTATTGTCGAAAAAATAACTCTCTTTTTTCGACGATGCTTAAAACGTCGTAAAACCCAGGATCGCTGGGAACGAGTCGATTAAAAAAAGAAAATAGAAAATCAGTTAATCCGTTCAATTTCTGTTGAGAGTTTTCGTAACTTATCCTCTCTTCTCATATTCTACGACAAGAAATATGGAAGAAAGATGTTACATTGTGATGGTCTAGTGAATTACACTTCTTTTATACTGGATATAAGAATACTTTGCTTCATTGACCGAAAGATGCAGAGTGACCTGTCCGTAGACAAGGCGCAAGGACTACTGACGCCCAGAGGGCCTTGTGCAGACGTCGTAAGTGAACTACCCTTAGCTAAATTCTAAGAGAGCGGAGAGTGGTAAAGTACAAGCATTACACCCCCCTCGTTAGACTCGTTTTGCTCTTGAAAAATGCAATTTTATTACTTTAGGTGCTACTAACTACTCACTATTTTTAATTTCATGTGTATGAGGAGCCTGTGGAACGTAGGTAACAATAGTTGGGGTTGGGGCTGCGTTATTATTAATGTTATTCGTTGTACAAAATAGGTTAAAACCAATTTTCGGGAGACATTTTAGTACTAGATCGCAGAATCCGCATTTGTACATGGTGAATGAGGTTAATAATACTAACGCAACATAACCTAAGTACGTAAGAGTTTCTGTGGTGGTTTCAGTTCATTTTCGCGTTAGAACTAAAATATATCTTCAACTTTCTGCTAAACTAATAAAATCTAAATAATCGATTTTGACAGATTTTGATTTTTTTACTAACCTGCTCTTGATTATTTCTTTTTCATTCGTAGCGACATACATGGTTTTCGGATTGTTCAGAAAAATGAACTTTTTCTTCGGAACGGGTATAAGAAATTGATTGCCATGTTGCTTCGGTATCGGAATGAAATGTTGGATTTTATACTTATCAATTTCAAACAGTGGCATGTTTACTGAATACAATAATTTCCTATTATTCAAACAAATGCTTATTTCAGATATGTCAATAATGTGTTGATTCACTTCTTTGAGTGGAAAAGCATACTTTACGTTATATTTATCCTTAAAGTTTGTGAGGGATTCAATAAGCAATGTTAGGTATAAAATTTGCGGATGTACTATAGCATGTTTACCCTCGTTAACTGAATTTATCAACAGTATTATATCTTCGTTTAACTCATCTATAGGCAAAGTAATGAATATTATTTGATTTGAAATACACCAAATTTTGTTGTTATCATTTATTCGGGTGCTTATTTGATTGAACCGCTCGGAGGTTTCTTGGGTTTGTACAAAAAGTGATTCGCCATCATGAGAAACAGAATTTAATATCATTCTAATTACCTGCGTTTGGCTTTGGAGACTGGAAGCTAACTGTTTGTTTACTAAGTAAAATTTGTATAATTTGCGATCAACATACATCAAATCAGATTCTGTCAAAGTTCCAGACAGTGTCTTAGATATACTTTTTATCGCATTAATTAAACCTCTTTTTTTATTGTGTGTTCCCCCCAAAAGCTTATATAAAAGGCTACGCTGAATACGTAGTCGTTTCATCCTACCGTTGGTGAGGCTCAACTCGAATTGTTGAGTGCAATTTAAAGACATATTAATTGTTGATTCGTAGTGCCCCATCAGGTTATAAAACCTGGTATTAAAGTTATCTACGTCGAGCAATACATATAAGTGCCAAGTTTCGTGATATAATCTAGCGCCGCCTAAATCTTCCACAAAATAGTGACATTATGGAGTGGAGTCACTGCGAGGCAGGAAGTGGACGAGATGAGTGAAAGGGTGACCCAGGTAGTCCGCATTCTAAAAACATGGGATAGTATGGTATGGATAGTATGGTGATAGTATGGTTTCAGGCGATTTGCGTGAATTCTGAGGTATTTACTTTCAAAAAGAATCTCGTAATTAGTTTGGCTGGTAAGCCGTATTACTGTTGCTGGACCTAACCATTCTGAATCTAATTTGTTTCTTTTAATTTCGTTATGGACAAGTACAAGATCACCGGCATCGAAGATAAGGTTTAAAATGACAATATTTGAGTCCTGTCATTTCTTTAATCTATCCTGTGTCCTCTGGATGGATTCTTTTCCTTATGCTAAGTAGGCTTCATGCCGCTTCCACCACATATACAAGAGTTCTTGATGGTTTAAAGAACTGGTGGTGACAAGAATTGAAGGCAAGTTTGCTGTTTTTCCAAAGGTCATTTCGATAGGTGTTAGCCCAGTATTTTCATGAACTGCTACATTATAAGCCAAACAAGTAAGGTTGAGGTTCCAGTCCCATTCCGTTTGTTTATCGGCGAGGGTGAAAGGTTGTAGTTTTATGTGCCAAATTCTAAATAGATTTTCGAATTTTTGGACTAATTCTGATATGAAGTTTGCTCCTTGATCAATCAGAATCTGTTTCGGAGAAGAAAATATGTGTATATAATGATCCATCAGATCTGTTATAATTGACTCACTGTTGGTATCTTTGAGCGGTATTAGAACCAGCTAATTTGTTAAAACATCTTGGATAGAAAGTATGTACTCGTTTCCAGAATTTGTTATAGACAATGGTCCAAAAATGTCCATTGCAATTTTATCGTTAGGTGCCAGCGGCACGTCAGGAATCGCTGCTTCGATTTTTGGCCTGGTACGTGTTAACTTCTCTTTCTGGCAGTTATCACATTTCCTAATGAAGTGGATGGCTTCATTCTCCATATTATATCAAGAGATAATTTCTCGAAGTCGCTTTATGGTTTTATTTTCTCCAAAGTGATCTGATCCGATGTTTCCATGTGCTTCAGACAAAAGGTTTTGTTTGTCTTCTTCCGTTAATTCTTTGTTTGGTCGATCACATACAAAGAACGTATGTTTCGGAAATTTTGTATGAAGAAGACATTTGAGCATGTTATGCATCTGCAGTTTATGTCCGGCAATTCTATTGCATTTCCTTCTTCAACGTCTCCTTTACGTATTGGATACATCCGGGATAATGCATCGCGGTTGTATTTTTTTTTCCTTGTATATATTCGACTACATACTGGTATCCCTCAGGTCGAAGTCTCTATCTAAGTAGTTTAGACGCTGAATCTTTAAAATTGAAGAGCCATTTCAGGGCTTGATGATCTGTTTGGATTATGAACTTTCTTCCTAACAGGTATTGCCTCAAACGCTTGACTGCCCAGACTATAGCAAGCAGTTCCTTTTCTGTTGTGTTGTAATTCGTTTCGGGTCTATTGAGTGTCCTAGAGATATAACAGCAGGGATGACCATCTTGAGAATGGATGGCTTCGAAACCTACATTTGAAACATCTGTTGTTAAGACAAATTGTTTTTTGTAATCAGGGTATCTTGAAACTAGCGATAAGCATAAGCAGTTCTTTAGATCTCAAAGGCTTTCTCGCAATCTGATTTCCAATAAAAAAGGTGATTTTTCTTTGTAAGGTCAATGATTGGCTTAGCCCTAGTCCCGTTTGTCGCAGTCTTTCGAAGAGTATGACGATGTTCTCATTGTGCTCTTCGAGGCTTGAGCCGAATACGACGATGTCGTCAAGATAAACAAGGCAAATATTTCCTACTAAACCTCTGAGAGCTGTGTCCATCATCCTCTGGAAGGTTGCCGCCGAATTCTTTAGACTGAACGGCATTCTCTCAAATTGCAAATGACCTTCCTGTGTACTAAAGCCTGTATATTTTTTTTATTCTGGATCCATAGGCATTTGATGGAATCCGGAGCTTAAATCAAATGCTGAAAAAACTTCGATTTTCCTAAGTGGTCGAGTATATCGTCAATTATTGGTAGCGAGTATGCATCTAGATCAGTTCGTTCGCTTCCTGAAATCAATGACAATGTGCCATTTCTTCTTCCCAGAAGCTTCAGCTTTCTTCGGCACTACCCACAATGGTGAGTTGAAAGGTGATTTTGACATTGAGATTACTCGTTTGTTCAGCATATCTTTTACTTGACGGTTGATTTCAGCTTTATGACCCTTTGGACAATTTTGTTCATGCTCGGAGAAGTTGTAATCTCTTGGTTAATTCCTTTGTTGTAATAAAATGAACTCTCTCCTCGCATTCGGGTTGAACACTTTTGTACTTGGGTTGAATTTCCGTAACTAAAATCATCATCATTTGGTCTATCTGATTAGAAATTGGAATTCGTATCTCATTGTTTTGGATTCTGTAAATTGAATCTGGAATATGTGGATGATCTTTAATTAGCATATGCCCCTGTTTCTTTTCTACTTGCATGGTAATTATTTTATTCGAACTGAGAATAATCTTCCGGATATTAAGGAGACTCTATCTCTGTGAATAGTTGGTCCTCTCGATGGTCCAGCACGTTTTCTGGGAGTTCTTCTACCTGTAAATTGTGGACACGATTTTGTTTCGGGACCGAAAAATTCTATAGTCATGATCGTTGGAGAAAATCACAAATGGGTATAACTTTTAAATGGAAAATCTTAAAACTTTATCCATTTATTAATGAGATCATTTACTCAACATTAAAAAGCAAGTTACTCAAATTTCCAATCTTCAGTGAATGTCAGAGTTTTTTTTAATTCTTGGAGAATTTCGTCTTCAGTAAATTCAATACGGGTATGGATATTTGAAGAGGCAAGTCCATTTAGGCGCTCTTGCCGTATCCCGTGCAGAAATCGTCAGATCTTTTTCCGATTACCGATCAGATCCGAATCGGTCTCACATGATCTGGCCCGGGTAGAGCTAATTTGCATATCCCGGAGTCGTGCCTCCAATTATTATGTAAAAATTCCAAAAGTGAAAAGCAGTACACTGCTGGCAAAGATTAAAAATTCTACAAAGTTGATAAATTATTATCTTAAGCTATTAGATTGTTTCTGGCATTTTTTTTACTATTGACGCGCCCAGTGCTGAGTTAAAGATGGTGCAAATATCCGCTAATCTCCCCATAATTTCTAAGAGATTCTAAAACTTATTGTTTTTCTTCTCTAATTAAGACATACGTTTACTTATTTTTACAATATTTTTCTGTTGAACTTAACACAAAATTGATAAGTACTTTTAATTATAAGAAAGACTAGTGTATTTAAGACGAATAAGCAAAGGTCTCAAAATATCTTAAGACGGTCCTGAATCTGGGTTTTTTCCATCCCAAACTTCTGACCTGAACCCTCGACCTCAGTTCTTGAGCTGACTATTATTAACTTTTGATATGGAAATGAGGTTTAGAGCAAAAAATAATTACATAACTTGTTCTAAAGTCTAAATAATATATATTTTTCAATTTCCTGTTCGAAAACCAAAATTGTAATCCTTTAAGAAAATCCCTGCTCTAAAGCTAATCTTATTACTATTGAAGGATATTTTTGTTCAAATTTAACTATTTTATTAAAAATGATTTTTTTTATGATAAAATTTATCTCTTTGGTTCAAACTCAGTCTTTTTTAATATATTTTTTTTGGTGTGAACATAAATCTTCATCAGTTTAAAATTCAACTATTTGTACACAAAGTACACGTCTGTAAAGTTAAGAATGAACTTAATTACAAGGCGTTTAACCTATTTATTTAAATCTATTAATTACTCAAGTAAAAATAACACATCATGCAGAACATGGCTTTGAACCGGAAATTGAACGGGGCCAAATCGGGGACTGGCTGGGCTATCAGGTTCGGCCTCGATCGGGGCGTGCGTTTCATTACGGATCCGGCTGCGGTCGGATTCTCCGATCTGGGCCCGATCGGGCTGAACCTGATAGCCTGACCTGGCCCGATCTTGCTCCGATCAATTTTCAATTCAAAGACATGTTCTAAATTATGGGGAATTGTTACTAATCAATGTTTACGATGAATCATAGTTTGTTTCACTTTCATAAAAATGAATAATGTAATTAATTTTTAATTAAAAAATAGATTTTTTTGGTTACGAAATTCTTTTTCGTTGAATATATTCATCTTTTTATTTGAAAATGCAACTATTTTGTTGAATGTTGAACTCGTGTTAAAATAAATATCGCTTTGTGAAGATTCGCCTTTTTGGCTTAAAAATATATAAAACTGGTAAGAAATAAAAATGTTGGAAAGCAAGTTAACTTTATTGTTGAAAATTCATACGTTTGGTTAATAATTTTACTATTTTGGTAGAAAATTCAACTATTTAGTTATAAATAAACTTATTCGTTGGAAAAATTAACATCTTGGTACAAAATTAACTTTTTTATTAAAGTGATATAATTTTCTGTTTGAAAATTTAACGCTTTTGAAGATAATTCGCCTTTTTTCTTGATAGTTTTCACAATTTTTTTAAAAAAGTACATATTATGGTGAACATTCGTATTTTTTTAAATGAAAATTAATCTTTTTTATAAAAAATTTTACTAATACATTTTCGGTTGAAAATTCATCTTTTTTTTAGTGTAGAAACTTGCACATTTTGTTTTAAAATTTGTATTTTTGGTTATAAACAAACCGTCTTGGTTAACATAGCATCTTTTTGGTTTAATATTTAACTATTTCATTGAATGTAGGACTGTTTTGGTTAAAATTAATGTTTTGAGCTTCATCTCTTCAGTTGATATTAATTAATCACTTCGGTTAAAAATGTAACTATCTTGTTTGACATAAAATAGTGCATCAATCTTGAGAAACAGCACATACATTGTGAAGGAAGCAGCCGCATTTGAAACGAAGATTAAAAAAAAAAAGAGAGATAATTGATGAATTTCGAGTTTTCAGTTGAAAATTATGGAAAAGGAATTTCTGAAGAAAAGGCTGCGAATCGCATACCCTTCAAGTGTAATCTTGAAAATGAAATAACTTGCAATTCCACATTTTTCCGATTTAAGAATACGTAGCATCTATCTTCCATATTTTTTGTCGTAGAATCTGAGAAGAGAGGATAAGTTTCGAAAACTCTCAACAGAAATTGAACGGTTTGACCGATTTTGTTCTTTCTTTTTTTAATTGACTTGTCGTTATCTAATGCATCTAATGCAGAATAATAAAAATTAATATCTTAATATTTTAATGATTGTTTATTTCTCTCAACTGGTTCTTATCTTTAACCATGGGAAGGTTAAGTGAGGCATCACAGGCACATGGTGGCCGTTTACTACTTGCCAGATGCACAAAATGCATTAAGTCTTCAATTAATTGCAATAAAAGCAGAACTAGGCCATTTTTCGAAAAAAAAACCCTCTGGTCAGTCCTGTATTTAGGCATTTATATTCTGTGTTGGAAATATGAAATCATGCAATTCAGAATTGTAGGAGAAAAACTTGTCAGCGTAATACATGGGTGAATCGTAAAATAATCACTTCTCCGATTCACTGGTACCTCTAACCTATTGTCATTAATCTGCCATTTCTCTTCAAGATACACATTTCATACGACTTGAATTACGATTGAAACACGGCCAATTGTTTCTTGTTTCCTGGGTAATACAAATTTTTGGTCCATCGCTCGGTTGACATACAATTTCGGTACGTTTTCACTCCTTTACTAATTTTTTCAAACATGTAATAATAATAATACTTTAATTCGTTCTCAAAATTGTTGACACCATTTTCTTTAAGGTTTACTAAATTTACAAAACTGTAATGTACTGCTCGTTTGGTGAAAGACTGAAACGTCTAATAAATGAAAAATAGAGTTTATTTCAGGCGAATTAGAAACCGCTGACCTTCCAGGGACGGCATCATCACAGAGGCGTGTTTACTTGTATAATTTTACACGCCTGGCGGTCTTTAATGGCCGCCATATTTAGTTAAACTCCTTATTATCCTTAAAACTTTGCATGTAAGCTTAGGCTAAATGGGAAGTAAGTTATAGGGTAAGTTATTTGAGTTAGTAAAAAAAATGTTAACTTAAATGACAAGGAAACATAGTGATTAGCTAAAGTGAATAATGTTTTTTTAAAGAAAATGTACATTTATCGGTTTGGCGCGTTCCAGAGGATGCTCGGCCCATTGAAAAAAATAGTACACCCTACTTTATCGGGACTAAAAAAATGAAAATTAAGCACCAAGACTGACACTTACTCGACAAGTCCAGAAGGTATGCTCGAGGATTCTCTCCAGATTCTTGGTGGCAAATTTGGCTTCCATTTCAATATCTACCGGAACGCCGACTCTAGTAGATGCTTCGAACGATCAAAACAGAAGGCCTTCCGGAATCCTCGAGCAGGCTAAGTGACCGGACAGGTAGGTGACTGCGCACGCGCGAGAGATTGAAAATAACCAATCTGCCGCGCATTTATCCTTCTAAACCTTCGAATTTCAACGGCAAACTGAATTATGCGTAGAAAAGAAATTTATCCAGCGGGATCGCGGACTAAAATAATATAATGACCATTTTCCGGATTTAGTTTTACAATTCTAGTTATTAGAGAATTTTCTTTTCCTTCCGGATGGCTTCAGCAATGAGAGTTATTGTTTTCTGCAATGGTCGGACGTCGAGCCCAGCATTTTCCATTGTGAGCTCGCCAATTCAGCAAGTATCTCTTGTGACGTAACCCAGAGAGAAAAAAATGTCGGTGAACCCTAACAAAGGGGAGCTGCCGTGCGAAGTAGATATCCGGAATTTACTGCGGGAAGATAGAGTGGCGTCAATATTTTTGCCACGTTACAAAATTTATTGAAATAACAAAATTTACAAATTTGTATTTGTCTTTCGACAAAGCACAAACTGAATTACAGCCGATAATGATCACCCTAGCGGATGAATCGGAAGGAATATGAAAGAAAGTACCTTTCCGATCCTTTCCGATTTCTATATGAACTTTACTTCCGTTTTTTTCCGAACGCTTTCTCTTTCCGCAGCAATAGTAGTTTTTTTTGCAACGGTAAAATGTGAAAAAAAAATATAAGACGCATAACGCCTGTTGACTGCTACACTTTAAACGCATCATCTGTAACTAGCAATGAACAGGCGTTATACGTCTTATATTTTTTTAAACATTTTACCATTGCAAAAAAACTATTGCGATTACTCCGTGACCATCTATAGGGAATTTTAACGTAGAATCCGAATTTCAACAATTTAAAAGTTGATTTTGCTGTTTTTTTTTTAGTTTTTTTAAAAAGGAGCTGAATGGATACTTTGTAGAGGCTTCATTCGGTCTGCCAGGGTCTATATATTCATTTGTTCATATATATATGTTAAAAATTTGTCATAAGAACAATGGCAGGATTTCACCGGGAGCGAGTCCTAATCTGAAAAAATGCACCCGCCACCATCGAAATCGCGGTAAAATTTCAGCCACAACCACGTCTCACGACCGTGAGATAGATGGTTTCAGTCTGTAACGGAATCAATACGCCTTTTGCATTTTTCCCGCAAGTGTTTTAGCATATTCTTGACACGCAGGGATGTTTTCCAGGCTATTAACGAGAGTAAGCTTGGCACCTCCAAGAGCGCCGATGATAAGGACGATTATTTTAACAGAATATTCCGGGTACAATCGTTGCAACTCCCTTATAAGGTCTCTATACCTTGAAAGGTCGTTCTATAGTTTTAAGACATTCCGAATAGGAGAACAAAACCTCAAAAAACTAAATGATGTTCAATACGTGATTTACGATTGACAAAAGAAACGCATAAATCGTTTCAAGTTCTCAATGAAATGGAGTTTGAAGTGATGTCAAACTGAATAGAGAAGTGCAGGTTCCGTTTTACAGAAACAAATCTGCATCACAGAATTGAGACTCCGGAATCAATAACCATACATAAAATTTTACCAAGCGAAAAGGAAGTCCCCTGGAGGCTTCAAAATAAATTTTGTTGTACCTTTTGTAGTTTTCAAAATAAAGCCAAAAAACTGAATTTTTTGAAAAAGTCGATTTTAATCCGTTTTTCACTTCAAGTCGTGCACAGTGCTTCAGTTTTTAAAATTTTTTAATGAAAATTTCAGGGAATATACTTTAGGATGTCCTTCGATTGACAATGTAATGAGAATTTATTATTTTAATTTCCAGTTCTATTTGCCAGATAGGAACCTGGTTGGACTGGGTAGCCGGGACACTATCACTAAATAATTCACAAGTGGTCAGGTGCCTTAGACCCTACTGCAAATGCCTATATAGGTACCTGTAAAGGTCCCTAATAGGATTCTATATAATCATCCTATAAGTGATCTATATAGGATCCTGTATAGGGTTACCTATATAGGTCAGTATAGGTGCCACCTATAGGAAATGAAACAGCTTCCTGCATAGGATCCTTTATAGAATCCTAAATGATTCTATGGTAAGGGTATGGGGTCTTTCTTCCTAGGTTAGAATCCATATAAGAACCTGTACAGTTTCCTACTATTAGGCAATCGTATAGTCAAATATAAGTACTACGCAGCTGTATCTGCTATAGGAAACTACTGCGCAACACTTCCGATTTATCATCTGTCCTATATAGGTCACTAATAGGATTCTATATAGTATCTTATGCAGGAAGCTGTTTCATTTCCTATAAGTGGCTCCTATACTGACATATATTGGTGATCCTACATAGGATCCTATATAGGTCAGTTATAGAATCCTTATATGGAATCCTATATGGATTGCCTATATGGATTGCCATACAGAGACCGTATAGGATCCGGGTAGAATTCTTATTTTATATGATTATTATTTTCATTTTGTTTCCATTGACCAGATAAAAATCGGGTAGGCGCGGGTAGAATATTTAAACAACTTATTTTTTATTACCATTCTTCGGATAAGGACCGGGTAGACACAGGTTCTTAATTAAAACTTAAAGAAATACGTGTAAGAAGAGAATAGAAAAATTCCTACCTTACAGACATCGAGAAGCTTCGACCTGTAGTGGTTCGTGTCCGTGCTAAATTTTCTCGAAAAAAAGAGTTCGTGTCCGTGCTAAGCTTTGAGATTTTTCTCGAAGGGTCCTGATGACGTCACAATTGCGCAATAGTCTGGAGATAAATTCATGTAAACAGGTTCAAGGTTATTGCAAGAAAAATAAGGATGATTTATTGCTTCCTTCTAGATAAGAATCATATTGTGCGCGTGTGCGTGGGTGCGTGGTTGACTTCCAGAGCATTCCTGAATGAACATGACGACATACCAGCCTAAGAATAATATTTCTTTCTTCAGATAATACCTTCGTTAAATGCGTAAAAGATGCAAGTGTATAGGTGACATTTGATATGACGGTTATGCATGGCATCCTATTTTGACTATTTATTTAATGCGTAAATAATTCGTGAACATTCTGCAGTCTAGCATCTTCAAGAAAAAATATTTAAACTTAATCGAAGGAAAGAAAGTTATCTAAAATAATTTCTTATGGTAGCTCATATACTGCGAGATCCTTGTGGGTTTATTTTGGTATCAAGTAGCGAGTGAACGAGGACTAAAGATAACAGCCACGCACGTTTAAGCTCGCAGAAGCATTTACGCAACGGCAGTCTGCGGCTGCACACATATCATTATTCATAAGGCCACATGACTTATTTATCCACAGATATATGATCGCTTTTCAGTTCTCATTTAGAAAGGTCAGTTTTTTACCTATCATTCGTTAAAGATTTTAAATAAAATTTTTAAATGCAAGAATTAATGTAATAAAATATTTGAAAATTTTTTCAATCGTCCACTAAGGCTACTCTACAATATAGGCTATATAGAAAATTTGAGGAGGATGCAATTCAGCGTTACATTTTTTTCTATAATACTGAATCTTCTAAAACAAATGGAGTCATCATCAAATTGTGCTACGCAATTTCTGAAAAGAATTGTTTGGAAACAACTTCAAGGTAATTATGAAAAAGCGAGATAGAGAGCGAGATAGAGAGAGAGAGAGCTATGTATTAAAAAAATGTTTTAAATCAAAAATAATATTGTCAGATTGAAGCAGGCTTTGCGATTGAGCGACTTGAAAATACCAACAGATTCTTAAGAGGTCCGAGCACATATAGTTGATCACTGTAACAGATTTAGAATTTTATGTTGATATAGCTAGGATGTCAAATCAGCCATTTGAGATGAAGAAAATACAACTTGAAAACGCTTGTTAGAATTTATAAAATAAATCAGCTCCATAAATATTGGAGTTGACTAAGAAACGTTGCAATCATCTTTCCCATAATAGAGTAATCTGCTAAAAAAAAGATTCAATTTACATACTTCAAACATTAAAATAAAGCATCACAAATAACAAAAATAAATTCAGCAGTATTCAAATTTAATGCAAGGAAACTGTTAATCAAACATTAGAAAAAATTATACAGTGATTACGTGAACTACTTGATTACTACTTGAAAAAATGAAAATGGTATATCGCTTTCTGAACAATGCCGACAGATTCTTAAGAGATCCTTTTAAAACAGTGGGTTACTGTACCAGATTTAGAACTAACACCAGGTAGCCTCGTCGTATTGGTTCAACTATTTTGAGATAAACGCATAATTTGAAAGCTCTTGTTATAATTTACGTACTTACAATCAAGTATCATGAATGATAAGAATAAATTCAACCATATTAAAATTATTGTAAGGAAACACAATAATCAAACACAGGAAAAAATCATACAGTGATGACATGAACATCTACTTTCTGGAACTCTTACATAAAAAATTTAGCGATATAAAAAAATTAAAAAATACAAAAATAATATAGTTTCTAGAAATAGAGGATGATATATTGCTTCCTAGCTAACTAATTTTTAGTTCAGAGATCATAAAAACCAGACAATAGGCTGGTTCGTGCTGTATTTCCAAAATATTCTTAATGGCATTAAAAAATGTTTTGAATACAAGTAATTTTGTAAAATTTTCAAAATTTTCAAAATTTTTTCTAAAGTACTTTGGAATTTTTTTTACTACTGCTAACATTTTTTTAATTCTCTGAAATTCCTTCAAATTATAAAAATGAATTGAAAATTCATTGACATCTTTTTAAATATACTCAACTATTTAAAATCTTTTAAAATCTCTTGAAAATTCCTTGAAATTTTAAAAATACCCTAAAGTATTTAAATTCTTTCAAAATCTCATACTACATTATTGAAATCAATTGAAAATTATTTGGAATCTATTAAAATATACTAAAATATATCAAATCATTTAAAATCTCATATTAAATTACCGAAATTCCTTCAAAATATTTTGACATAACTTGAACTCTTTCAAAAAGATTTTTAAATTACTTTTGAATTTTTTAAATAACCCTTTTAACTTTTTTTTATAAATCTTTGAAATTCCTTTAAATTAAAAAAATTAATTAAATATACTTCTTGTTGGCTTGCACGTGTGCAGTTCTTTAATTTTTTCTCACTTAAAATATGCGGTTGACTTTCTTTTTTTTCAGTCAAATATTTAGGAGTTGATGTTGATATTCCAATGATTTTTCGATCGCACCTGGTGTGATAATTCTGAAAAAAGACCTGAGAACAATGATGATGAGAGTAGAGCTAAAAGGTAAACATAGAACCATAACCTATAATTCCTTAAGGCATTTGCAGATATGCTTAATCTTACATTAAATTTAAGCAGCTATGGATAATAATTGTAACACAAATAAACAAAATGTACAAACGGATTTTACGGGCAAATAATGGACAGGTAAAAAATACAAAATTGGCTCATTTATTTCTCAGATTGTAGCCGTCAAAAATTGTTTGCTTCGCGATCGAAGAGTTTTACTCAGGGTAAAATACCAACCATCGATCTAGGGGTTTTGCCACAAATGTGTGTTACGTCCCAGGATCTGCAGTCGAATTCCATTCCGTTGTAGCGCAAGACCAGGTAAATTTCAAATAATAACACCAATGTTTAGGTTCACTGAATCACTAGATTTGTTTAGATAAATGTTTTTTTTGCCTGCTGGCCTTAAAAAATTGACTTGATTACACTTCCATTTTTTTACAAAAATTCTTACAACTATTTCTTACAAAGTACCATCCATCCACACCTTATAGCTAATCCTCTCCTATTTACAATCATTCCTTCTCCATTCCTCTTTCTCCTTCCTTCTCTTCTTCTTTATTTTACCCAACACCCCCTTCACTCATGCTATTGCCCTTTTGTCACCCCTTTCATGCAACAATACCACGATGCTTATCTTCCTCCTTTCCACCTCTTTACATTCCTCCAATCAATGCTCCAATTTTGCATCCCCCTTTCCGCACAATTCACACATTCTCTTCTCTCATTCTCGCTATAAGTTCCTGACTTCCTTGTTCTTCTTTCTTATACAAATATTGCGCTCTCCCTTGGCATAATCCACATATAGTTCCCGTTAAACCTTGACTCTCATATCCTTTCCTCTCCTTCTGCCTTCTCTTTCTCCATACCATTCTTTTGAACCAACTCATATACCTTCCTGTTCTCCTTCTTCTACCAAAACTCCCTAACCAATTTACTTCCCCCGTCTTCCAAAAATTTCTCCTCATATTTACACGGTTGACTCCCTGTTATAATCCCAGACTCATTCTTCCTGTCTCCCTACTGACAATATAGTTCGGCGTATTCCTTGCCAACCCCAGCGTCCACTTTACATACCTCTCCTGTATCCTATTTACCTCCTTACTTACCTTCCAACCCCACACTTGCCTCATCACCACATTTGCCCTTCTTACCCTCTCTTTTATATGCCCATCCACTCCCCCATTCCTTCGAAACAGGAAGCCCAAGTACACAAACTCTTTCACCTCCTGTACCGTTTTTCCATTCCACTTCCACTCCCCTCCCCTATCTTTCCCACTTCCCTTCCTGAACACCATAACCTTCGACTTGTCCGCATTTAACTCTAGCCAATTTTTGGCCAAGTATGTTCTCACACTCCTTATCATCTCCTTTAAAGCCTCTTCGCTCTTTGCCAGCAGCAATTGTCATCTGCATATGCTAGTGACCATATCTTGACTCCTCCTACACTAACTCCGCCTACCACTCTGGTCGCTAGCTTACTTTCCATATCCGCGATCAAAATTGCAAAAAGCTTTGGGCTAAGTGGGCATCCTTACCTTAACCCACTGTCCATCCAGAATTTCTCAGAGATTCCCTCCCCTTCTCTCAACCTATATTTCGTCTCCTCATATACCTACCTTATCCTCTCTATTAGGCCCCTATTCATCACTCCCCTCTCTTCCATAGCCTCCCACAACCTCCCTCTATCTACCGAAGGGAACGCGCTCTTTAGATCTAGAAAAGGCGCGTACACTTTGGCACCCTTTTTGGTTAGTTCTCTATCCACCACGTGTTACAAGATGTAAATATTATCAATAGTACTTCTTCTCTCTCTAAAGCCCGCCTGCGTCTCCGGCAATATTCCCTTCCCCTCAACATCCTTGCGCAGCCTATCTGCTAACACCATCGCGTATATTTTGTACGCAGTATTCATAAGCGTAATTCCTCTATAATTTTCCTGCCTTTCCCTATCCCCTTCGTATATAGTGGTATGATCAACCCCTCCCTCCACCCTCTTAAGAATCTCTGCCCCCTACATACTTTTTTCACTACCCCCTTCAGCCTCTGTCTTAACTCTTGTGTGTTAAACAGCCACGCTTCGTTCTCTACCCCGTCCATCCCTGCTGCCTTAGATTTTTTTAAATTTCCCCATCTTGTTCTCTATCTCATCGTCGCTCAGCTCCTCTTTATCTACCCCCTCGTTATTCTAATCCCCTCATCTCGCTTTCGTGTATCTGATCCCTGAAATGAATTCTTAAAAAATTTTCTCCATTCATCGCTCCCTATCTTCTCACTTATCCCCACCCTACATTTCCTAAACCTATTAATTATCTTCTACACGTCCCTTTCTGTCTTAACACTTCTCAACTCCTCTTCCAGCTCTTTTTCCTTTTCCTGCTCTTTCTTCTTACACATCGCCCTAAACTCCTTGCTCATTTCTACGTACTCCTCCCTTTTCGCGGTTCCTTCCTTCCACATGCTGTACTTCTTTTCACCTTTCTCTTCATCATCTTACATTCCCTATCACGCCACGGCTTCACCATTCCTTTCTTCCTCTTCCTAAATATCTTCTTTTGCACACAACCTTTCACTTTCTCTTGTAGATCCTGCCATATCTCGTCCACAGACTCCCCCTCAAAGCTTACGTTGCCCAACTGCTTCTGATACTTCTCTATCACCTCTCTCGTCCATAACACCCTCTTCCCTAACGAACCTTCTTCCCCACCCTGCCTTTCGCCAGTCTCCCCCTGTATCCACAAATTGAATGGATGATTGTCACATTCCAAACTCCCTTCCACTGAGAATTTCTCTATCTTCTCCCACCCTTGCATGTTCATAATCACATAGTCTGTCACCGATACACCGTACTTACTCACATACGTGTATTCTCCCACTTCGTCCCCTTTTACCATACCATTCGCCACCGCCCACCCTCTTTCCTCTATCCAGTCTCCTAGAATCTCCCCCTCTTTATTTATTATATTATCATTTGGTTTTTTCTTTCAAAGCTCTCCCCTTCCTGGTACAGGCCCCCTTCCCGCCCCCTTCCCGCTCAATTCTCGCATTAAAGTCTTCCCCCATTACAACCAAACCCTCTGATCTCTCTCTCCTAGTAAGTTTTCTACTCTTTCTTTAATCCGTTCCATTCCATCCTTATTGCACACATTCACAAACTTATACTTCGACCCTCCTATCTTTACAACCCTTATTTGCACGCCATCCCGCTCTCCCTCTCCATGAACTTCTTCCTCTAATCCATCCCTAATCCCTGTTATAATTCCCCCACTAGCCCTTCCTTTCCTTTTTACTTTGACCGCCTCCTGTAGCCTGCACCTACACCCCCTTGGCAACTTTCGCTCTACTCTATCTCATTCCTTTCTCTCTACCCACGTCTCTACCAGTCCAATCACATCAAATTCCTGAATATACCTCCAGAAATCCTCATCTTTCTTCTTTACCCCTGCTGCGTTCCAGTACAACACCTTTAATACTGCTCCCACTTCTGACACCAATGTTACGCGCCAGGATCTGCAGTCGAATTCCATTCCGTTTTAGCCAGTTGCTGATTTTTTGAAAGAGAGTTCGGAATACTGCCGTTGAATGGTGTAAACCATTACCGCAAGACCAGGTCAATATCAAATAATAACACCAATATTTGGGTTCACTGAATCACTAGATTTATTTAACAATTATTATTTTTATTTGTTCACATAGGCTTGAATTAATCGCAAAACATGTAACATTGCAATTTTTCTGTTATTTAAGTATTTTGTTTATTTTAAACAATCACAGATTATTCTAGATTCAAAGTCGCGCTATCGGATTGAGAGACAAAACAATATGCCCTTTTCTAGCTGTGCACGCTTTTTTATAATCTACAAATGGGAGGAAATTTATTCCCTCTCTTCAGCCAATAACCAATCACGTTGCTGACGTCATGGAATTTTCCTATAAACTAACCAAAAAGAAAGTAGGTCACTTCGCTCGGCCTACATGATATGAGTCATAAGATGAGTCACTCGACGATTGCCATTTGTAAACACGAAAAAGTATAAACAAGTCCAAAGCCCATTTTACATCCGGCCTAACTGGCGCCGCATACTCATTAAAGATACTAAATTTAGACCGTTACACCTCCCCTTCTAAACAAAGGTGTCTGAATCAGGCACCTTTTATCAGCAGTAGTGCCTCCCTATCGAACGTGTTAAGATTAGCAATGTTTATTAACATTGTTTTGAAATCAACAAAGAGGATATAATATGGAGCAATTTTACACATTTCGGGAGCCCACGAAATTGTTTGGATCTATTAGACAAGGTAAGTTATAAATATATATGTTTTTATAACACTAAAAAAAGAAATATTTTTATGACCTAATTTTAAAATAACATAGTACATATTTTTCTTTGTGATTCTCATCTTCGGATGTTCTCTATTCTTTGGGGTTTCTAGTTTTTGAACATTCTTTGTTTAATATAAAAGTTAATCCTTCAATCAGAGGAATAGGCTGATGGATCCCCTCCCATAGGTTACATATCATAACCTCTCGGCACTCTAAACATTCATCCGGGTATTTTGTGATAAGTCCCTCTTTTCCGCATCCATAGCACCCCTTTTGTTTTGACAGAACAGTCAAAATCAACAGGTGCACGTTAACATTTTCCCAAAGCTCCACATCGCTGTTAAATTTGAGGAAATCAGCGCATCGTTCACACCTCCACTTATATACTACGTCAGTGTTCACACCCATACAAAGCTTTCCTGCTATGTTTGTGACACTTGTTGACCGGTTTTCGAGTCTGTCAACAAAAACACTTACTTTGATCTTTTCCTTGTCGGAACCGGAAGAATTTTTTAACAACCAGTCAATATCTTCGTTTAAACAGTACCAGTTGGGATACATTTTGTTTAGGTCCATTTTGACTCTTGTTGAATTTATTTTATCTTATAAAACAATATATAACACCTTTACTTTTCCTTTTCATCAATTTTGTTAATTCTTAGATCCTTTCTCTTATAATAGAGAAAAGTTATTCTCCCTTATTAAAATTATTTATAACCTATATTGGTATAACCTTTGTCTGTAGGGTTATGTTGGTCAACATGTAAAGAGAGACCGGCGCGAAATTTAAACCTGTTAATCCTATTTTTTATCAAATTTTCAGGTTCCTTTAATATTCTCATGAAGCACTGAATGTATTCCAGTACTGAAGCACAATTCTTAAGTTGGAATATTTCGCAACCCTTCCCTTTGTTTAGCACCGAGTGTATTTGATCGGGGAACACGACTTGTAACTTCTGATCCGCCATGCACTCGTAACCTCTATATCGCAGCCAGGCGCTCGCCATACTTGGTCGAATAATCCCCCGTGCGCCAACAAGGCGGGAAAGCTTTTAAATATAGCGTAGACTTTTTTCAATTATGTGAATTATATACAAAAAATATATTACAAAATACTAGATCACATAGTTTTATATATAAAAATTTAATATAATTTAAATTTAATTTAATAATAGCTCTAATTCTATATCCTGCCACTCCATAACCCCTTCTCGAATATTACACTCCCTTCTCATTTTTCTCCATTCTTCTTCCCATTTTGAATTTCCCAAATTACCTCTCGCTTCGTTGTTCCGAATTTCGCCGAAACATGCTTGTGCAATTCTACTTCCCTCTCCCCTTTTTAGCTTCTCTTCAAACCTCCATGCTCTCTTAATTTGTCTAGTAACCATATTTCCTCTTCCTAACTCTTCTCTTAACATGTATCCTGGGCAGCTCCAGCTAACCCCCATTACCCACCTTGAAAATCGCTCATGCATGCTCTCTACTTTCCTATGTTCATGCCATCCCCAGATCTCCAATCCATAACACAACACCGCCCAAACCAACGCATCAAGCAATCAGACCCTCAGTCTCCAATTGTCCTTAAGCCTTCTCTTTCCTATACCCCATATTTAGCCCATTACTTTACTCGCACATTCAATTCTTTTCCTCACCTGCAGCTTGTTTCCCCCTCCTGCCTCAAACCAAAAACCTAAGTTACAGAAATCCTCCACCCTTTCCACTGTTTGTCCGTTCATCTTCCAAACGTAATCTTTTATGGTGTTTCTCTTTCTGGAACACATCACCTTGGTCTTCTCTACGTTCACCGTCAGATCCTTTGCTCCCACATACTCTTCAAAAATGCTCATCATTAGATTCATCCCTTTCTCGTTGTCTGCTAACAAAACTACGTCATCTGCATAAGCTAGAGAGTATATTTTGCGGTTACCCAATATCGTCCCCCCTTTTCCTTGCCTCTTTAGCTGCTCCTCTAGATCCGCCAACAGCATATTAAACAGTAGCGGACTCAGAGGGCACCCTTGCCTGAGACCTCTATCTATCCAGAATACCTCTCCTTTTTCCTTTCCTATCTTCACCCTAATCCTGGTTTCAGTAAAAATCTCCTTTATCCATTCCAGCAGTCTCCCATTTTCTTGTTCCTTTCTCCCCCTCTTTCCTTTCTCCAACTGGCTCACTTCTTTCCACCACCTTTCAGTGAAGCTATTACCGGGAAATGATTGGACCCAATCTCATTACCCACTTCCACGAAACTTATCAAATTGCTCATTCTTTCTTCCGCCAGGATGTAATCTATCACTGTCTCTGCCTTCCCTACAAATGTGATTTCTCCTTTCTCATCTCCTTTCATATTACCATTACAAATAGACCATCCTGTTTCTCCTATTATGTCTAGTAACTTCCTGCCCTCCCTGTCTAACTCCCTATGTCTGGAAGTCCTTATATATGCTTCTTTTTCTTTATCCCAAATCCCACCCCCTTGTTCGCCAGTCCATGCATTCAAATCATCTTCTATAAAAACTAACTGTTCTTTCTTTTCCTCGATCCACTTCTTTATTACTCTCCAACCTTCCTCTTCCCTTCATCTTCTATATACACAAATCACCGATGTTCTGACTTATCTAACTATAATCCTTCTTACCATTGTACCATCTTTATCGTTCCTTTCCCCCTCTTTCCCCTCTTTTCCCTCTTTTACTGCCAATTCTTTTCTCACACCTGATGCCATTCTGCTCATCCCTCTCCCTTTAATGTGTTCTTCACTCATCATTATTGCATCCCATTTTGTCACTTCCCCCCAAAACCCCTTGTCCAAGTTCTCAACTCTTCTATTTCTTTGTCGCAGATCATCATCACTCCATTTACCCAAATTCTATATCTCCCTATTATTACCTTGTTACCTTTCCTTCTTTCCGTTATTGCCCTCTGCTCAATCAACCATTTTCTTTTCCTTTCATGCCATGTCAGATCTTCTTCAATTCTCTCTGTCTTCCCTTTAACAACTTCTTTTTCCCCATAACTTTGAACCTCTCTTCCTCACACCCTAATGTCACTAGAAACATGCCTTCCCTCCTTTCCCTCATTCTTCCCACCCTCTTTACCCCTTCTACTCTAATTTTTGCTCCTATATCTTTCATCAAGTTCTTAACCTCTTCTTCTCCCGATCCACTAATCACTTTCAGCGCTTTGACCATTACGTTCTTTTTCCTCTTTGCACGTTGCTACCCTCTATTTGTTTTTCGATCTGTGACAGTCTGTTACGCAGTCTCTCATTTTCTACTCGCACGCCTACTATAACTTCTGATGTATCCTGGCTCGCTGTTAACTCAACCCTCTTTTTCTCAACGCTTACTTCTATCTTACTCACTCTCTCTTCTATTAACCTCAACTCTTTTTTCCTAGTTTCATCAAATTCTTTTTGCTGATTCTCTAAGCTTTTTATTTTTTGCCAGACTTTCTCTTTTTCGCCTTTCAAAATTCTTCCCACTCATCCCATTTCTTTCGTATTTTTTGTACCTGCTCCTTTAGCTCCCCCCCCTTGCCTCTTCATAACTTCTAGCATCCCACATGTCTCATCTCTAAAGCCTGTGAACATTGCTTGAATCTTTGTCAGCAAGTTTCCCTCCCCTTTCTCTCTTTCTGGCGTTTTTCTTTTTATTCTTTTCTTTGAGCCTTTACCTCCCTCCAACTCCTCGCCCCCTTCCCTTTTTCTTTTTTCCTCTGCCGATTTTTCCCCTCCACCAAACTCGCCCGTTTTCGCCAGCTTTCAAGCATTCGTATCGTACCTACGCTATGAGAGCGCTATGCCGCTCTGTTGAGCTTTTCCACATTCGTTGTTCTACCTTTCCTGTTACCCCTCCCTAGGCCTGCTGCTGTTGTCGCGGTTCCCTCACTCCTAACCGGCGTCTTGTACCGCTCGTTGTCACTGCTTTCGCAGCTTGCCTTGATACCCGCCTTATCCCCACTCCTTTCCACACCCCGTAAAACCCCACTCGACCCGATATTCTCATTTTCTTCGTTCACTTGTCGCCCTCTGTCTGGGCTCCATGTTACTGGCATGCTACTCTAACCTACTTATCCACCGAGCAAGACTAGCAACACGTCACTTCCTCCACGCCTAAATTTTTACCACGCAAAGTTCAACCTAACCTCAAATACAAACTTTAAACTTTGATTTTTCATTCAATCCGCCCTTTCAACCGAACCCTTCACTCACACTCAAGCTAAACCACATACCTTCCTTACTCACCAAAAATTCACCACTCTCGCTTCACGTCCCCTTTCTCAATAGCCAAAAAACAACAGCACCACAGAAACAACGTCACTCTCCTATCGGTACCGGTAACGAAAGCTTCAAAACTGTTTAGTAATTTTTCAGTTTGATTGCGAACTTTATTTTTCCGATAATATTTGATATTTTTTTATTTTAAAATTAAATATTTCCTATCTGGATTCGGGAATTTTTCTTACATAATAGGAATTATTACAGAACTTTTTAGTCATTTTTCCAGTTTGATTGCGAAATTTATTTTTCCGATAATATTTTATATTTTTTGACATTAAATTGAAATATTTCCTATCTGGATTCGGAACTTTTTCTTCCATATTTGGAATTATTACAAAACTTTTAGTAATTTATTCGGTTCGATTGGAAAATTCATTTTTCTGATAATATTCGATATTTTTTCATTTTAGCATGAAATATTTCTTATCTGGATTCGGACATTTTTCTTACATATTTGGAATTATTACAGAACTTGTAGGTAATTTTTCCACCTCGTTTAAAAAATGTATTTTTCCGAAAAGATTTGTTATTTTTTCACATTGATGTGCAAAATGTCTTATGCGAATTCGGAAATACTTCTTACAAAATAGGATATACTGCACAATTTTTCATTAGTTTTTCCAGTTCCCTTATGATATCTATTTTTCTGATGAAATTCGATATTTTCCCACATCTACATAAACTATTTCTTATAAGGAAATGTAAGTTTATCTTACAAAATTTAAATGATTACCCAACCAGCTCTCAATATAATACTGTAATGGTTAAATTATATGTATTACACATGTGTATGTATTTCGTAGTAATGATTATTTTTTATTAAATTTGTAATTTTAGAAAGATTCTCCATTTGTAAGATGATCAATAGACTGAGACAAGTGTTTTCATTTCATAAAAGCGAAGGCAGTTTTCAATCTATTCACTGTATTTGTAAATACTTCTCATCAAACTTCTTCGAATCTCATGTAAATTCATGCCTGAATGTTCACTAGGTGAAATATTTGTTCGTCGTAATCTGGACTTCAACGCACTGTAGGAATTTTAATCCTCGAAACTCTAACATTTAGCACATCCTCTGTAGCTACTTTGACTATATGACGGTCTCAGCTTAGGACGATTGATTTTACTATCATTCAAGCTGAAACAACCTTGACCATCTCAACTGTTTTTACCTGGTCTTTATTAAAATTCCAATTATAATTTTGGTTTTCCGAGAATCTCTAATGTCAACCGAAGCAGTGTCCAAGTGCCTCCAACACTAATTTTAACTAATGAAAATTAACCTTGAACCCATCTCCAACTTTAAATTGTGAGTATTCTGGAAGTTCGCGAACACGCAGAAGATTCGTGTTATCTAGTACCTGCGATTTTTTCTCATAGAGTTGTTTTACGATTATGGCCTCTTGAAATTTTTCCACAGAAATATACTGCAGAAAAATAGTGAAATTTTCAAATTCAAGGAGAAAGGGTCTTGGCTTGGAGAAAGTACCCAGAAAGTAAGAGACGATTGACCGCGTTTCAATCATATTTCAAGTCGTATGAAATATGTATCTTAAAGAGGAATGACAGATTGCTGATGACACCCTTGTTACTGGGTAGGTTAGAGGTTACAGTGAATCGGAGAAGTGATTACTTTACGATTCGCCAAGAAATATTTCGTTATCGATTAAAAACGACGTTCAATCGAAATAATACTATTGGGATCCGCTGCACTTCAATACGCCATCTATTTTTCCAATGCGGCCAAAATGTGAACTCGCGTAACCATGAGGTAGGATTTTGAAGGTGCATTTTAATTTGAGCTTGACAACCATTTTTAAAATTATTTCACATAGTTTAAACTACTAAGTGGATGAAAACAATTAAGATTTATTGGAAACGAAGTGTTACATATGTGTAATTTTCATCGTATACAACGAAAAAACACGATTTATGTTAAAACTGTTTTTGTCAAAACAAATCATTATTTTAGTATATCATATATGTTTAAACAAATCATGAGCTTCAATAAACTTGCCTTGACATTAAAGTGAACTTAAAATAAAATTTTGATGAATTTATACATGGAATATTTACTATCTAAAAAATTATAACCTAAAAGTGAGGTTAGAATTCATATTTCATTTCTGATCGTCTATAATTAATATTTTTTGCATATTTTGAACCAAATATTTTTTGTTTTATATATGCTATAATATTGCTATATGCATTAACTAAAGTTCATTTTAGCATATGGTGTGTTGAAACTTATATGATATAGTAAAATAATTATTTTCTTGACAAAAACAATTTTAACAGGAAATGTGTTTTTTCACTGAATACGATAAAAATTCTACATTGAACACTTGGTTTCCGAAAAATATTAATTTTTGTATTCACTTATTGTTCTAAACTAGTAAAAACAGTGCTAAAGTTTGTTTTAAGTCCAATTTAAAATGCAACTTAAAAATGCTACCTGGTATCACAAGTTCGCGACAGTTGACAGTCCCTAACTTATCTGCATTTTCCTATTCAAATTTACTTTCAGCCACTTCCCTTTCACTACAATTAAATAATGAAGAGTGTAATCTGCATTATACAGTTCATCGGACTTCATCAAACATCAATTGTATGATGCAGATTCGTTTCTGCAAAAGGAAACCTGCAATTCTCCATTCAGTTTGACATTCTTCAAACTACATTCCATTGAGAACTTGAAACGATTTATGCGTTCCTTCTGTCAATCATAAATCAAGAATTGAACTTAATTTAGTTTTTTGAGGTTATGCACTCCTATTCAGAATGTCTTATAACTATAGAACGAGTACATCTCCGAATGTGGCTTGGCAGATTTAATTCAGTCCAAATAGACGACCAATTCAAAGAGTACCAAAACAATTAAAATGCAACTTTGGCAATCTGGAATTTTAAGATACACATTTCAAAGCTCTCCAGTTCAATCGTTTCTTTTTTCCTTTGTAATTTTCCATCGCCAGTTTGGACGAAACTGTTTTGTAGTGCAGGGACCTTTTATACCTTCTATTTCATTTTTTTCGGAAATAGTAGAAAATTACAGAATAAACTTTAACAGATGCACAAGTTTTAAGGTATACCATATATTATTAAACTTTTTACTTGACTTAAAAATGTTATTTACAGCTTGGCAATTATTATTTTGAATGATTTAGAGAAAAATGTAATTATGTAGTTTTAAAAACTACTGCTCTCAAATAATGCTATCTTGAAATTTTTATTTTGAAATAATGTACAATTCAGCCGCATCGTAAAAGGGGATATAAAATCATTCTGCAGCTTTAAGTTAGCACCTGACCGATTTCTTTGAAAAACATCAATTTTGATTTTTAAAACTTATATCTTTACAGAAAATTCCAAATTATGTTTTTTCTCAATAAATGAAATTAAAATATGTAATTAATTATAATTGTTATATTTTTAATTGTTCACAGGATGCGGAGTCTACTGGGGACCAAATAAAAGAGTCAGGAGATTCGACTCGTCCTATCCTCATTATCAGAGGTATGTACAACGAAACATTAATATCAAAGTATACGAACTTATGATTCTGTTTTAACAGAAATACAAATTATTAATTTTTTTATTTACTGTCAGGGACGACTGTGTATCAAAAATCATGTTCGTGTTTTGTCGAGGTGGAAAAGACGATTTTACTGGAAACTAACAGTGTCTTGCAAGGAGTTCTTTTCATCGTGTTGAGTCACTATGCTTACGGGTACAACTATGACGCTAAGAAATCATCAACCTAAGAGTTTATTCAAAGCTAAATTCCGATTTTACTACCTTACTTGTATTTTCTTCATTTTTATCCCTGGCGGACCGATGGAACCGAATGGAGCCTCTACAAAGTACCCGTAAAGACCCCATTTTTTTAAACTTTTTATCACTGAAAAAAACTATTGCGATTATTTCGTGACCTTCTATAGGGAATTTTAATCGAATTTCAACAATTTAATTTGGTTTTTCTGTTTTTCGAGTTTTTTAAAAAGGAGCCCGAATGGGGTCTTTACGGGTGTTTTGTAGAGGCTCCATTCGGTTCCTTCGATCCGCCAGGAATATTGAAACATATTAAAAATTACATTTCAAATCAGAGTGGCCACTGGACCGAGAAACTGAGAAATGACCGGGAATTTTACAAATTTTTAGAAACAAATCTGTCCAACTTTGATTACAATCGTTTTTCAAATAATTAGTTAAATTGTTCTCTTTTTCAATTATGATATTTGGTTTAAAATGCGTAATCAGAAATTCTTTCACTTTAAAAATGTTCCATTTTAGATTTTAATTTAAAGAATTTAAAAAATACAGTTTTAAAGACTTAAACAATTAAAAATTAAAGGCGTTTGAAATCAAAGATTTTTGATAGAAACCATTTTTAGTTGATCAACTATGAATATAAACTATAGTTAATGATTTTAAATTTATTTATGATGATTAGTTAATGATTTAACTTCAAGATTTAAAAAGTGAATAATAATTGACTTTACAAGACGATTCGGAATCAGTTCACAAGTTTAGAATTTTAAGATTTTAACGTTAAAAATGAAACTGTTTTAATTAAAAAGTCCTATTAGTTAAGCAAATGCAAACGCTCGATTTAAACTTTATAAACTATTTTTAATTATTTTTAAATAACTTCAAAATAATATATTCATAATTAAAGGCTTTTATTAAGTTTTAAATGTTATTTCAGTCTACATTATTCCATTTTTAAACCATTTAATTTAAAATGTTTTAATTCGGATAAAGAACAATTACTTAATCTTCAGAAATATGTGACTACTAATTTAAAAATCGAACATTAAAAAATAAATAAAGAAATTAAACTTCGAAAGTTTTAAAAAAATTCAAAATTAATTAAAATTTTGAAATGATTTCGAATCATTTTAACGAAGTGTCTACGTGTACCGAAAAAATCCGGCTATTCGTACCATAATTTCGGTGCAAAAAGCCCATGTCCTAATTTAAATTTAGAAAGATTTACTAAATTATCAAAAATAAATGCGGAAGGTTTTTAAAAAGTCTTTTATTTGGGCAGGATTGTAAAAATTGTAGGAATAATGTTAGGGAAAACTCGAATCATTTTAAAAGATATTTAAAAGTTCTGAAAAAATTAAAAAAATATTTTAAAATTTGAAAAAATGTAAAACAACATGTAAATATTTCAAGATGTTGAAATAACATTTTTATGTATTTTCAGGACTTTTTAACTATTCAAAATAAAATAATTTATCTTTTAATTTAACAATTATTCAGTTTATAAAAAAAATGTAATCGTTCAATTTTCAATGTTTCTAGCTTAAAATTGCTTAAAATTATATAATTTGGAAACTCAATCTGAATCTTTGAACTCTACAATTTATAAAAGTTAAAAAATTTTAATTTGGCAATTTAACTGAATTTAATTAAATTTAATTAAATTTTTGTCAACTGGGAAAAAATCAGGAAATCACCGGGATTTTTTATGTTTGATTAAAACGGGCACCCTGTTAAATATAAAATGCTTAAATTATAATCACATATGTTTTTAATTTAAATGATTTTTTTTAATAAAATGTTATACTCTATCAGTATCTGACATTAAATTAATACTAATTTCAATCATTATGCAAATTTTGTTCTCTATACTTCAGAATGCTTATGGACATTAATCCTCAAAAAGGGAACAAACGGCAACGGAAGAAGAAACGCCAGAAACTTGACGATGATGATTCAAGAGCCTTAAAACTAATAAATAAAATTGTTTAATTTGAAAATTCCAACGTATTATAATGTAATATAAAATCATTTTTCATAAATTATAAAGCCATTTAGGAACTCTGTATTTTTTAATAATTTTTTAATAACTTAAATAATTTTTTAATAATTTGGAAATTTTTCGTACTACATTCAGAACCTTTTTGGACTACATTCGGTATTTGTTTCTACTTCAATAGGAAAAATTTCCTACTCATTCGTTAGGAAAAAATCTAACTGCAATTCGGAATTATTTCGGAATGCGTTAGGAAAAAATTCCAAATGTTCCGGTTATAAGGGTTCGGACCCTTTTTCAAAAAATTTCGGAAAATTTTTTTACAGTGTAGTTGTAAATAGAGCATAGCGATGAGGGGGAGGAGAATACGATAATATGACAGTTCAGCAGTTCTGAAAATATTAGGTTTAGATGCAAAAATAAAGGAGCACATTGGCTTCCAAACAACACCAAAAACTAAAGAAACTGTAGGTAGTAATGCCTAGTTCCTAATTACAGGGTGTATCTCTACTCTCGGTGCTGCATTCTTCGCTGAGCTGGATAAATCACCATCCTCATATTTCGACTTTATTTAAGTCTTAAATCAATATGTAATAATGAAGAAATCTAATTTAATAATGCTGATCGTGAAGTATCAATGATATTAAAGTATGATGTTATACAACAGTTGCAAATAACTGAACTGTAATACTATCGTAAACTCCTCCTCCTTCTTCTCATCGCCATCCTCTATTTACATCTAGAAGCAAAATCTGTGTATCAGATTGTGGCGCACTCTATGAGAATCGTTGTTAACCCAGGTTCTCGTTTCAGTGAAAGAAAGTTGTATTATCTAAGTCAAAATAGTTGAATCAACTATGTATTCATTATTCTCTTAACTTGAAATCCTGGCCCCTTTAAATGGGTTTATTTAACTACAATTTAAAACAAAATGTTGGTTTTAAGAAAAAACAAGATTTTCAGCTGCTATACATAATAGTGCATTTTAAAATACCTGTTCAATACTTCACTTGAAGTTTTTGATTCACAGTTTCCTTGCATTAGATATTATTGTTTTAAGTGAGTAAATTGAATCTTTTCAGCAGAGCACTCTATTATGTGAAAGATGATTTCAACGTTTCTTAGTCAACTCGAATATTTATGGAGCTGATTTATTTTATAAATTCTAGCAAGCGTTTGCAAATTGTATTTTCTTCATCTCAAGTGCCTGATTTGACATCTTAGCTATATTAATATAAAATTCTAAACCTGTTACAGCGATCAACTGTATATACTCGGACCTCTTGAGAATCTGTTGGTATTTTTCGAGTCACCCTATCGCCAAGTCTTCTGCAATCTTACAAAATTATTTTCGAATTAAGACTTTTTTAACACATAACTCACTCTCTCCATCTCTCTCTCTCTCTCTCTCTCTCCCTAAACTATACCTGCTGCATATGATTTACCGTCTTTATCTATCAATATATCCTCTCTTTGTTGCAATTCTCTAGAAGGTTCTAAGTTATAATCGACACGTGCGGATATAACTTTTTTAACATCGCAAAATGTAATGCGCCATTTACAATAACCTTAAAGTATTTACAAAAAAATTAGAAATTGCGTAGTACGAATTCGGTGACGTCATTAATATTATTCTGGAAACATAGCATTAACCACTGCATCTATAGAATATCGGTAAGGTAGATTTCTATGGACTGATTTTTATGATCTCTGAATTAAATTAGTTAGCTAGAAAGCAATATACCATCCTCGATTTCTATAAAAACAGTATGAATTTTTTGTATTTTCATTATTTTATTTTTTATATCACTAAGTTTTGAATTCAGAGTTTCACAGTTTCCTTACACTAAATTGTAATGCTGCTGAATTTATTTTTATCATTCATGGCACTTTATTGCAAGTAAGTAAATTCTAACAAGAGTTTTCAAATTATACGTTCATCTGAAAATATTGTATTCAATACTACGAGAATACCTGGTATTAATAATACTAAATCTGTCATAGTAACCCACTGTTTGTAAAAGGCTCTCTTAAGAATCTGTTGGCATTGTGCAAGATTCATACAAAACTTTTTATATGATATAATTCATTTTCTGAGGTATGCTGTGAGATTTGTAACTGGTTTCGAGTCGCTCAATCGTAAACCCTTCTGCAATCTTGAAATACAGCAAGAACCAGCCACTACAGCTGTAGAATATCAGTAAGGTGGGTTTCTATAGTCTGGTGTTTATAATCTCTAAACTAGAAATTAGTTAGCTAGAAAGCAATATATGGGGCATTATTCCTTAACTGCACCAACTCAAAAAGTCATGTTTTTCGATTGTCTCTAAATTCTGGAAATATGTTCGCCTACCCAAAAGTAGTGAATCCACAAACTTATAGACCAGGATTACCAACCCTCCCCAAGTGAGGGAGGGTTGAATTTTCAACCCCAATGCCTGCAGGGGTAGTTTCAAACGCCTGTAACTTCTTTTCTAATTACGCGATTTAAAATTTTTATGAGGGTTTTGGAAAGTGCTTTTTACACGCTTTCATCCTATTTTATTATTTATAACAAAAAAATTGTTTAAACAATTTTTTCAATAAATCAATTTTTTATTTAACTTTTTTCGCAATTTAGGCATCTATGATTGGTTATTGGTTATTGCTTTTGCAATTTTTTAAAACAAATACATGATTCAACCAACTTCTCACGTATAAAGTGTTTGAGTAAATAAAGTACTAACGGATTAGTAATGAATGCCTGTCGTCAGCCTACATCCTATCAAGTTATAGTTTCCAGAGTCTACCACGTGGAGGTGACAGTGCGATTTTAGACTCCTTTTATCTGCAAGATGATTCGGGGTGCTTAATTTTAGTGAGTCCCCTCGCCTCTCAATTTCTGGGGTGCTTGATTTTAGTGAGTTCCCTCGCCTCTCAATTTATGGGGTGCTTGATTTTTGTGAGTCCTCTTGCCTCTCACTACACAACCTATTTATGCTGTTCGCCTCTTCTTCGTACCAGCTTTCCACTTTCTTGGAGTACTACCGTGCATCCTCTTATCGAGGAGCTGTTCACGAATGTTACTCTCTTGTGCTTTCTTAATCCGGGCTTTCAGGAGTGAGCACTCTAGATAGATTAGATTTGATGCATTTTGCTCACCTCTAATACTGAAGTCAAGTCCGACTG
>NC_046659.1:12460539-12461654 GCF_010883055.1 Belonocnema kinseyi | reverse complement strand
TAAATTACCCGTGTTTTTAGAATAATGTAATTCATAAATTTGTATTAACAATTGAGTAGTTGGGTGCAAGAACAGCTTGCTTGTATTTTTAGAAGTCACTTGAGTTTCTTTTGTTTTGCACATAATTTCGTGGAGAACAAATGAAGAGCAAGTGACTTCTGAAAACATAAGTAAGCCGTTCTTGCACCCAACCGCTCAATTAATCAATATTTTCGATTAAGTGAATAGTTTTTTCCGATGACTTCATGCAATTTTGGATCAATGTGAGTAATACAAAAAAATGGCATACTTGAAAACTGTTCCGCGGTATGCTGCCGCTTAACGCCCGAGTGCGAGCGCGAGGACTCCCTATACAACCCGCTCTGTAACTCAATGAATTTCAATTTGTCCATTTTCTTATTAGACATTTTTCATAGTAAAAAAGTCAAGCTTTCTTTTGAGACTATTTAAAAAAAATCGTAGATGCCTAAATTTCGAAAAAAGTTAAATAAACAATCGATTTATTGAAAAAATTGTTTAAACAATTTTTTTTGTCATAAATAATAAAATAGGATGAAAGCGTGTAAAATGGCAGTTGAGGAATAATGCCCCACATATTGGTACATGTTTGCTGACAGATTCGTAATCTGCGTTGAAAAATCTATCAGGCAAGAGCATAGTGATTTAGGGTAAAAAAATTATGTTGAATAATAAGCTAATGTTGATTAGTTTTATTATTCTTACCAGTTTTGTATGCAATTTCTTTTTGATGTGGCATTTCTTCGCTTGAGCTTTCTTGAATGCCTTTGAAAGTCCTGATGACCCTAATTGCACTGAAAAACTCATTAGTCGTTTATTTGGAAACCTTAAGCGAGTTTTATCTCGTTTTCTCTCAACATCAGATTGATTACATATAATTAAAGGACGTTTTAAATAATTTTTAGATATAGCAATGTTTACCTTCAAAAAATGTGCTTTATTTAATCAAAAGATGTTTAAAAAGTTCTGGATCAGAGTTACAAATATTTAAATTTCAAGACTTTTTCGCAGTCGAAACAAAGAATTCCAGATCTAACCTCAAAATTTAACAGTGTCATATGACACAAAAAGTATGGAAATGACAATTCTTTCTCTGT
>NC_046659.1:12447104-12460439 GCF_010883055.1 Belonocnema kinseyi | reverse complement strand
TCTGTCGGATGAGACGTTTGTATCTGCTTCGGAGAGTATCCTTTATAGATGTCACATCCTGATTGCGGCTCTGTGGCACGCCCAGGTATGTATAAGTCTCTCAAGCGCAAAGATGTCGTATGGCGCTTCTATCAACGAGCTCAGGATCTTAAGGGATGCCATTAGGTTTTCCTCGCTTCAAATAAACCTTGGCGCATTTGTCTAACACAAATTACATTCCAATTTCCTTAGTATATCGTTCGAGAATCCCCAGCGCTAGATGCAGTTGCTCTCTGTTTTTAGCATAGATCTTAAGATCGTCCATGTAAAATACATGAGTGGCCTTGTACTTTCGATCTGCAGGTTAGCCACACAAGTACCCGTCGGAATGGCGCAGTGCTAGAGATAGTGGCAATAATGTAAGGCAAAAGAGGAGTGGGCTCATGGTGTCGCCCTGAAAGACACCTCTCTGAAACGTGACCTTGTTAGTTGTCACACGATTTTTGCCAGATGAGGTAGTAAATCTGGTTTTCCAAAGCGGCATCAATCTCTCTATGCACCCAACTATTTACGATAATCAATCCAGGCCATCGATAGGTCACGCTGGTAGAATGCTGCATCTTTGCAGACACATCTATCGATGAGCAGGTTCTCCCGACATCCGGCTTCGCCTTTCTTTAACCCTCGTTGTTCATACATTTCTTGTCACACAGGTTCAATTGCCCGAACAATCCTATCATTTAGGATAGCTGTGAATATCTTATAAAGCGTGTTCAGACAAGTTCTTGGCTTGTAGTTCTTCGGGTCAGGTAAGTTGCCTATTTTCGGCAGGAGTATTGTGCGCCCTTTCACCAACCTGATGGTCAGCAGCTTTGACTTGTTAAGTGCGTGATAACGGGTCCGGAGTTCGCACGCGAACTTTCGAATCTTGGCGGTAAAATTCCTGCCAGATGTGATATATTCAATCACACATTGACTGCGGGACGCGTACTGTCTTGCCCAGCCTATCTTTATGGCAAGTTGATGCATTCGTCTTTTGGTCTTATGATCAGCCGTTGGTTTTGTTTTACGGTTCGCATCGGCCAAAGCTCTCGCTGCATTATACACACAATAATTGATAGTCTAGAGGTCGGATTCAACGGAAAAATGTCCACGAAGCTCGTCATCCATTTCAGCCAGATCTTTAGGCTTGAGTGAAAACTTGGTGTTGATGTTTCTCCGGGTCGTAAAGCATCGCTCTTCATCTATTGGATGCCTGCCCGCGGTTGGTCTTAGTGTCGCCTCTCTTTCTTTGTTGCCGGCTTGTTCTAGCTGTGGTAGAGTAGGCGTTCTGCTTACATAGCCCCTTTTACGGAGTTGTTCAGCATGGTTTCGCAGACGTTGCTGCGAAAAGTGCGATAGCTCAGGGTGTTTCTCGCACCACAGAGCATGCAGCCGTGCCATGTAACCCCGTTCACGGGCCACACTCGCATCATAGCAGTCTAGCAAGTTGTGATTCAGTTGCTCCGTCCACCCAAAGGTCACGAGATCCCGCCGATTCATCACATTGAATCCATTTTCATTGTCTCCCCCAGCTCTAGATTGGTCGGCATTGTTGGCCGACCCATTGTCGTGAGCGCTGCGCGTTCTGTTGTTTTGAACCGCACTTACTACAAACATGTTTGGTGTTGTCATTGTTGTTCCCACGAGAAACTAGGGAAAGGGTTTCGTCCATCCTTGTAGAGCCCCGCATGCAAGGATAAGGCTGCGTACTCTGAGAATTCGCCCGGTATCCCAGAGTCACCGTTCTAGACACCTCACCCAGGTGCCATTCAGCTTTCGGCACGGTTTTCACACCTCCGCTTGGGGGTTCATTCCTTCGCGACCACCCCTGGACAATTGTCCATTGTCTAGAATCTTTGAGAAAAAATATTTAAAGTTAATCGAAGGAAAGAAAATTATGTAAAACTTAAACTCCACACGTTTAAACTCACAGAAGCATTCACGTATCGGTAGTCTGAGGCTGCACACATTTCATTATCCTATGCTATCGTTCTGTACATTGAGAAACTTTGTACAGTATAATTACTAAATTAGGTTACAATCGAGGGACCAAAGCAATAATTTTTATATTTTGATACAATAATCATAAGCTATGTTATTTTCATATGAAATTTTCCTATTGATAATCTTCTAGAACAAATGGCCCATTACATTTTCCATGCTGCAAAATCGTTATATTTCAAACATATCTAGACGCGTCGATTATAATTTAGAACCTTGTAGAATATTTCGACAAAGTGGGGATATAATAATGGATAAAGATGGATCCGTGTTCATACAGTTGATCACTGTAACAGAATTAGAACTTTATATTGATATAGATAGGATGTCATATCAGCCATTTGAGATGAACAAAATATAATTTAAAAACACTTTGTAGAATTTATAAAATAAATCAGCTCCATAAATATTGGAATTGAAGGCGACTTCAAGTGCATCTTCTTTTAGTAGCAGTTAATAAGCGTTCCGTCGCAAAATTTAAGAATTTTGTCTGGATGCTAGCGCCATGCAGTGGAAACCTCAGACAACAACGCTGCCATGTAAGTGACAGAGGATTTTATTTTAAAGCTTCGCGCGCAACATACTCATTGAGCTATTATGGATGCGCTTGAAGTCACCTTCAGCAGAAGTTAATGACATTTTATTAAATTTTTAACGCTATAAATAAAGCATTGCGATTACTCCGCAAGTTTCTAATAAAAAATTTAACGTAGAATCCGAGTTTTAACAGTTGAAAAGTAGATCCGGATGTTTTTTGGGTTTTTTAAAAAGGAACCGAATGGGGACCCAATGAGGTCTTTACGGGTACTTTGCAGAGGCTCCTTTCGGTTCCTTCGGTCCGTCAGGGTACTTACTTCAAACATATTAAAGTCAAGCATTATAAATAACAAAAATAATTTCAGCAGTATTAAAATTTAATGCAAGGAAGCTGTGAAACCAACATTAGAAAAAATGACACAGTAATCACGTGAACATCTACTTTCTGGAACATTTAAATCCAAATTCAGTCAAATTGAAATGAAAAATCCAAAGTTAATATAGTTTATAGAAATTGAGAATGGTATATCGCTTTCTGAACAATGCTTACAGATTCTTAAGAGATCTTTTTAAAAACAGTGAGCTATTGTAACAGATTTAGAATTAATACCAGGTAGCCTCGTCACATTAAATCAACTATTTTGAGATGAGCGCATAATTTGAAATCTCTTGTCAGAATTTACGTACTTGCAATAAAGTGTCACGAATGATAAGAATAAAGTCAACCATATTAAAATTTAGTGTAAGAAACTGTGAATCACACATAGGAAAGATGATACAGTGAAGACATGAACATCTACTTTCTGGTACTCTTACATCAAAAATTTAGTGATATAAAAAAATTAAAAAATGCAAAAATAATATAGTTTATAGAAATAGAGGATGATACGTAAAGTACATAATACAAAAAACAAATCTTAAGAACATTTCCGTTTCATAGATTTTTAATCTACTTCTATAAATCTATAGGCTGAATCCATTTCAAATCAGCCAGGGTAGTACACTTACAAGAGCGGAATCTCTCGAGGATGATATATGTTGTTCTTTAGAGGAAATTAGGCGATCCCGAAGAGTGACCATCATTTTTTTAAAAGTTAGCTGATGGTTGAAGTTAAAATACCTAATTAGGCATTTTCACTTCATCGTCAGCTAACCTCACCTTGTTGAATGCTGAGGAGAAAACAATGTACCAAATGCATGGAACAAACCTATATTTTTGTGTTATCTTCGTAATAAATAATAGTTACCATCATTTTATTATGTCATTAAATAGTTCTTAACAAACAACAACTATTTTTCAATTACACTTAAATGAAAAAAATTAGTTATTACAAAGATATTAGCAAAATAGATAAAAAATGAATCAAATTCGATGCTTTTGGTATATAGTTGTTATATAGGTGGTATATAGCTTGTTTTCCCCTTAGCAATCAACCAAGTGAAGTTCGGTAGTGATTGAAGTGAAAATATATAATAAAGACGCTTATGATCGACGAAATACATTAGTCAGCTTGACAACTATATTATACCTTTTTGTTTAAGATTGTTAGAAAAGTAATTAATCTTCGCGAACTAGATTACAATTTAAAAAAATTATCTAGCTATTTGTTTCGCTTGTGGTGTTGATAAATCTCGAAATTAATAATAAAATAAAATTTAGAAACTACAAATAAACATTTTTCTTGACTACTTCGTCAGTTTGTTTTGGGCGATTGGAAAGGAAGGAAATTGTGAATAATTCTGGCCGATCTTTTTGCCGTTTTAAAAATCTGAAATTCGGAATATAGTTGAATTTCGTTAAGTTTTAATGAAATGACAGAGCTATTGACCATTTCGGTTCATAATATGCGGATATTTCGAAGAATTTAGCCTGATTTGTCGTAATTGTGAACGCCTGGTGTTTTGCAAATTTTTCCTGGCTAATCGCAGTGTTTTGTTTTAGAATAGTTTCGTTTAGTGACCAATTCTGATTAAATTTGAAGATATTGGGGTTAATTTAGGTCGTTTTTATATATTCGGATATTCGACAGTGACATCGCGTTATAAAATAATTGTAGGGGCTTTGTTCTAACCTCAATTTGAGAGGAAATTCTTTATGAATGAAATCCCTTCGGCCAAATCATTTCTCGGTTATTCGCGTATTTTGAAAAATTCGAATCAGTCTAATTAATTTTCTAAGTGAAGTTAGGTTCATTAATTATTTGTGCGGGAGTTTCGGATTTTTTCGTTATTGTGAGCGAAGTTTTTGCGAAAGACTTTGACCTAAAGATTAAGACAAAATTAAAGAAAAATCCGCAACTTTTTAGTATAAACAATAATAATTTGTTATACAACTATGTTTGTTAAATTGCAATAACTATTACCTCGCTCTGAGTGAAAAGTTCACAAACGGTAGAATTTTTTTCAAACGAAAGTGTTTTTTTTCTTAAAAATGTAATTTTTGATTTTTTCTCGTAGACTATAAAAGATATTGCAAAAGAACAAGCGATTTTTTCATATAGCTTTTTCAGACGTGCAAACTTTTACCTTAACATTTTTTCTTATCTGTCATTGTTTCCAAAAAAAGTAGAAAATTCTAATGTAAAAAAAAAGAATTATCCTCGCTACAAAAATTATTTAGCAAGCATCAATCTTAGAAGATATCTTCATTATTAAAGTGAAAGTGCGAATAAAACGAAAATTGGCAACAATTTAAAGGAGCGTCTTTTTTAAAAAATCAATATTTAATTTTTTCAGAAAAGCCACTGCCATTTTGTTAATTTTACACCCTTTTAAACTTTCTGGCGGATTTCGAAAGAAAAGGATGTACGCTATTAGAATGAAAAAAATAATAAACATCTCAATTAGCTCAAAAGTTATAAAGTTTTAAAGAAAAAAATCAGGTTTTTTGAAAAACAAAGAACAACATTGAAATGAGCATTAATTCTTAGAAATTGTTTTTTGCAAATCGGAAAAATACGTATCGCCTAATTTCCTCTAAAAAAACAACATATTTCGTCCCCTAGATATTCTGCTATTTCAAATGTAATGCCCTGCCTGATTTGAAATGGATTCGGTCTATGAAAGCAATAATAAAGTCATAAAAATATTTCAGAATTTTATATTTTAATATTTTTGTATAGAAGGCCTCAAGGAAACTTGACTTTGATCAAAAGAAAGCACAAGAAGTAAAAAATAAAGACATTTTAAATAATTACACAAAGTTCATGGCCACTCGCCAAGTTATGGAAGTTTCTGCTTCTACTGAAAATTTAAATAACAACTATCTATACTGTCACGACACCTTTATAATTGACAATAGCAACAGTAACTTTATTGATTCACCAACACACTCAAATGGTAAGCATAACTGACCATTTTTTAATTATGCTTCTTCTCAGTTTTGTATATTTAAGACATTTCGTTGTAATATCTCATACTTCATTGTTTCATATAGCTATTGTAAGTGGACCAAAGATTACGAGTATAGAAACTATTTCCGAAATCGCAAGTTCATCAAATACAAGAATATCAGAATTAATAAATTTGACAGCCCAAAGCGCACCATGATCTTCAATTCGAAGACATTCTGCACCATTTAATGCAAGGCCAAAAGAAGATCAAATCCCAGGTCCCTAGCAAATTGAAAAAATAGCGTCTCTCGCATCTGTTTGTTCAAGAAGAGCAGACATTGAAAAATGAAGCTTTTATATAAGTTCCAAAACATCCCGAAAGACCTGAAGATTGGGTATATATGTGGGCATCAATATGAAACGGGCCCTTTTGGTTGATTAACCGAAAAACCTTACTTATATCTAATGTTTATGTATGACCAAACACATTGCAAATCACAACCTTCAATAAGGGCCCTTTTCGTATGGACGTCAAAATATTATCTTGTATTTCATAGCTTTATACATACGTTTAAGAAATTAATTTCGGAAACTGGCATCGTTGAAAACCTTTCCTGTGATGATAACAATAATTGAAAAATTTGCTAATAAATTTTCTGCTTCCACAGATCAATCTTTATGAAAATACTTCGATTCAAGCTGACATTTGGGACATGGTGAAAACATATTCTGACTCAATGTTTGTTCAGGAAATTGCTCAAAAGTTATGGGGGACAGAGGTTCTTCAAAGGAGATGCTTAAATGCTCAGAGAGCAAATAACAGAAAGGAAAATGCCTTCGAAGAACACAGATTGCCTTTAACTCCTGAAAATTTTAAAGTAGTAAAAGGTGAGATAATATTTTCGAAAATTTTAAAGTAATTTCCAAAAAAATATACCGAAGGAACAGAATGGAGCCTCTAAAAAGTACCCGTAAAGACCCTATTGGGTCCGCATTCGGTTCCTTTTTAAAAAACTCGAAAAAACAGCAAAATCCACTTTTCAATTTTTAAAATTCGGATTCTATGTTAAAATTCCATATAGAAGGTCACGGAATAATCGCAATAATTTTGTTTGCAATGGTAAAAAGTTAAAAAAAATATAAGACGTATAACGCCCGTTGACTGCTACTTACAGGCGATGCGTTTGAAGTATAGCAGTCAACAGGCGTTATACGTCTTATTTTTTAAAACTTTTTACTGTTGCAAAAAAAGCTATTTTGATTATTCCGTGACCTTCTATAGGGATTTTTAACATATAATCCGAATTTCAGTTTTTAAGTTTTTTAAAAAGGAACCGAATGGGGACCCAATGGGGTCATAACGGGTACTTTGTAGAGGCTCCATTCGGTTCCTTCGATCCGCCAGGGTCGATATTAAGATTTAAGGGTGTTGGTTAAATCCGACTTTGAGTTAATTTTTTATAGGTACAGCATTGACTCAATATATATTTTTTCCGACGGATTTTCGAACGAAAGAAAGAAAACTTGTCAAATATCCGGGGTTTTGCTAGATAATCGGATCAATAAAATGTTGAAAAATCAAAACATTGAATATGAATTTTGCGAAAGACATAAATCAGCGAGTAGCAAATATATATACAGGGTGGACACGCTGGGGCTTATATACATGGTGAACTTGATTGCTACCCGAATTGCACAACAGCAGGGAAGAAGCCATTGTACAGGGGTATTTTCATATTTCGCGCCTTTAAAGTTGCATTCGGATCGCTCATTCGGCCAAGTCCGTGCATCTTCGGATCAAGTTTATCATAGTTTCCATGGTTGCGTTCGAAACTTCAAATGGATATAAGTGTCAAAAAAATATAGGTTATGTTATGAAGTATTACAAATAATAAAAGTGTTTTATTAATAATGAAATAAGACTTGTAAACTGAGAAGAAAACGTCAATTTTCTTCTGTGCCAATAACATTATGGAATGACTGCTGAGTGACAGATACTATAAATTTGTAATAATATTGAGCGCTTTTAGTGGGCGAAGAGTGAATTATTTTAACGCTTATTTTGCGGCATAAAAATGTATCTTATGAATAGACAAGCTATGTTTTAAATAAATTGAATAAAAAATCACATGCGAAAATTTTTAATTGGCATTACCTCCAATTACTTATAGCGATTTGGGTGAAAAGGTGAATCCGATCATAACCTCGAAATAATGACAGATTGGCCCAGCATGTTTATTATACTTTCGGTTGATTATTCTTTACCAAAGAAATGTTTTGCTGTTTTGTATGTACTATATATTACTGACATTTTCGGCAGTAATCACTTAAACAATAATTACTTAATAATAATTTAACAATCATTACTTATTAATAATTACAATAAGTAACACATTATTTCTGAAATTAATAACTGATTTCCATTGTTTTTTTTCATAGATAGATCATAGATGAAATACACATCAGGAATTGCAGATGGATTTGGTGAATTTTAGCTAATTCATTTCAATAAACATTATTGGAAAACCGTTATCTCTAGACCTTACCCCACGCTTGAGGATTGATCAGCCTAAAAGTAATTCTGAGTCATTGTGATGATATAGGTTTGAACTGGATATGATAAGGATGTGATGTGTTGTATATTAGGTACTCGCAATGCATTACTTCTTGGACCCTAAGTGGAAGCTAATCGTTTTTCTATTTGGCCCCTCACACACTGAGAAAAAAATTAATTGCCTAGAGAAGCTTATTGCTAATAACTAAAGACAAACGCAGTTTATTAAAATATCCGTAAGCGCCGAGAATCGAACGCACGTACCGCACGCTTATAAGCCGAACGCCTAATCCCCATAGCTACGATGCCACGCTGAGTGCGATACCATAAATGCTTGACACCATTCATTCGATACTTTAGAAATCGGGAAAAAGTCTTATATTTTTTCAGAAAAAATATAAAATTTTTAAAAGTTCGCATCTCGGTGATTTTTTTCTTTTTAAATTTAAGTATAATTAAGCATAAGAGATCTTAATTGG
Source organism: Belonocnema kinseyi (assembly GCF_010883055.1). NCBI lineage: Eukaryota > Metazoa > Arthropoda > Insecta > Hymenoptera > Cynipidae > Belonocnema > Belonocnema kinseyi. The sequence goes on along the minus strand of NC_046659.1, from coordinate 12,451,515 downwards.
TTTTTCTATACTGTTTCTAACTGATTTTTATCTGGTTCGTAGTGACTTGCAAAGTGGCTTCGATTAGCATCGGATGTGCTGTTTATTCGGTACTCGCATTTCATTAAATATCGGCTCCTAAATGGCATTTAACGGATTTCTATTCGGTTTCTAATTACCATCTATTTGGAGCGGAGGAACTTTCAATGTGGATCTCATTAGGCTCTAATATGTGTTTATTTGGCATTTGTAATGCATTAACTATTGGCTCCTAAGTTGATCTTAAATAGTTTTTCTATTTGGTTTCTGTCTGGTTTTTATCTGGTTCGTAGTGACTTGCAAAGTGGCTTCGGTTAGCATCGGATAGGCTGTTTATTCGGTACTCGCAATTCATTACATAGCGGCTCCGAAGTGGAATCTAAATGGATTTTCTATTCAGTTTCTAATTGCCATCTATTTGGTGCGCAGGAACTTTTAATGTGGGTCTGATTTGGATCTAATGTGTTTGTATTTGGATTCGTAATGCCTTACCTACTGGGTCCTTAGTGGCATCTAAGTGGATGCCTATCAGGATCTGACTATGCTCTAATGTGTGTTTATGTGGAATTTGTAATGCATTAACTATTGGGTCGTGAGTGGCACCTAAGTGGATGTCTACTTGTTTTTTGACTGGTATTTATCTGATCCGGAGTAATTTGTAAAGTGGCTTTGATTAGGATTTGGCATAAGAAATCCTAATAGGACCTCTTAAAACAACAATTTTAAACTTGTTTTATTCGTTAGAAAACAGTACCTAACCTTTAGAGGACGGGAAAATTTCCGTTCAAATCGAGTTTTCATTTGACCAAACATGTATGCATAATTTTAAGAGAAAACTCATTTCAAGTCCCCGACCTGATAGGTGGTCGATATATCGACCAACCTTGTCCGCAATGTAAAGGCCAACATAAAAAAAAGCTTTTTATGATATTTCAGCGTTATAGTTTGTTATACACATATTTTTTGATGTGCTGAGTACGAAAAAAATAGTGAAAGAAATCCTGAAGGCACCCTCGAACTTGAAAATCACCATACCAAGGTCATTTTTTAATATCTTAGCGTTATGGTTGGGATACCCATGTTTTTTGAAGCGCTGAGTGAGAAAAAAATAGTGCAAAAAATCCTGATTGCAGACGTGACCTTGAAAATCATGATCTCAAGATCAAGTGATACATTTATTTATTTGTTGCTATTTTAGAGTCAAAGTTGGTAAATGCATGTTTTTATGTGCCTAGTACTAAAAAAATAGTAGCAACAATCTTGACATAATTCTTGACCTCAGAATGACGATCTTTTTCCTACCAAAAGTTCAATGAACTCTAACTAAATCCTTGAAGATGTACAATAGCTTCTTCAGTTCCCGTTATCTAAAATGAAGGTGAACGATGATGCCTACAGATTATGACCTAATTTCCTGAGCGCGAAATGCCAAAAGTCAAGAGGAAACGAATCGTTCCAGATTCATCGGACAAGAGTTCTTCTAGTGATGATGCAAGTGATGATTATTTGATCAATGAAACTGATTGCATTACTCGAAGCAAACGAAGTGATAAGCGTTTTCAAGTCGATGCATCTGCGTCTGCGGATGAATCTAATGGATCTGCAGCTTCTGACGAAGCTGATCTACTTGAGTCATCTCATGAAGCTATTGAAACAGAGTCACTCGATGAATCCGATCTCCCTCTTGGAATACGTCGCGAAAATACCTTGAAAGACCTCAAGTGGACGGAATATGGTGTTTTCAATCCTATCATACATCCCTTCATTGATGAAAATCACGGTGTGCAGCCTAATGCTGGACTGGATGATAAAAGTTCTCCTGATGGAATTTTCAAGACATTTTGTGATGAATATTCCATGGATATGATATGTGCGCTAACGAATATTTTTGTATTGAGCGCATCTAGATAAATGTATAAACCGATTATCAAGGTCAAAAAGTCTAAAGGACGTTTCTCCTTATTTTCCCCTTATTCAACACACCAAATTTTGCGCGAAAACATCAAATAGTAAGTGTGCATTGGGTGGTCGATATTTCGACCACCCCCGCCATCTAAAGGCTAATAAGTGTCTCGTAGAGCCACTTTGAAAACATTATTTTGAGTTTTAATGTCCGATTAATTTTAATCCGAGTTCCCATTCAAATTCCTAAGAGAATCTCTTAGAGAAGCAATTTTTTACTTGTGCAGTTCGCGAGAAAGGAGAACCTAAAAGGTGCTTCATATATCAACTTCATAAACCATTATTTTGAGTTTTAATATCCGATTAATTTAATCTCGATTTACCATTACAAATCCTAATAAAACCTCTTAGAACAGCAATTTTAAAATCTTAGAATTCGTAAGAAAGCAAAACGTATTAGATTCCTTTTAGGGCAACTTTCAATGCAGATCTTCAAATTTCTACTTGATAAATAGAATTCCATTTAACCATAAAAAAGTCAGACAGTCACATAGAGAAGCATCTTGTACTTTGTAATATTCCCAGTCGTGTTTTAAAAGTACATCAGTGTCTAATAGAGCCTATTAGGAAAAAAAATTCAAGTTGACTTTAGTCCTCGTAGCCGTATAATTGCCGAATACAAGCCATTGGAAACCATATTCAAATAAAAAGGCTCTTAAGAACCATGTAAGACCACATAGAAAGCTATCGGCATCCTATACGGGTTTAAACAGTTTCTATTGATAACCTATTAGGCATTTTTACTCAAGCAGCAACTAAAATAAATTAGGGACTCATTGGTGATAGGATTGTAACTGAAATAAATCTAGACAAGATATTTTAGGCCAGAATTGTTATTCCATTTTTTCAGAAATTATTCTATTTTCGAAATTGATATCTCTGGATCTGATTTCCAAACTGGCATTTGATCAGCCTTTAAAATTCAATCTAATTCATTCTTATGATATCGGAGTATCAAAACATACTTTTTTATACCAGAATTGTTATTTCAATTTTTTAGAAATATAAATATAGGACAACATCCAACTGAAAAGATGACATCTGAAATAAAATTTACGGAATTGGTGTCTTCATTCCTAACGGCATAATTTGAGCTTAAACGAGAACTCAATCAAATACATTAAAACAACATTCCGAGTAGATTTGAATTACACTAAAAGATTTTTATTTTCTGATAAGGTACCAGTAATGTATGAATTAAATATTTAGACCTCGTAAAATAGATAATTATAGCAAAATTTTTGAAAAACATTGAATAAAAATTCTGGCCCAAAATATCGCTTCTGCATTTATTTCCGCTACACTCTTATTATCAACGAGTCTCTAATTTATTTTAGTGGTTTATCAAACCAAATTTTGAAATGCCGTCTAGAGAAAACATTCTCTAAAATAAAAAAATCCCAAAAGACTTTATTAATTAAAATTCAGGCAAGTTAAATTGCTTCGAGATATCTTTTTGATACAGCTATACCATCAGAATGACTCAGAATTAATTTTAGGTTGATCAATCCCCAGTATTGGGATACGATCTAGAGATAACGGTTTTCCAATAATGTTTATTAAAATGAATTAGCTAAAATTCACCAAATCCATCTGCAATTCCTGATGTGTATTTCATCTATGATCGATCTGTGAAAACAAAAACAATGGAAATAAGCTGTTAATTTCAGAACTAATGTGTTACTTATTGTAATTATTAATAAGTAATGATTGTTAAATTATTATTAAGTAATTATTGTTTAAATTATTACTCCCAACAATGTCAGTAATAAACATACAAAACCACAAAACATTTCTTTGCTAAAGAATAATCAATCGAAAGTATAATAAACATGCCGGGCCAGTCTGTCATTATTTCGAGGTTATTTTCAGATTCACCTTTTCATCCAAAAAGCTGTAATCAATTGTAGGCACTGTCAATTAAAAATTTTCGCATACGATATTTTATTCAATTTATTTAAAACATAGCCTGCCTATTCATACCATACCTTTTTATGCCGCAAATAAGCGTTAAAAAATTCACTCTTTGCCCACTAAAAGCGCACAATATTATTACCAATTTATAGTATTTTTCACTCAGCAGCCATTCCATAATGTTATTGGCACAAAAGAAAATTTACGTTTATTTCTCAGTCCACAAGTCTCACTTTATTGTTAATGAAACACTTTTATTATTTGTAATTACTACATAACATAACATATATTTTTTTGACACTTATATCCATTTGAAGTTTCGAACGCAACACTGGAAACTATGATAAACTTGATCCGAAGATGCACGGACTTGACTAAATGGGCGATCCGAATGCGCAAACTCTAAAGACGCGAAATATGAAAATGCCCCTGAAAATGGCTTCTTTCCTGCTGTTGTGCAATTCGGGTAGTAATCAAATTCGCCGTGTATGTAAGCCCAAGCGTGTCCACCCTGTAT
>NC_046659.1:12443726-12447004 GCF_010883055.1 Belonocnema kinseyi | reverse complement strand
CCTCCTCGGTAGTGATGGGTGGGCATTCTTTATCAGGTGTTATGAGGGCAATACATAACTCCTTGAAGCTATTTATATTTTCTGAGTCTTCGTCCAGTCTATACTGAACTTCGTAGACTTCTCTGCAAAATACTTCGACCTCCTCTGGTTTGGGTGAGTGTTCGACAGTAACTGGAGGGTCTTGGAAGAGTCGAGATGGGTCAGAGAGAAACTGTTGATTTTCTCTGACCCAACTTTCCCTCTGCTCTAGACTTCTCTTCGCGTCAGATAGTATCCGTATTCTCTCAACAATATGCTGCCTGATGGTCAGCTCACTATACTATATATGCGTGATCATAATTTAACAAAAACTGTTTAAAAATGAGGGTGTATTTTATTTAAAATAGTGAAAAAGTGATTTTCGTGACCACAAATCCCAAAACCACAAACCTTAAAACCACAAACCTAGAGACCCTCAAACCACAAACTCCAAACCTACAAACCACAAACGCACAAACCTCAAGCCTACAACTCCCAAATCCACAAACTCCAAACCCACAAATCCTAAACTCTTAAACCCAAAACCCACTAATCCTACATCCACAAAACCCCACCCACAAACCCCAAACCTCAAGCCTTCAAACCCCTAATCCACAAGCTCTAAACCCCAAACCTGCCATCACACATACCCATAAATCGTAAACCCTTAAATTCCGAAACCGCAAATCCCACAAACCTACAAATCCCACATGTGCAAATCCTAAACCTATAAAATCTTGGTCATCAAATTCACAAATGCCTTAACCACAAACCCTGAACCCACAACCCTCAAACATACCAACTCTAAACCCACATATCCTAAATCCACACACCCCAAACCCACAAAGTCTAAACTCACAAAGCCGAAAGACCTGCAACATAAAGTAAATTCGTTGATATTATACCTAATATACGAAATACTATTCCCTTCATTTTTATTTTTTGTTGTTTGTATTTTTCGTTTCTTTTTTTTTTTGTATTTTTTGTTTGCTTTTTATTTATTTATTTTTAATTCAATTAGTTACATTGATGTGGCTATTGTCTTTTAGCAAAGTAACGCATTCGCTTGGTTTCGAAAGATCTACGAACAGCTTTTCTTTTATGACGACTTTTGGTTTCACGCATTAAGCCCCAGCAGTAGTCTGCTAACATGAATTTATCCCAAACTTCTTGCCATCTCTTCTCAAAGTCTTTCAAGTCTTGATGTGTTTTTGCACCTTGTTCCTCACTAAAGTCACCTAAATTTTCAGGGAAGTATTCAATATGTGAATCTAAAAAGTGTAGTTTTAAGTTTATTAAGCAGTTCATATTTTTGGAAGCGGATACCATTTTCTCAACAACTGTTTTGTATTGTGGAGTTTTTCTATTTCCCATAAAAGACGCACTCACCTCTCTCAAACTTTGCCACGTATCCTTTTCTGTATCTGTCATAAGTTCTTCAAAATGTCCATCTTTAAAGATATCTCTTATTTGTGGAAGCAATACTCTTTTGGCAGGTGTTACATTTTAAAAACATGTTTTTAGAGGCGATTTCTAAATTGTTTCTAGATGTGCACACTTTTAATTTGTAGTGTTTTTCACGTGCATGACTTTCCCACACACACACAAAACAAGGGTATTTTGTAAAGCCGCTCTGTTGCCCTAGCAAAATTGTAATAATTTTCAGATCCCCCCATACGAAGCAGTTACGCTCATCGTATTTCAATTTTTTTAAATTCCAGACTCTCATATCCTTCTTTTAGGACCGTCGAATGTGCTACAGGAATAGGAGCGTATACGTTTCAATTTTGGAACGAAATTTCTTTTTAATAGCTTCAATTTTAATATACCTAAGCTACCTTCAATTGTTTCGAATGCTATTGCAAGAATTTGTATTTCTATTTTTTGCATAACTGCTGCTACATCGCATAGCGAATTTCCAGTTTCAAATAACTGAATATAATATATTTCATCTTCCAAATTTTGAAATAGTCTCGAGAACAAAAGAATCTTATGAAAAGTCTTTCAACATATCAAAAGAAAATTTAGATAACGCTTGGACTCCAAAGATTGTATGTTCTCATTGTCAAACGCATATATTTAACAATGGTAAAGGACCTAAAAATGCGAAACAATTTTCTGCTCCTATGGTTTAAAGAAAACCTAAAAATCACAAAATAGATTGTTATTTCTGTTTGTGCATTACAACTGATTACAATTCAAAAAATTTGAATACTATAGAATATCCAAAAGTGTCTTTCGTAACGTTTCCTTTACTAGTTTCAGAAGATGATGCTAGTTTAAACTCTGAGATTAATTTAACAAATTATGATGAAATACAAGAAATTGCAAATGGCTTCCGAGAAACTGTTGAAGATGATTATGATAAATTAGATTATGAAAATACTTCTTAATGAGGTAAATTCAGCCAAGAAGAATTAAATGACTTAGTTCAAGATTTGGAGCTTTCAAACGAGAATGTTGGCTTAAAGATTGAAAGAAACAAAATTCTTCACTAAAGGAACAGAAGTATCATTCTATCGCCACCATGAAATTAAAATAATGAAATGAATGAATGGATATATGAATGAGTAAATGTATAAATGAATGAATTTATGAATTAATGAAATGAATAAGAAAATCGAAATAAAATAAATGTAAATTCCATATTTTTCTCATTCAACATTTTCCAATTTTGGGCGTAGCATCTTCTTCTTTCAGTAATTTTTGTCGTACAATCGGAGAAGAGAGAAAAAAGGTATATCCAGAAATTGAACGGATTAACCGATTTTCTTCTTTCTTTTTAAGATCGTCTTATCGTTATGTAATGAACCGAATTCACAGTATTAAAATTAAATTCCCTAATATTTGCTCATTTCTAATTTCTTTCAACCGACTGTAATCTCTAACAATATGAAAGTTGAGTGAGGCATGCCAGGCACTCAATCTAAATTCTCGGCCCGATCCTAGGTTTACGATGTTTTAAGTATCGTCGAAAAAATGACGCTCTAGGCCACCCGCTGTTCCATAGCCAGCCAGAGGGCCCACGAACTATGTTTGCCATTAGTACGAGGGTAGTTCAATGACGTCTTCGTTGTCTGGAAATCTCTGTCCACCGAGCCATTTTTTCAAGTTTGGAAATAAGAAAAAGTCACTGTGGGCTAAATCTGGTGAATACAGTGGGTGTTCGACCAATTCGAATTTTAGTTCTTCAATTTTAGCCATAGAAACGAAGCATGTGTGAACTCGGGCGTTGTCGTGATGAAAGAGAATTTTTTTTC
>NC_046659.1:12440829-12443626 GCF_010883055.1 Belonocnema kinseyi | reverse complement strand
GAGAGAGATAGGAGAGAACGGTGATTGACAGGGAGATAGAAAGTGATAGCCAGAAATAGGCAAGAGATAGAAAGAGAAGTGGGGATTGAAAAAGATAAGAGAATACGGTGATTGACAAGGAGATAGAATGTGATAGATAGAAATAGGCAAGAGATAGAAAGATATAGAGAAGTGGGGATTGAAAGAGATAGGAGAGCACGGTGATTGACAAGGAGGTAAAAAGAGATAGGTGGAGATAGACAAGAGATAGAAAGAGATACGAAATAGGATATTCAAAGAGATAGGTGTGGATGAGGATTGATATGGAGATAGAAAGGGATAAACAATCTTTATCTCCTTCTATATTAGAGATAGAAGGAGATAGAAAGAGATAGGATTTCTATCTCTTTACTTCCAGCAGGGAAACCCTTTAAATGAAAATGTTTGATTACCGCTCTGAACTCGTTTTTTTCCATTTTTCTTAACGAACAATTTTTTTTTTAATTGGTTATAAAAACACGTAAACTCAGAAGATGTGGACTGTGACTGCACCATATATCTAGTCGGGAGTGGTGCGGACTTAAAACAGATGATTTGGAGCGATTCGCGCGCCATCTGCTGGTCATTCTAAGGACTTATTGAACTACCCTCGTATACTCATGGTGGAGGTTTGCTACTTCCCAGGCGCAAAAATGCATCAATTTTCAATTAATTGCAATAAAACAAGAACCAGGCGATTTTTCGAAAAAAGCGCTCTGAGAGGTCCTGCATTTAGGCATTTATAGTCCATGGTTGAAATATGAAATCATACAATTAAGAATTGTAGGAGAAAAACTTGTCAGAGTAATACATGGGGTAATTTTCGAGCCTGAGGAAGCGCCTTAACATCTGGATATTTATGTGCTTGACTTCTCTAGCTACGAATATAGCCTTAACATCTTTGTTTAAATACTCCGTTCCATTATCGATAATAATGGATATCGGTGTCCCCAAGCGATCAAAAATTGCTTAGAGAGCTTCTACTACGAATTTCCCTATCCTATGACGTATGGGAAATATTTTTCTATACTCTGTATACAAATTCTGAATTAATTATGAGTAAGGGCCTAGTAGTTAATTTTCCTTTTATACGTCTTTGGTCGTAATTGACCTTGATGCATATTTCGAAATATTCGACAAAGTATTTTACATCTTAAGTCATACCTGATCAATAATAATTTTTTCGACTCTTACCTAGCATTTTATCACGACCAAGATGTCTTGACTGCGGAATATTGTGATTTTCGGTAAGAATAGTCGTGACGTCACAGGGTTTGATTACTTTTTTACACGGATGTTCGTTTTCATTCAAAGTTTTTCCGTAATCAGGACGATAATAAAACAATTCGTGGTCCTCAATCTTCCATTAAGAATATCTATCAGGTTGATCTTTGACGAGTTTAAACTTAGTTTCGTACCAATCCTGATCACAAATCGTGTTTAACTTGCCTTGTTCTTGGATAGTTTCCTCTTTGACATCTAGGATATACTCCACTTCGTCGTCAGTCTTCCGGCTCACTAGGAATTTCTCACAATAAACGGAACTCCAGTGAATTAGGATCATTGAACTCTATTTTATTGAAATCACAGCCGTTTTCACATTTTCAGACTGGTCGATGTTAAAACTCGTTTGAACATCGACGACCTTTTCCGACTTCTTTTCAGGATCTTGTCTATTTTTTCCTACATTATTAATAAAAAACAAATTGTATGCAAATTTTTGAAAACACAAGTTATATAGAAAATCTCGATTAAAAATTGACAAATTCGCTATACATCTAATTTTTATTCTTATTTATCCTAATGCATGTTAGTCACTGGTAAACGGTGGTGATTTTCTCTAAGAAAGTAAGTTATTAAAATCCAAAAGATTGGATAGACTTTTTTGACCTCTAGGTATGTAAAAAAAAGTAAATTTCTGAAAATTTAAAAACTAATTTAAAAACTATTTATACTCCTTTATGATACCAATACAATTTTTAAAAAAACATTAATTGTAAAATTTTAACATTTTTAATTCCTTACTTCAAGAACTTGAATTTTAACGGTAAAATTTGCCTCATTTTCAGAATACAGGCTTATTTTAAAATAAGCCATATTCTGGGATTCGAAATTGATACAACGCGAAAAAGTCAAAAGTTTAAACTTAAACGTTAAAAATGTGAAAGCACACCATTTTCCATGCTCATTTACAAGCCAGAGAGTCACTTTCTTACTTAGTGGCTTCTTTTGAAAGTCGATCCTCTGCTTTCAGTTTTATTTTTGAAATATACCTTGAATTCAAGGGTTTTTTGTTTTGATTTGATTTAGTTTATTAACGGTTATTCACCTTAGTACATATATTAGCTTGAAGCATAGCTTGAAGCATACAAGTAGTGATTAATTCAAACATTTTATTTATTTTCACAATGGTCATTTATAAATTCTAAAATTAGAAATTTAAAGCTAATTGAATATGTAAGAATTTTTGAATTGAAAATGTTCGATAATTTTAGATTGAAACATTTGAAATTATTTATTTACAAATTAAAATTGTATAAAGTTGCAGGATTAGAAATGAACGTCTTTTAATACTTGAATTATTATTTTAAAACGATTAAAGTCGTATAACTTCAAATAAATTTGAAAGTAGGAGTATTAAAAATTAGGAGTGCTTTTTTAAGTTTCATTGATTAATTATAATTATTAAGTAAACACAACTAGAAAAAATTAACAAGAGCCAAATTTTTTAAAGAAAACAAACCATGGTCAACCTATAAATATTAATTTTATTCGCCGA
>NC_046659.1:12438298-12440729 GCF_010883055.1 Belonocnema kinseyi | reverse complement strand
TATTGCAACAAGTTTATTGCAGAAAAATATTGTTTATAAAAATTAAAATTGTATAATTTTTACAATTCTTAAAATAAAAAATTATCAACGAGATTTTTTGATCATCTTTCAAGGAATAAAATGATTGTCCCGTAAGTTAGAACCGAAAAATTAATATTAAAAAAAATTATAGTTGTTCTAAATATTGCGCTGGACTCGCGATCGGGAAAAAATCGCGACATGAATGTAAATTAAAAAATTGAACTGCAGTTCGAGTATTAAAAATTGAGCAGTGAGCTTCTAAAGAATTTTGAAATATTATAAAATTTTTTTTAAGATTTCCGGGAAGATTTAATATAATTTTTTATTTCGAAAAAGTACATAATTCAAAGAGAATGTTTAAAAATATTTCCAAAGATTTAGAAAATTAGAAAAAAAATCTGGAAGCTCTTGAAACAATTTTCTGTGCAGTACTTTACAAAAATGTTAAGAAAATTGGGAATCAGTTTAAGAAATATTTCAAAATTTCGCCAAAATTTCAAAAATAATTTGAAAAGATTTGAAATAATTTAAAAGAAAATTGCTGCTTTGGTGATTTCGAAATTAAGTGTTGACTTTTTATTTTAAAAAATTACATGCTTTCAAGAGGAGGTATAAAAATATGGGACCACTGAAAAAGTTCCGAAAGGGATGGCTGAAAAATCCCGAAAAATGTGACCTCCGACACCAAAAGAATAATTTTATAAAAATTGTATTAAAAAATAAATTAAAAAACACGTGCGTTTTGCAAGGAAAAAATGTTCTGCCTAAATTTTCTGCGATCCTACATAATAACATTTTTCTAACAAACTTTGCAGGATTCAATTCAGCATCGATTATTATCGAAATTTATTCAATTAATGAATTTTTTCATAACAAATTTGATTTTTGAGTACTTTTTTGTATTAAAAAAAATACTATGTACATTTTCCAACAAAATTTTTCGTCTAGAAACATATATTTTTTAAATCATTGTTATTTTTAATTTAAACAATAATCTTTTAAACTTTAAAACTTAAAAAAATATTTGACATAAGTATTCTATTATTGTATTTGCAATAAATAAATAATACTTAAAGTGCAAAAACTTTTTCAATTGTTATAATTCAGGAATAATCTAGTTCAGATATTTTATAATTCAGCAATTTTCTTTGGGAATCTTTCAAATTCGGTAATATCTTATATTCGGGAATTTTATTTGTCGTCAATTATTCAATTCGACATTTTTATATTTCGGCAATTTTATAATTTCGGGACTTTTATTATTTGGTTATTTTGCAATTCACGAATTTTAGAACGTTTGATTTGAATAATTAAAAAAAAATAGTTTGTTAACAAATATTTTTTAAATAAAATAATAAAATATTTATATAAAAGAAAAAACTTGTTTAATGTTTAAAGTTTAAAAAAAATATTGTTTGAATTTGAAATAACAATAATTCAACAAACATATTTTTGGATATAAATTTTTTTTGAAAATCTGCATTGTATTTTTGTATATTACAAAAGATGTTCGCAAAAATAAAATTATTATTTGAAAACAAAATAAGTTAAAGGAAAATTCGCGCAAAATAAGACTGGATTAAGTCCTGCAAAGTTTGTTTCCTTCGAAGCTTACGTGTTTTTAAATTTATTTGGATATAACATTTTTATACAATTATTGTTATTTTAATAAGTAGATTTGATAAGAATTCATTAATTAAAAGAATAAAACGAAATGATTGGAAAGTTCTTTTATGGAAATTCTGACTTTCTGGCGCTTCAGCCAACACTGCGTGCCTTTTTTTAAGAATCTAAATAAATAATATATAAATAACGATCTTTTCTTACAAATAATAAGAAACAAATTGATGTTTTTTTTAAAGTAAAAGAAATATAAAAAAAGCCTGATAAAAATTGAAGAGGTTCTTTTTAAGAAACTACATCTTAATTGCCGGAATAATCCTTACAGTTTTTTTGGACAACGACGAAAATACAGCATATTAGACAAGAGACATACATTAAGGTGATAAATTCATCAATACAGAATAAAGGCGTAATTTTAAAGAAACGGCGAATGAGGAAAGCGCGCCAAAGTAACTGAAATTTTAACTTGGTTTCGTTTATTTTATATTACTTTGATATATTTTGTTGACATTCATGATTTCTGTCTGTAAGTTTATCGAAATGTTGTGGTATTTGCTTATAAAAATTGATTCTATCATGCTTGTTTTATATGTATTTTTTCCCCTTGCAAGAATTTCAATATTGTAAAAATCAAAATAATGGTTTAAGCAAAGATATTTTACCTAGATGCGGCAAGGGTCTAGTCAGGCCACATGTCACGAGAGCGGCGCTATCGGCGATTTTGTGGCTTCGTTTTTTTCCGGTACTTTTCGGCTAAATTCGGCAATGCCGCTACATTTAAACGGAT
>NC_046659.1:12434335-12438198 GCF_010883055.1 Belonocnema kinseyi | reverse complement strand
CATCATCATCATCATCATCATCCTCACTATATAAATCATTGTTCTCTTCGATGATAGAGTGTTGGATGCTGGACTGAAGGTCAAGGTTTTCAGTTAGAAGAGCATCTTCACTGAATTTTCCTTCTTCAGCGTATTCAATAGCACTGGCTGCTGATATTTCATTTTTATCAAGCTGATTTTAAGCTTGTTCTTGAAGCTCTTCTTTGGTATAGCCCACTCTGTCGTCATTATTTTCAGTGATATTAGCTCTCCGAGAAGATGCGATACTATGTTTCACTGAAAGCATATGACGCATTATCAATCAAAGCATGTAACACGTGGGATTGGGATTGAAGCCTCCTCTTCCTCGGAATCGCGCAAAGAGCATCTCTATGGAATCTGTCGTGCACAGCCTTGTGCACAATTGAAAACTTGGCAGTTTGCAAAACACATCATCGTACAGTTCCAAAAGACCGCGAATTGTCATTTCTAAACCATTAAAGCAAGGCAAGGTTTTCATGCAACCATTTTTACCCAGGAATTTTAAAGTTGGAGCCCACGACAGAAAATCTTCTAAAACCGCTCTGGATTCTACATTTTCAGTAGACAAGGCACTCTAACGGATTTATATCTCGAGTTTTATTGCTGTCGGCGGCATCAGTTAAACGATTAATTACTAAAATGCATTCTGCTGATTCTAAAAGCGTCTCGGAAACGACCAGTCCTTTTTCATGTGCTTCAATCATTGCCTTGGCCAATTTACCACCAACGAGATGACGTGATCTCTTAACATTCATTTTTTAAAATGAATTTGGATAAAAATGAACCTCTGTAATGTGGTTCAAATTATTCGACAACTTGCCTCTTTGATCTGCATCCCAGGTAGCTTTCATATCAGAAAGATGCAAGACTTTTCCATTCATTCCATTCATTGTATACATATGCATTCACGAGATTTTTTACTTCGTGGCAAAAGTCATGAATGGAAATGATCTTTTTACCCTTGTGCTCAAAGCTAGGCTTTTGTGCTGTTACTTTCAGGAGATTGTAAAATTTAATATTAGGAGTGCCTTGGTCGCAAACCGTCATCCTGATATCGTGGCCAATTTCTTCACCCGTGTCGAGCAGCATTTTAAGTAGGATCACAATGTTTTTTCCATTGACAGAATGTCGTGCAAATAAACATCCAACTACTTGTCGCCACCTGTAGGAAGTGTGTATACCATTGAGTGTGAACACAAAAACATGATTAGCACGATTTTGCGTTCTTCCCAATGGGCCAAGATCTTCAAAGCCTTCTATTAAATCGTGTTTTGAACTATTCTCCTCGAATTCTTTGCACGACATTTCATCCTATTTTACATTGCACAGCTTGGCTTCAGGTGGCAAAGTTTTTAGATCCTTTTCGAGATTTTGGAATGACAATTCTATGAAGCCTGGAGCAACGTCGTTCTTAGCGACCCATTTTTCAACGGTTCTGGGATGAGACAATTGTAATCCTGTTTGTCGCATTCTATCATAGCAGGAGGCCGAATAATAATGCCATTGCATCGCTAAAAGCTTCTGAGCATCAGTGTAAGGTTGTGCACAATTATCAGGTCTCATTTGCAACCCAACCATAGTTTTACGCACTTCGTTTGTGACATTATTTGATGATAAAAATGTTTCCAGATCAATGCTATTGTTAGTCTTTGGAATTTCTTCTAGTCTAATAGTTGTTCTTTTGATATCCGATAATTGTTGAACAACCTTACTGCACATTGCACGCAATCTTGCATTTTCTGCTTCTAATTGCATTTCTCTATTCATTTCTAAATCAAAATTTGCATTTGCAACAGTATTTTCAATCGCTCTATTTTCCTTATGATAAACTCTTACCACACTTTCTAGATCAAAAGGACGATCAAAAGCATTGTCCAGTTGCCTATAATCAATACGCATTGCTCGACGAACAAGTTTCTGACGCTCTGGAGTTGTGAAATCCTGAGCACGAAAATGGCTGCCACAAATCATCGTCCTCCATTGAACCGCAGATGGATTAATTCCTAAAAATTAAATTTTAACCATAATTTCAATCATATAACACAAATCAATTTATTTAATCAATGATTTTATTATGACAATTAATTTTATTATTAGACAATTGTATATTTCAAAATGTTTTAAGAGATTTAAAAAATATGCAAAATAATTCACGATTTTTAATTTTTGAAATAGATAAGTTGTAATTCCTTGTATAATTTTAAGACATATTTTTAATAAAATTCCTTAAAGTCCCTTTAACATCCTTCAAAATCTTGGTAGTAATCCCTTAAAGTTACTTCAAACCCCACGAAATCTAAATGCTAAAAAAAGATGACATTATACACATATTACATAACGAGTAAAATAATTTTTCTGTCTAATCGTTTTGACAACCAAAATAATCTGAAGATAGTTTTCAAATTCGGCACATTTACAGATTTTGCGCTATTTCCAAACCGAAAAGATGATTTTTCAACCAGGAACATTAAATTTCTCTGAAAAGTTCCATTTTTTTAAATATTTGAACAGACAAATTTTCACGTAAAAAATTAATTTTTAATAAAAAAAAAAATAATTCTCAACTAAAGAGATGAGTTTTTAACAACAACAAATCAATGTTCTGCTAAAATAGTTATTTTCTTAATAAAATGATGAATCTTCAATCAAAGAAATGAATGTTTAACCAAAAATAGAATAGTTACATTTTCATTAAAAAGTCAATTTTTAACAAAATAAAATAAATGCTTAACCAAATAGATTAATTTTAAATCAAGATGATATAATTTCCCTAAAAAATATTTGTTATAGACAAAATATGTGATAGTTAAATTTTCAGAAAAAAGTTCATTTTCGATAATAAAAAAACTATTTTTCAATCTGAGATGAATTTTCAACAGAAAAAATATTTTAAATTTAGGAAGATGAATTTCCTGCCAAAAATTACTCTTTTTGGCAGAAAATTAATTCTCCTGAGTTAACAATATTTTCACTTTTTTCTGTTTGAAAATTCATCTCTTAGATTGGAAAATAGGTTTTTTCTATAGAAAATTAATTTTTTCGACTTAAAAGTTAACGATTTCATTTTTGGTCTGAAACAGATCTTTCTTTTAGAGAAATTATATCATCTTGGTTTAAAATTAATCATTTTAGTTAATAATTATTTTTTTATTACACATGACTTTTTTCAATGGAAAATTAAAATGATCGAATTTTAGTCAAAAACTTACTTTTTTTAGAGCAATTAAATCTTTTTGGTTAAAAATTCATCTTTTTGGTTGAAAATTTCTTTCAAAACTAAAAAATTTGGTTGAAAATATATGTATTTTGTTAAAATTAATCTTTTTTGATAAAAATTAATCTTTCTGTTAAGAAAGTAAACAAAAACAAATATTCGCTGCATGCACATTGCCGTTGCGCGGGAGAATGACGTGCACGATATAACTCGGCAACCAGAAAAAGCTACATGGTTTAGAAAAATAAAAAGATCATATGGAATAATTTGCACACAAAAAAGTGAGAAAAAAACGAGCTCAAAACGAAAAATCAGAATGAACCTTTTTAAACAATTTTTCTACCTGATATTTTGACACTAATATTTATCCCAGTTGAAATAAAAACACTCTTATAGCTAACAACTCTGATATTCCTGACATGGAACCTCTCTTTAGGTAATATTTTAAATAATTCGGTAAATAATAAATTCGGAAATTTCAGAATTTTGGGGATTTTAATAATTCGTTATTTTTCTAATTGACTGTAGACACGCTAATAATTGTTATTTATTTACTCACCTGCATTTTGGCACCATACGATAAATGTTTCACTGCTTTTCGGTGGTAAACAGAATAAAATAATCCCGG
>NC_046659.1:12433111-12434235 GCF_010883055.1 Belonocnema kinseyi | reverse complement strand
GTTGATGATACTTTCATCGAATGTCGCGAATACGAAAGTAAGTCTTCGTATAAAGTAACCCTTTTGAAGAAACCTTCTGTGAAATTTCGCGAGATCGTAACAAGGAATTTGATTTCGTTTGAGAGGATCATTAAGCAAGTACGTTATCAGGCGAAAGTGAAAGAGATGATCGAAAAGACAGCCATTCGCGACATCAGTTCAGTATACCCTGATTGGTTCGCAGAATCTGATCCTTGCTACGAACATAGACTATTTGCAATGAGATGCTTATTTAAAGCAAAATTGCATCGTGTTTGCACAGTCGGCAATAGAGAGGCCAGGGCAGTCAATTTTCAAAATCGAAGTGATAATGCTGCTAAAAAAGGATGACGGGGACCAACAAGCGAAAGAACAGCACAATGGAGGATGTCAAACTTCGCGCAAATTAAAAAATTTAATGCATGTGTAATAAATTAATACATGTCTAATTAATTAGCTAATTTAGAAATTCAATCGTCGATCGCTCTAAGAAATTCCCAAACTCTGAAACTTTCTGAATTAAGCACCTATGCACGCAATTTACGTTTTAAATTTTAGGATAATGTATATATATTTTAATTGATCGTATTCTGAAGAAAAAAAAAATATATTGTAAGTTTTACTAACATATTTTAATTTTTCAGCAAAAAACCTGAGAACAAATGCAGTTTAATTTATTTTGCTGCCGTTTTATCTGTTAGAATTTGGTACTTTTTTTTGCTTTTTTTCTTATGTTATTCTAAGCCACGTGGGTTAAAAGGCTTAAAAACATTTTCTCTCTCGATGGATTGCTCACCTTGCCGTATGGAGTATGTATAGGTTCCAAATTAAATCATTAATTTATTTAATTTAGTACCTTACACTTCTGGTGAGAGGGCTGAGTAAACTGTGGAGTTCATTCTTTTTCAATAACGATATCATAGAGTTTAACAGTATAATACAAAAATACTTAAATTGTTTGTAAAATTCCTATCACAACTCCACTGTTGAAACGAAGAAGCAACCGACCATCTATTTTTGTACAAATAGAATTTATAGTTACGCTAATTTCTATACTTTTAATAACTTACATAAGTACATTTATTTATGATAAATTTTTTCATTTT
>NC_046659.1:12431715-12433011 GCF_010883055.1 Belonocnema kinseyi | reverse complement strand
CTTAAAAAATTAGAAGATTGTGTTATAGAAATTAAGAATGAACAAGTCACTGAAAAGATGATAAAGATAATTAGGTATAAAATCTAGATCCAGAAAGAATGGCATAAATTTACCATTGTATGACAAATTTTACTGTTGATTATACGTAAATCAATTTTAATAATAATATTTAAAAAATAATAACATGGAAGTAATTGAAGTAATTGATTGAAAATCCTGACCTTGAAATTCCATATTTTATGTTTATGATAAATACTTGTGAAAAGTAAAAAAAATAAAAAGTTTTATTTTAATATTGTATTCCTGAAGAGGATAATTCGAATATTTACGTGAACATTCTGGACTATTTAAAGAATACTTTTTATGAAAAAAATGTTCCCTTTATTTTCATATTTCTATTTAAAAAAAAAAGAAAACTAACAAATACTTTAGTGCAATATCAAAAAAATTTTTCTTTTACTATTTTATTCGTAAAAAGTATAATACTACGAATTTTTATGTGAACATTCCGGACAATTTAAAGAGATCCTTTTATGCTCAAAAAAAGGTACACTCTATTTTCATATTTCTATTCAAAAGACAGGAAACTAAAATATACCTAAATATTATATTCAGCTAATTAATTAATTATTTAATTAGTAATATTATTGAAAAAATTAAAAGTCAAGGAAAATATTTCAGCAAAATTATTTTTCTCAAGCAGGTGCATATTAACAGTTTATTTTTATTTATTTAAATATATATACATATAAATTATAATTATGTAAATTAATTAATATAATTATATTATTATGTATACATTATAAGTATATTAGGGCGGAGTGAAAATAATCAAATTAGTCGAATTGTTTGAGCTGAGCGAAAAAATGTGTGGGTTAACATTCAAAAAAAGTAAACAAAAATCTAAAATCGGTTAATATATCTTCTGTTCCCTTTTTTGATTTAAAAATTTAAATTTTTGAAAATTCCAAAAAATTTCCCTATTTCTTCGAAAATTATGGGGAATTTTTTCTATGTGCAGTTTTTGTATAGGACTCAATAAAAAAAAAACATTTTTTTTGCCATTTTCAAAAAATTCTAAATTAAGCAAAAAAAATTTGTTTAATTTTAAATTTTTATTATTATTCACTAGAAAAAAACTAAATATAGAAAAAGTTCGCCATAATTTTCGAAGCAATAGGGAAACTTTTTGGAATATACACATATCGAATTTCACATTGAAAAAATTTATTATTAATGTAATCCTGGCTGTACTTCCTAATTGTAGTCAAAGTTTTATAAAAGAAAAAAAGTAAA
>NC_046659.1:12409400-12431615 GCF_010883055.1 Belonocnema kinseyi | reverse complement strand
TATATCGGCCGTCCCCACTCCTGACCCCTACCGCATCTAGGTAAAATATCTTTGGTTTAAGTTAAGCATTGTTTTGTCGGGATGAAAGTGCGGGCAAGAAAAGATTTTGTTACTATATATTATAAACAATTTATATAAAGTAATATTAAAAATAACATTGAATTGTGAATGTTAGATAACTGGAACATTATACGAACTATACACTCGCAAATGAATATTATCAATTATATGTTTATTCAAGGTATTTTAAAATAACTTAAACAATTTTAATTTCTTTAAATAATTTCCTCCACTAAGAATCATCAAAACTCAAAATGTTTTGGAATTAATGATGAACTTAATGAACGTTTAGGACAAGTGTTTTTTCAGACATTTTGAAATTAATTGGTCAATTAATGATCGTTGACATAACCTAAACATGCACAGGAATAACTACTGCGCGTGCCAGAGATATCCGCATTCTGATACCACTGTCAACGCGGCACTATTTTTGCGTGTGTGTGTGTATGTGTGTGTAAAGTGTACAGTCCGTCCAGGGGTGCGTTCCAGGGGACCACCCGGGTGAACTTTGAGCCGATCCACGATGTTAGGTGAGTGTCGGGCTTCACTCGGGTGAAAAGTGGGGGTCACTCGACGGGTGACTATTTCACCCACTGAAACTAATATCGGAACAAAAAGTCCTGACACTTGGGAAAAAGAAGCTCTATCTCAGTAAAAAAAAATCGCACTGAGTTCGCATTTAGCAATTCTGTTTTGAAATCTTTCTACCTGTTAAATGACGTTTATCGTATCTCAGTGAAAAATTTTTTGTTCTTGAAAGGGCAACAAATGTGGAGAAAATTACGCTAATCGAAGCCTAGATTTTAAAAGTCAACTTTCAGGTGTCCCTGAAGTCGTAAAACTGTCCGACAAAAATGGAAAAAATTCAAGTGGAGTCAGTGTCTATTTGGGAATGGAACCCAGCTTTGAAAATTAAAAAATATTGAAATTTGTGGTCATCAGAATTGTTAATGCAAGAAAAAAATATTTCCGGCTTAAAAAGAGATATCGAGACGAATCAAGACTTAAAAGAAAGTGTTTCGTATACTGATAAAGCTCGGACCAATAAAAGTTCAATAAAAGTGTAAGTTTAAACTGTGAAGTGATTTCGCATAATTTGGATCTGAATGAGCTATGCTAAAGTCTCTTGAGGATATAGTGTACAAGAAAAGAGGTTGAAAGGTGTCCATTGCCTGGCCGCTCGTGGCCGCTCGAAGCCTTTTGAAAAAAGGGGTCTGCTTCTGTACGTTCCCGTGCAGAGTGCAGGTATTGGCCGATGACTCGACCTGGTCATATGGTATGTTATACAGCAGAGGTTTCCACAAGCCAAAGGTGCAGCACTACCAAAGATCGCCTGGCCTTCTTCAAGATTTACGATTTTTTTTCGAGGGGGAAACTGAGAGAAAAGTCATGACACCTAAAAAAAATTCTCGTTTTCTAATGCTGAACCTTAAAGTCCCCTTTTCCTGGTATAACTATAGGACTCGAAATAAACAGTTTTTCATTTTAATTATTCGAAGTAAGTGATTGCCGATAATAGTTAACGAATACATTTTTTATCATTAATCATACTAAATAATTAATCAAATACTCATAATAATAAAAATAAGTGGTCACAGATAAATTGAAACATTGCATATACTAATTTAATAAATTATTTACAGCCACTTAACAATTTTTAAACTATTCATACTTACAAATTTGTCATTATCGAATTTATAATTGAGTATGCGTTTTTAATATTATGTAACAGAAACCCAATTATGTGTGAACTTTTGGCTACTTTTTAATGTTTTACATTAATTTAGGGAAATATGTTGAATTATTCATAAACAAACAGTAAATAAACAATAACAATAAATATAAATAAAGAATAACTTTACTGGCAAATGCATATCTATAATAAGATATGAGTAATCTCATTTATTTTACTGTGGAAAATGCGGACGGAATTAACTTAAATTCGTCTATTATGTTCGAGTCAAGTATTATAATTTACTACCAAATTACGCTGTTTTTTTAAAGAGAATAGACGACACATATTACTAATGGTACATATTTTTCTTACTTCTAAAACTATTTCTCGTATGCTTTCGTAATTGATTGAAAAAATTTCGAATCATTTACAAATTGAACAAATTACTTCGGTGCACATTTTATAGAAAAATGTCCATTGGCAATATCTATTGTTTCGTGTTATTTTGCAGATTCTACGAAATTGTGTGAAATCTTTGGAAATTAATTTATTTTTTCATCAATCAGGGTGTCTAGCGATTTTTAGGAACAAAATTCAAGGTCTTTTTCAGGTTTTCCAGGTCAAGAAATCAAAATTTTCCAGGTCTCCTTTTTCATATCGAATAATGAAATAAACGTTTGTCATACACGGAGAATAATAGATGTTAGCACAGACTATCTAGATATTAATAGGTAATATCTTAGCGATTTAACTATGGGACAGAAATCTAGATACTGAAGTAGAGCATCCGTAGATATTAAAAAGAAGATTTTAACTGAAAATACCCAAGATATTAAAGAGAAGAATCTAAGATATTCAAGAAATATTTTTTAATTGTGCAAAAATTACCTATAAAGCATGCCATTTTCTGTAAAATGCAAAAGAATGTTAATATCGTAGTCCTCTGTTTTGAAAATCCAAATCCTCAAGCATTCGCCTTTTTGCATAATTAAACGATTTTTGTGTTAAACAGATAACACATTGTTAAAGGTTAATATGAAAGATGCTTGTAACTGAGTCCTCATTTTCTGGAGAAAATTATAACATATCCAAAAACATTTAATCCATTTTCCACTAAAACTTATAGTGCAATAGATATCCGAAAAACCACAATACACACGATGAAAGCTCAAGATACAGACAAAATCTTTTGTCGCCACGCCACACGTCAGTGACCTTGCTCCGATAAAATTTAGCTTTTTTAATATTTTAGATATTAACTGTTAATATCACATATTTTATACTTTCAATATAAACAGATATTGCCCTTTAATATTTTGTATGTCAAAAATGATTCATTTCATTTTTTATTGGCCAAAAATTTCTAAAGAAAGCCGAACCGTAAATAAATAAAATTAATAATTTTTTGCGAACATGAATCGTCATTTTGAATATTTGAAATCTGTAAAATTTTTGAAATCTTATAAAAAATTTTGATATCGTTTAAAATATTTGAAATGTTTTTAAATCTTTGAAATATTTTTAAAATGTTTCTTTAATCTTTTTTCGTGAAATCTTTTCTGTTTATTTAAAATTATTAAAATCTTTTCAAATCTTCTCAAATTTGTTGAAAAATTTTGAAATAATTAAAAATCTTTTAAATGTTTTACGATCTCTGAAATGTGGTGTACTGTACCCTTGTTGGAATCTTTGAAATTCTTGAAATGTTTAGAAATCCTTAAGAGTCATTCAAAATATTTGAGAAATCTTTCAAAAGATTTTTGTAATCCTTTGAAATCTTGCCAAACATTTTTAAATCATTTAAAATCTTTGAAATGGTTTGAAATCCTTAAAATCTGGTGTACTGCACCCTTGTTAAAATCTTTGAAATTGTCGTATTGTTTTGAAATTTTTATGAATGTTTTATCAAATATTTGAAACTTTTGTGAAATGTTTGGACATATCCTAAAAAAGTTTGCAGTTATTTAAGAACTTCGAAATGTTTTGAAATCTTTCAAATCTTTTGAAAGTTAGAATATCTTTGTGCAATGTTCGAAATCTTAGCGAAATGTTCGAAATCTGTGAAATATTTATGGAATCGTTTGAAATCTTTGTCAATTCGAACTATAAAATCTTTAGAAATATTTTGTAACCTTTTGAAATCTGTTGTACACTCAAAAACTGAGTGGTCAACCCCTCAAAAACCCCGTTGTATGGCCATCGCTTATTCTAATTCTGAATTATTTAAATTTTTATAAATCCTGGTGAAATCTTTTGACATCTCCTAAAAAATTGTGAAGTTATTTAAAATCTTTGAAATGTTTTTAAATCTTTAAACTCTTTTTAAAGTTTGAAAATCTTGGTGCGTTGTTCGAAATCTTAGCGAAATGTTCGAAATCTTTTTTTAATCTTTCTTTGGAAAATCTTATGTATTTGTTGAAGTCATTGAATTATTTGAAATATTTTGAAGTCTTATAAAATGTTTTAAAACCTCGTTAAATCGTTTCAAATTTTTTAAATCTTTGAAGTTTGGTGTACTGTACCCTTTTTCAAATCTTTAAAATCCTTTAAATCTTTAAAGTTATAAAATGGTTGTCAAATTGCTGTGAAATCTTTTTGAAATCTGGCGTGCGCGCCTTTGTTAAACCGTTAACATCCGAGAAATCTTTATGAAATGTTAAGGATATTTAAAATATTCTGAAAGGTTTGAAATATTTTAAAATCTTTAGAAATATTTTGTAACCTTTTGAAATCTGTTGTACACTCAAAAACCGAGTGGTCAACCCCTCAAAAATCCCGTTGTATGGCCATCGCTTATTCTAATTCTGAAACTGAATTAAAATCGAAATTTTAAACTAATAATGTTTACAATTTCTAAGTGTACCACCTCAAAAAAAGTGCCTTGAAATATCTTCAAAGATTTTTTTTAAACGAGAAGTTTCTTTCATAATTGGCTAAAATATTGAAATCACTCTTCGCATTTCGATAAAATTACTGTTTTATAAGAAAAAAAAAGAAATAGAAATTTAAGGTTTTCTTGAAAAAATCAAGGAGATTTCCAGGTTTTAAGGTTTAAAAAAATTCAAGCAGACTTCCAGGTTTTCAAGGTTTTCAAGGTCACTAGACACCCTGTAAATACAATGTCATGCTGTCATAAGAAACAAAGAAAAATATAGTTCAACACTTTAGATAACTTTCGCACTAAACTTTCTTCTTAACAAATAATAAATGAATGTTTTTTTCTCAGAAAAATGCCAAATGATTCAAAACTTTAAATGCTGAAAAATTGTACTTCACATTTTCTTTTAAATACTTCAGCTATTATAGTAAATCATAGATCAAGCAGCAATTTCAGTTATGCAACAATTTTTTACATTAAAATTGTATAAAATCGTTACAAAACAGAAAAACATCAATATTTACACGCCATTAAATTTTCTTCTCCATAGAAGAAACGTATGGGTAATTCCACGGTAGATGATATGAGAAATTCCCAAGACATAAATGTTTGAAAATTATCGTTTTAAAAAAAGTGATCGTCTTAACTTTTTTGTTGATTGAAAAAGTATTTATCAAAAAATTTTCAAACATTTGATCTAATATTTATAAAAATGCCTAATTTAGTTATGAAAATTCAATGCGAATGTGAAATGACCCGTATATTTTACAATATTTTTCGCAGAATAGTGGGAATTCATCAGAAGCAATTAATCTAATATGGATTTGATCCTCTACTCACTGTCATAATTTTCATTAGGTTCATTATCGTCTTCTGTATCGTTGTCATCATTGTCTTCTCCTACGCGAATAATGAAGCATTCTTGCTGCTGGTACCAGCTTTGCAGATGTTCATTTAATGTTCCTTCGGATGTTCTGCATCGATCTTCTTCGGCCTTTGCGTGTTTTATGCAATTGGTCCACAACTCTGCAGTCACTTGTTCCATTGCCGTTATGCACAATCGCTTAACATCCTCCAGCTTAAAAGTATTATTATACTTAGCTACGAAATTTTTGACGTATGTCCATATGAGTTCTATTGCATTAAACTCGCAGTGAGCAACAAGAAGCCAAAGTAACTTTACATCAGGACGCCCTTCTTCTCTGCACATTAGTTGGATTTCGAAATTCTGGATCAATCATAGCGAGGTATCGCGCTTGGTCAATGACGATTGCAGATTTTTTCAGAAGAAGTTGTACGACTTTTCGGAATCAATCTACGTAGTGCTTAGCATTCATTTCATGATGATAATCGTGACTACCTTTTTTCCAATGAAACAGTCCATTGCTCCTGGCAGAAAACCATCCTCACTACCAATAAGACAAATTATCAAGCTATTTCCTGCTCCAGACGGTTTAATAAAACAACCTCGACAATTTCCAATTTCTTACACACGGTAACGATAATAGTTATAATTAGCGTGTTCCTTTTGTAGAATATGTTCCACCCATCCGAATTGTTTCGTGTGATTCTTCCCGCACCATGTTTCAGCCGTATAGAAGATTGTATATCCATTTTCTCTGCAGTATCGAATTTCTCTAAGGAATGTTACTCTTTTCCCTGCGATTTCATAATTTTCCATGTAGACAGGCTTATTTTTGTACTTTTCGTACGAGAAGTTCATTTTATGTAACCAATTTTTTAAGGTGCCTATACTGAAGGTCGGCAAATCAGGAATGTCTTCTTTTAATTTGGCTTTTAATTTTTCAACTGTAGGGTATCTTTTTTCAGCATAAAAATCATGCACATTCCTTCGAATAACGCCCTGTAAAAATTCATCGCACTCTATCGCCGATCTGCCACTTTTTTATGAGGTTCCACAAATTTTTCGGTCGTTCTGTTTTACCTCATTGCTGATTCGATGAACAGTGCTGACAAAAATCTGCAAGCATCGGGCTGTTCTCTCAATAACTTTGTTGATGTCGTTACTTTGGTCTGCATCTTTCTCCGACTGAAAGTACTGCCTTGCTCGAAGAATTATTGTTTTTGCTTCTACTCCGTAAGCTGACGTATTCTGTTTTTTGGACAAGTTATTCTCCTGCGCTGAGGTTATAGTCTTCCGCTTTTCTGTAAAAAACAATTCCTCACTAGCACAATCCTTGTCACTGAAGTTTTCACAGTCGTCGCACATGTTTGACACGTAAATATTATAATCAGAGTCTAATGAAGAACGACCCCTTTTTATTTCTTCACTTGAAAGAGAAACTAATAATTGAAAGTGTCCATCCATATTTTGTGCCCTATTATGACCAGTAAATAAAATAGAAAATGTGGGGTAATTCTCATTTGCTTGAAAATCGTAAACAAAATACTTTCCAGCTTAGCCCAACTGACGAACTACCGTCAAATTGATATTGTAAAGTTTGGGGGCAGCTTGACATTCCAGAAGCGATCCAAAAACTCCTTGCTGTTACATGAGATTTCTGTATTGATCGCGGGTCACACAGGCTAAATTATTTTTAGCTTCGAGACAATAATCAGCCCAGTTATTGTAGACATGAGTTATAATTTTTTGCCGAACAGAATAATTACTTCTAATATTTTTTATAAGATCAATCACGCTACATAAACAGTCAACAGAACCACCGGCATCTTGAATACTATTTTTTCACCGTTCACTGTAAAAACTATCGACATTTTGACTTGAGTAAGATCAACCTATTCCGTAAAATTATTCACGAAAAACTGACGCTCTCAGGAAACTGAAGTCCCAAAATTCGTTCTCCGAATCAAAACAGGGAGTATAACCAATAGGAAAAGGTTCCATAAACCTCAAAAGTTGTACAGAAATTGAAAAGTGCCTACAATCGCAGAAGTAATATTTCTAATCATAAACAAGATGGTAAATTGCATAGTAAAGTGGCCAACAACGATAGCAAATTACTCTAAAATTCAATGTAGTCTGCAATTGTAAAAGCATAAATCTGACCCAGAGCAGGGACCGATGTAACGAAAGATGAGTCTCAACATTTATAGAGCTTTAAGCCTAATGGGCTCGCTTTTAGGTGATAAATTTTGATCAGGTAGATTCCACTAAAGTGGTGAAAGTTTATGCCTGTGAAAATTCGACTTCGATTTTTCAAGATCGATGCCACCTAAATTTTCCGTTTTCCAAAAAAGACACTCAATCTTTGTTCATATCCCGCGTGTAAAGATATTGTTTAACAGATTAAACATACTATTTTTAAAATTTTTTATCATGTTTATTGAAACCAGTTCTTTGTAATTTTGAGTTTCGACCAGTTAAAAATAATCAAAGAAGTAATCTTGATGGATTTTCGAGAATATAAAATAATATTACTTTCGAGTTTACAAATGTGTTATTATTTAATTTTAAGGTTTAAAACTGCACCTGTATATACAGTACAAGGATTATTGAAATTGTAGAGCCTCGCAAAGGAATAAATTAATCTGCTCTGCTCTAATACTTTTTTCAATTTTTAAAAAATATTCGCCTTATTAAACTCCATGTACAAAAACGTAATTCTAAGTTAATCATTACTGTGTGCGTAGAATAAGATTTTTCTATGTTTAACAGGGTTTTTCAAACATAGATCCTGTATATACGAGAGATCCCAGGTCAGTAGGTTAGATCTAATCTGTTTTCTATTATTAGAAATAATAAATAATATTATTATTTTCTATTATTTAATATTTATTGTTTGTACTATCGAGTTTACTATCTACTCAGTTTTTCGATTGTACTATTCGAAATTTGACACTGAAATAGAGAATTCAAAGATGAAATCGTAAATGCTTATTTTTCTTTATTTTAATATTGCTAAATAAAATATCCAATGCATTGTAAATTTTATATAAACACAATTTACATTCCCTAAAAATCAGTTTGTTTATGAATAATTCAACATATTCCCATAAATTAATTTAAAATATTAAAAAGTAGCAAAAAGTTCACACATGATTGGGTTTCTATTACATAATATTAAAAACGCATACTCAATTATAAATTCAATAATGACAAATTTGTAATTATGAATAGTTTAAAAATTGTTAAGTGGACCTAAATAATTTATTAAATTACTATATGCAATGTTTCAATTTATTTGTGACCACTTATTTTTATTATTATGAGTATTTGATTAATTATTTAGTATAATTAATGATAAAAAAATTTATTCGTGAACTATTATCGGCAATTACTTACTTCGAATAATTTAAATAAAATACTGTTTATTTCAAGTCCTATAGTTATACCAGGAAAATGGGACTTTAGGGTTCAGCATTAGAAATGAGATTTTTTTGACATGTCATGACTTTTTTCTCAGTTTCCCCTCGAAAAAAATCGTAAATCTTGAAGAAGGCCGGGCGATCTTGGGTAGTGCTGCACCTGTGGCTTGTGGAAACCTCTGCTGTATAATATACCACATGGCCAGGTCTAGTCAGCGGCCAATACCTACACTCTGCACGGGACCGTGCAGAAGCAGATCCCTTTTTTCAAAAGGCTTCGAGCGGCCACGAGCGGCCAGGCAATGAACACCCTTCAACCTCTTTTCTTGTACACTATATTCTCAAGAGAATTTAGCATAGCTCATTAAGATTCAAATTATGCGAACTCACTTTACAGCTAAACTTACAATTTTATCGAATTTTTATTTGTCCGAGCTTTATCAGTATACGAAACACTTTCTTTTAAGTCTTGATGCCTTCATCCTTCAATTTTGGAGAAATTGACAGCTATGTTCAACTTTTTGGACAGCTTTCACACGAAAATAGATCAAATTTGAGCTATTTCTATTTTTTCTTTTACATTTTCTGCTATTGGAACGGAAAAATGTGGTTATTCAAAACGTATATTTAATATTTTTGTTATGTAATATTTAAACATCCAAAAAATACCCATAGTATCCTATGTGTTTTAGGTAGGTGGTAAAGTGTCCGGCTTGTAGTTGTTAAATCTCCATGACCTTTTATACAATGTTTGAGCTGAGTGTTCGAAACCTGTCGCCCTAATTAAGTTTATTTTATTCTTTCACATAAGGAATTTTACATTTTCGTGTGTAAAATTAGCGGCCGAATTAGAATATCACAACAGACTCATTTCCAAAATTCATCGCTAGGTGGATTATTACAATTTTTTGTAAAGCTACTCCGATACACGAGTGTCATTTTATTTACATCCATCAGAGATGTAAAATTCA
Organism: Belonocnema kinseyi; assembly: GCF_010883055.1. Classification (NCBI taxonomy): domain Eukaryota; kingdom Metazoa; phylum Arthropoda; class Insecta; order Hymenoptera; family Cynipidae; genus Belonocnema; species Belonocnema kinseyi. The sequence continues at coordinate 12,421,744 of NC_046659.1, read as the reverse complement.
ATATATTTTTTTACAGTGTGAGCCGGAAATGCACGATTCGACTTCGGTTTTCTGCTGTACGATGCTTGCCGATCAGAAAGTTTCGGAATACTTCAGTGGTTTTCTATTTATATTTCGATCCCCATTTGAAAGAAATAGAAGAAATTGGCGAATTTAATGTTTCGCGTGATTCTCAGTGGCGTAGTTAGGGAGAGGCGAAAGGGGTAGCTGCCCCGGGCGCAAAAGCTTGGGGCGGCAAAACGATCTTTGAAATGAATGCAGATTTGAGAACTATGGGAGGCAAATTATTTTTGGCCCCGGGCGGAAAATTTCGTAGCTACGCCACTGGTGATTCTTCATTTCATGCATGAGTTGATTTTCAGGTTATGTTTTTCAGGTGTATATAGAATTAATATTATTACTATTATACATATTATTAATGTTAATATTTTTATTATAAAATATAAAATTAATTTTAATTAATAGTTGACGAACTTTTAATAGCAATAGTTAAACTTTCAACTAAAACAATTAGTTTCCCTACCGAAAAGAATCTTTGAGTATATACTAAAAATTCTTTAGGTCAAAGAATCTCAAAGGAATTCTCCGCAGGCACTCAGGTAGATATTTCTAAAGGTCCAGGAAGCTCGTTTAAATAGTCTGAAGGATTTGAAAGATCCTTTCCGAAATTGAAATAAGAATACGATCATAAATAACAAGCAGAGAGGCTATCTCAATAGAGTAGCCGACACTCAAGGGTCCTTTGTTAAGCTTTCGGATTAAAATTTAGAAGTAGATTTTTTTAATTTCATAGTTAACAGCCTAAAACATAATAATTCGGAATCTATAGGTTTCGATGACTTCAGATATCTAACTTTTTCTTTTTAATGCTTAAAATTGGAATTAATAGAACGTTTCTCGTAAATGGAATGAGATACGCCAAAAAAGACAACATTTTTTAATTCAACTAGAAAATTGTATATCAGTATATAAGTTATAATTATAAATAAATATAATGAGAAAATTCATCAATTAAAAAAAAAGTGTTAATAATTTGAAGAGAAATTTAAAAAGGGAGAGCGGATTAGCCACGACGAACTACTGTAAATAACTCTGCCCGCCCGGTACGTGACGAATACAAAAGGAACATTATATTACCGTCGCACCACTCTTAAAACGACCACAAAAAGGATCTTGAAAAGGACCCAAATCTCTCAAACTATCTCCGAGACTATTTTGTTTCAAATCGACTTTGTTTATAGACTCAAATGGGCCAAGCTATTGCGCTAAAGAAAACTGAGAAATTTTTTTCGGCAGGGTTTCGCTTAAATTGTTGAAATTAATTGAAAATTCCTTGGAATGTTTTGAAATATCCTAAAAAAAGTTTAAATCCTTTAAAATCTCTTGAAATTTTTTTAAGCTCTTGAAAATTCATTGCATATTTAAAAATACCCTAAAATATTTCAAACCCTTTGAAATCTCATTCTAAATCATTGAAATCAATTAAAAATTCCTTGAAATGTATTAAAAAATCCTAATTTATATCAAATCCTTCAAAATCCCATATTAAATTACTGTAATCAATTGAAAATTCCTTGGCATCTTTTAAAACTTCCTCAAATATTTAATAGTTTAATTAATCTAAAAACAGTTAAATTTTTATGTTTTAAAATTTATCTGTTTTCTAAATTTCAGTCTGAAATAATTTCATTTAGAGATTGTCCAAATGAAAAACATACATTTAAATTTTGAATGCATTCAATTTATTTATGGTTATTAATTTTTTATAAATAAACTTCCAAGTTTGCAATTCTAAATTTAAAGACTTCAATCCAATCGAGTTGAAACTTATTCTTATTGAATAGTTGAAAATTTTTGAGAATTAAATTTCGAAAGCTTTGAATTTTTATTGATTCCATTTTCAAAACTCTAATCTACAAACATTTCAATATTTAACGTTTTAAAACTTTTCTTTTTTTTTAAATTTCTATCTGAAGCTTTACAACATTTCAAGAGATTTCAAAAGATTTTTAAGGATTTTAAATATTTGAGAATGTTTTAAAAGATGTGAAGAAATTTACAATTCATTTTTATAATTTACAGGAATTTCAAAGAATTATAAAATTTTTAGAAGGATTATTTTTTTAAATTCCAAAGTAATTTAGAAATCCTAAAAAAAAGTCCTAGGCATTTCAAAAGATTTTAAAGGATTGGAAAAATTTGAGAGAATTTTAAAGATTCCATGGAATTTTCATTGATTACAGTAATTTAATATGATATTTTTTAATTTATTTTTATTATTTCAAGGAATTTCAAAGAATTTTAACAAGTATATCAGAGTTATTTAAAAACATTCCAAAGTACTTTAGAAATCTTTAAAAGTTGTCTACGTGTTTGAAAAGATTTTGCAGGTTTCGAAATACTTGAGAGTATTTAAAAAGGTTCCAAATAATTTTTAATTCTTCTTTATTCATAATGTGCTCCTAAGGGTTTACATGACTTCCATTCCATACAATCTTTCCGCTAATATCTATAATTTTTTTCCATCTTATCTTTTCTATATATACAATTACTTACAACTATTTACATAAGTCTTATATCTAGTTTCTAATTTCTATTTCCTGCGATAGCGCAATTTAGGTCTTATTATGAGAACGCAAACGCATCTTAGTCGACTTAAGTTTTACCTTACGATTACTTACAATCTTTACGCTTCTAATCTAAGCGACTTCCGTTTCCCTTTTCTTTCACTTTTTTATACCTCCATTTGACTTTTTTTCACATGCACTCTTTCATTCTCTCTCATTCGCTCCTCTAGCATCCTTCAACTCCTTCATCCATTCTTCTCCTAATCCACCCCCCCCCCCAGAATCTTAACCACATTCTCTTGCTAGCTTGCTTTATCTTCCATTCCTTTCCTACATCCTTCCCATACCTGCTCCCATGTTTCCTTCTCCTATTCACATATTCTACACTTTCTGTTCTCTTCTTTTTCTCAGTACATCCCCTCCCTTACCTCGTTTTCCAATCTCAATCTTGCTATTCTGGTCCACCTTCTCTCTCCCGATCCCTTTTCTAAATACTTTGGCACTCCTTCCTTTACTATCATCGCATACCATTTATTGTATTTTGATTCCTTAATCATCCCCCATCTTTCTATTAATTGTCTTTCCCTCTCCCTTTTTTCCAGTTCTCATTAGTTTACTACAGTCCCGTCTTCTATTACTCTGTCATTAAAGAAATCCCTCCTTTCTTCTTCCCATCTCGTTAATTCGATCGCCCGCCCTCTCCTCTCTTCTACCTCCATCAAACACTTTCTCGCAAACTCCCCTCCCTTTCCCTCCCTCAGCTTCGTCTGAAATTTCCATGCCCTCTTTCCCGCTTTGGAAATCGCTTTGCGCTTCTTCTCTCACCATGTATCCTGGCGTCATCCAGTCTGCCCCTAGTGTCCACCTTATATACTTTTCCTGTAAACTCTCAATATATTTCCTTTCTTTCTATCCTCATATCTCTGCTCCATAACCTAATACTGGCCATACCAGCGTATCAAATAACCACATCCTCCTTCTCCGATTTTTTTAACATTCTTTTTCCTATTCCCCATACCTGTTTCATTACCCCTGCTGCTTTTTTATCCTTTCTCTTATATGAACTGTATGAGCTCCATTCGTTTGCAAGAAATATCGCAAATATTTATACTCTTTTACTTTTTCTAACTTTATTCCCTTCCACCTCCCTGTCCATTCTTTTATTCCTTCCCCCTCTTTTTCTAAACCTCATTATCTTTGTCTATTCTACATTTACAGTCAGCTTTTTCCTATCTAAGTATTTCTCTAATCCTGTAATTAATCCCGCCATCCCTTCTTCATCCTCTGTCATCAACACTATGTGGATGTTTAAAAAGATTTCACAGAATTCTTACCATTTTTATAAATCATTTCATAAATTTTTATAAATTTTTTATTTTTTTGTTATTTTTATCAATTTTTTAATTTTTATTATTTTTATGAATTTTTTTAATAAATTAGAGGAATTTCAAAGGATTTTAATAATTATAGCAAGATTGTTTAAAAAAAAAAACTCCAAAGTCAATTAAAAATCTTTAAAAGATGTCAAGATTTTTCAAAAGATTTTGAAGGTTTCGAAATATTTGAGAGTATTTTTTAAGGTTTCAAGGAATTTTCAATTGATTACAGTAATTTAGTGTGAGATTTTGAAGGATTTGATACAACTTAGGATATTTTACTAGATTCCAAGGAATTTTCAATTGATTTCAATAATTTAGTATGAGATTTTAAAGGATTTAAAATATTTTAGGGTATTTTTAAAATTACAAGGAATTTTTAAGAGCTTTGCAAAATTTTAAGAGATTTTAAAGAAATTTAAATATTTTAGGATGTTTTAAAACATTTCGAGGAATTTTCAATTATTTTCAATAATTTAAAGCAATTTCAAAGAATTTTAACTATTTTTTACAATTTTTCTGGTTGAAAGTGGAACTGCTTTGTTAATTTTTTTTTTATTTGAAGATTCATCAATTTAGTTGCAAAAATTTGTTTTCTGAAAATTTAACTATTTTGTAGAATTGTTTTTGTTTTGTTTAAAAATCAATTTCTTTAACTACAAGAAAATTAATGTTTTTTGTCGAAAATTTAACTATGATTAAGCATTAATGTTTGTACAGAAAATTATACTTGCTGGGAAATAAATTTCTTTGTACAAAGTTCATGTATTTTATTAATCATGCCTTTTTTCTTATACAGTTCAGCCTTTTGGATACAAATTTAATTTTTTGTTTAAAAATTTTAACATTTTGTTTAAAACAAATTTCACCATTTTTTCTTCTAATTTATGTATTTTATTCATATTTTTTGCAGAAAACTAATTGTTTTAGTTGAAATTTTAACTATTTCTATTAAAAATTAGTCAACTATTAATTAAAATTAATGTTGTATTTTATAATTATAATATTAACATTAATAATATGTATAATAGTAATAATATTCATACTACATACACTTTGAAAAACATAACCTCAAAATCTACTCATGCATGAAATGAAGAATCACGCAAAACTTTAAATTAGCCATTTTCTTCCCTTTTTCATATGGGGTTCGAGATATAAATAGAAGACCACCGAAGTCTTCCGAAGCTTTCAGATTGGCAATCATCGTACAGCAGAAAACGGAAGTCGAATCGTGCATTGTCGGCTTAAACACAAACTCACAGTGGTAATCATGCACCTTCTGTTTTTCGGCTCCCAAACGGTAGATATGGTGGGGGTAAATTTCATCCACGCTCTGGCAGCACTAGTCCATCTGTGAGTATAGTTACAAGTTCATTATAGCAAAAACGCGCTTGTTGTTCCTTGAAGTTTTGGATTCTTTTACTTTCTTTGATTTTCGCGAATATTGTGATTGATTTTCTTCAAATGCTGATTGCAACCATTTCGCTTTGGCTTAATAATACAACTACTTTTTCAAATTTACAAACCAAAAAGCTGAATTCGTGACAAATTTGATGGAGTTCATTAATTTTCACCTAAACAGTTGAATTTTTAAACATAAAATATGAGCTTTCAAAGAAACATGCAATAGTTATCAATGTAATGAAGAGCTTTAAATTTAAAATAAAAAAATTAATTAATTCGAAGCAAACATTCATTTTCTACTAAATGCGTAAACTTTCAACCCAAATTCGAATAATGTTCAACCAAAATGATGATTTTTTAAACAAAAAAACAGGAAGAAAATTGGAGAAGTTCTCAAATTTTTGTTACATTTTTGAAAGCCCGATAGTAAATTATAATAGTAACGCTGGACAGTAAATGACAGAAAGGACCAAAACAATTTTAACCTCAAAATTTTTTGTTATCCTTTCTGTCACTTACTATTCGTCGTGACTATTATAATTCACTTTTCGACAAGTTACATTATATTTCTCGGAACTGGATAATATTTGTCAATCATACATTTTGAGTCTGAATTTAGGAACAGTTGAGCTCGGAAAAGGACTTTTGTTTTACCTTTTAATGTTGATTTCGATTTTACACAATGTTAATTCCCTGTCCTGGAAAATTCCGATTTTGTTTGTTAACTAGTTCGTACTGCAACCTTTCAATATGTCTATGAGACTCTGGTACTTGCCCATAAACCTACATATAAGTTAAGTTAATAGACCTCGTAAATTTTATTAATTGGTGTTCTTTTAACTTGACAGAGTAAGGACTTTAAAAGAAATAACGGCAGAGCAGAGAAATGATGGACAATTGAAAAAATAAAAAGTTTGCCACACTCTCTCAGAGTCAAAAGCGGAGACGTTTATGCGCATTTCAAGGGGACAGAAATGATTCTGGGCAGCAATTTTATTATTCTGATTCTACTTCAGAAGATGAAGTGCCCCATTTAAATATGCCTTTTCAAAGCGACTCGCAAGCATCAAACAGTAAATCCCGACATTCTGATGAAACTTGAAAAAATCTTTTATCAATGTCTGATAAGAATTACATCGTATTTCTTCCAGCGTTTCTCTCCATAGGTGGTAATCTAAAACAAAGTAAGATGACAAATTCTTTGAGTAAAAATCTCAAATTGTTTATAAAAAAATGAGATTTTTATTAGCAAATTCACTTTTTTAAATTTAAAAACTTATTTATATGGTAGACATTCATAAATAAAAATTCTGACTTTAAGTTGTTAATCTTCGTTTAGTAATTAACGAGAAAAATGAAATAATGTTGAAACATTCTAATTTTCTGTTATTAACTTTTACAACAAAAATTTTTCACTACGAGCTTTAGAAAATAAAATAGAGAAAATATATGTCTTCCTTTATTTCCTCTATCCCACACTCGTCTTTTAGAATCAAAATATTGGCAGCAATTCGGGCTTGCACATGGCCGTCAAATCGGGCTTGCACGCGGCCGGCACGTTGGGCGCCGGACGGTCGGGCGGGCGATATAGCGATATAGCGCGCCGCACATTGCGCTACTCAGGTGCCCGCACGGCGGTCCTGTCAATCGGACCGCGTGCCGGCATCCCTGTGAAGTTGTACCCCCATTATTAAAAATTTAATATTTTTTTTAGAGTTCTGGGTGCCTCTTCAATAGTTCTGGAGTTCTTTATATGTTTTAGCAATAGTTCTGATAAGTGAAGCATTAAAAAATGACTTTTGGAATGGGGGGCTAACTTCACGCCCACCCCCCCCACACACTTTTGCAAAAGTGAACTTTTTTTGGAGTTCTGGGTAGATTAAACATAGTTCTAGAGTTCCTGATCATTTTAAAAAATAGTTCAAGCTAATATCATCAAAAAACCGGGTTTCAAAAAAAATAGCTAGCCCCTCACTTTTTGAAAAATTGAATTTTTCTTCAATTATGCTCTGGTTCCAGAACAGTTCTGGAGTTCTTTAATACCAAAAATTCAAAATTCAAAAAAAAATTCAAAAAACAACATTTTCCAAAAATACAAAATGTTGACAAATTCCTCGTTTAAATAAACCAAAAGTTCTCTTTAGAGTTCTATATCCATCAACAGGGGTCTTACAAAAAAGTCCCATAACACTTTTCAATGAAGTAAAAATTCAAAGGACTATGGCACTTTTAAGAATATCCAAAATTTTGAAATTCCCAAATGTTGAAAGTTCTCAGAGTTCCGATTGGAATTCTGGACTTAATAATGGCAGATCTACAAAAAAAATGTTATAACACTTTTCGATCGTATCAAAATTTGAAGAACTGCGGCAGTTTTAAGAAAATCCAAAATTTTGGAATTTCCAAATGTTGAAAGTTCTCAGAGTTCCGATTAGAGTTCTGAACTTAATAATGGCAGATATAGAAGAAAGTATTATAACACTTTTCGACCGTATCAAAATTTGAAGAACTGCGGCACTTTTAAGAAAATCAAAAATTTTGGAATTCCCAAATGTTGAAAGTTCTCAGAGTTCCGATTGGAGCTCTGGACTTAATAATGGCATATCTACAAAAAAGTGTTATAACACTTTTCGATCGTATCAAAATTTGAAGAACTGCGGCACTTTTAAGGAAATCAAAAATTTTGGAATTCCACAATGTTGAGTTTCTAAGAGTTCTGATCAGAGTTCTGGACTTCTTTTTGAGAGCTCTGCAAAAAAGTGTTGTACAAATTTTCGATTAAGTCAAAATTCGAGGAAGTATGGTACTTTTAGAAAATACAAAATACTTCTAGGAAAACACAACATTTAGAACTTTATTGGATTTGAGATTTCTAAGAGTTCTGATTAAAGTTCTGAACTTCGTTATGAAAACTCTACAAGTAAGTATTGTACAAGTTTCTAATCATGTCAAAATTCCAAGAACTACGCCACTTTTACAAAACCAAAATTTTTAAAATTTTAAAATGTCAAGAGTTCTAAGACTTCTGATCGGAGTTCTGGACTCATTGATAACAGCTCCACAAAAAAGTGTTACAACACTTTTCAATCATATGAAAATTTGAAGAACTTCGGCAATCTTAAGAAAATCCAAAATTTTGAAATTCCACAATGATGAGAGTTCTAAGAGTTCTGAGCAGAGTTCTGGAATTTCTTTTGCTACACATATAAAAAAAGTGTTATAAAACTTTTTCATCAAGTCAAAATTCGAAGAACTATGGCACTTTTGAGAAAATCCAAAATTTTGAAATTCGCAAATGTTGAGAGTTCCAAGACTTCGGATTGGAGTTCTGGACTTCTTCTTGACAGCTCCACAAAGATGTGTTATACAACTTTTCGATCAAGTCAAAATTCGATGAACTTCGTTATTTTCAGTCAAAACGTTACTTTCGGAGGTAATCTGAAAGCGGTAAAATTACCAGAAATTTTTTGTACAGTGTAACTAACTAGTGTCAAAACATAAACTAAAATCTAAGGCAACTGATTCTAGTTTTCATCTTTTGTTTGCAAGTCACATATAGTTGGAATCGCAAAAAAACGTAGATTCCGAATATAATATTTTTAAATTGCTGATTGCAAAATTAAAAAAATTTTTATGTTTCGCCTTTTATTCTTATGGGCATAGCGTTTGGGCTCAGGTAGAAACCGCCGGAAAAGTCTAGCGGGTGGATATAGCTGAACAGGTAGATGTTAGAGTAGTGATCCCTTAAAATTCATACATTTTCTATCTATTGTTATGCCTAACCTGAGGGAAAAACTTTGACAAAAATAATTCTCATGGATTAAAAGCAAAATTATATAATTATATAACTACAATGCTCTTTTTTACAAATTTCTTTTTTACAAATTTCTTTTTTACTACAGTGTAATTTTGGAAATGCTTTCTTTCATAGAAATAATTTTAAAATAAGAAACTCAGTACATTTCAATTTAAAAAATTGAAATTATGAACATTTTGAAAAATTTTAATTTGAATATTTTAAGAGACACAAAACTTTGTTAAAGGAAAATTTGTGTTTAAGAAATCGAGGAAGCATTTTTTAAAGTATAATGTTCCTCGCCAATCTATATTTCTACTACTGTGAAAAAAAATCGGCATAAACTTTTCGTTGATATAAGGAAAAGAAAAGTTTTAAAAAAATATTTGAATAATTATTTTGCTACAAAGTTTTTTTTTTTAATTTTGTATTTTTACTAAAGAGCGGCTTTCAAGATGAAAAATTTGACTTTCACAAATATAATTCCTCATCACACCAGAAAAATTCATTAAATAACACTATTTCTCTTATACATAAGAAGCTGTGTTTAAGGGTTTTAATACAAAAAATGGGATTTAATATACATTGCTAAAAAAATAATTTAAAAAGAGTTCTTTGACTGCAGTGTTTTCTGAAAACATTAAAATAATTTGTTTATGAATTTTGTTACAAGATTTTCCATCTACATTTTAATTGTTTTTAAATTAGTTGTTCCTCGTTAAGAGATTTTTTTAAAGAATAGTACTTTCAATTGTAAAAGAGCATACCTGCAAGAAATTATGTACTTTTCACAGATTTAAGAAAACTCCCTGATAAGGATCGCTATTATGTATCAAAACGTTCGAAACAAGTCAATTGTTTTCGATTCGCTTGACTCTAAACTCTAAAAACAACAATTTACATCAACAATTTCTACAAAACTAAGTTTTGAGGATCAATAACATCACTGAGCGATTATCAAGTTATCATTATTTTAAATATTACTCTCTTTTAATAATTTTCAAAAAATGCGGTTTTTTTCTTAAATTTTCAACAGCTCTACCAACGAAAAAAACAATAGAAAATTGATTGAAAATTGATTAACTCAATGGCAAGGAAATCGGTAATTTGAAAGACAAATGCATTATCTTTATGGGGGACATCACATCGAGGGCCTGAAGCAACTTAGTATCCAGTGAGGAGTAGTGTCGTTGCGCAGTGGAAGCGGAAGGTTTGGCAGGTAGCCGTGGAGGAAAAGACGATCGCCCTTTCAATAAGGTAGTTAACCTGGTGAGATATATTTACAAATTCCATCCCAGATTCCACGCCCCTCATGTTCGGTAACACTAATGGCTATAAGCTTCAGCACGTGAAAAGGATTACTAACAATTGTAGCCGAAATACTATTCTATCTATTCATTCTTATTATTTATGATTTAATTTGCTTATTTAAGATATCTGCAGATATCTGCCGGATACTTTTTCCTACATAAGGCCGTAAATAATAATTATATTATGAAACGTGGTTTTCCCTCAGCAGTAGGCATAACAATAGATAGAAAATGTATGAATCTTAAGGGATCACTACTCTAATAAAGGTTTAAAGTAATAAATAATAAAGGTGAGTTAATTCATGCAATCTTCATTTTATTTCGATCTACCTGCTCAGCTATGTCCACCCGCTAGACTTTTCCTGCGGTTTCTACCTGAGCCCGAACGCTATGCCTATAAGAATAAAAGGCGAAACATAAAATTTTTTAAATTTTGCAATCAGCAATTTAAAAATATTATATTCGGAATCTACGTTTTTTTGCGATTCCAACTATATGTGACTTGCAAACAAAAGATGAAAACTAGAATCAGTTGCCTTAGATTTTAGTTTATGTTTTGACACTAGTTAGTTACACTGTACAAAAAATTTCTGGTAATTTTACCGCTTTCAGATTAGCTCCGAAAGTAACGTTTTGACTGCAAATAACAAAGTTCATCGAATTTTGTACTTGATCGAAAAGTTGTATGACACATCTTTGTGGAGCTGTCAAGAAGAAGTCCAGAACTCCCATCCGAACTCTTGGAACTCTCAACATTTGCGAATTTCAAAATTTTGGATTTTCTCAAAATTGCCATAGTTCTTCGAATTTTGACTTGATGAAAAAGTTTTATAACACTCTTTTTATATATGTAGCAAAAGAAATTCAAGAACTCTGCTCAGAACTCTTAAAACTCTCATCATTGTGGAATTTCAAAATTTTGGATTTTCTTAAGATCGTAACAATACTTTTCTAAAAATAAAAACGTGCATGCTTCTAATTTAGCTAGTAAAACCCCAGTTCCTTGACTAATTAGAGTCGTAGTTTTCAAACCAAATGCCAACGGGTAGATAGTCGACAGGGAGCTTTTGTTGCAGAGCAACGTTATCGCGAAATGACAGTTAGTGAGGGAAATAGTTAGCAGAATACGAGGGTGAGGTGAAAAGTCCCTGGCCTCATCTAGAGATGGCACCAGAAGGTATAATTTTTAGCTTGTATTCATTATTACTATAGCTCACTAGCTTGTATATCAATTTTCAAGTCGATTCCTCTATTAGTATACATTTAAGAGCCTACTGAACAATACACCTCGATTGTTTGTGCAAAAATGGAAAAATCAGAGAAGCGTGCGAGCATTAAATACTTCTATTTAAAAGGCCTAATGCAAAGATATTATAAACGTAGATGAGGTGCAGGCTTAGTTAGCCGCCATACATATAGACGGCGCGTCCGGCGAAAAAAGTCACTTCTTCTCTCCCACCGCAATCCGTCGATAGCACCCTCCGATATAGTTTGCAAACCGCAACCTCGAAGCGCACTGATGGTAACACACCTCGGACAAGAACAATTTAAATTGAAAGTTAATTGCCGATTAAAACATTTTTACATTTATAACTTTGCAAAACATGGTTATTTTAATAAATACCACAGATAAAGGTCAACGAGTAATTTATATTACGGTTTCATATATTTTCCATTAAGTCTAAAATTATATCTTATAATTTACATTGTTTTATAAGTTATAATTTTTGTTACTCTACAATATTATATTTTTATTTAAACTGATAAAACGTGTAGTACAATGTCTATATATAGTTCTTTAATATTATTTGATGTTTATTTTTGTGGTCTGCAATTTCTATGGATTTATTCGACTACTCGCCTAATCATGATTAAACTATTGTACACA
>NC_046659.1:12407792-12409300 GCF_010883055.1 Belonocnema kinseyi | reverse complement strand
CGTAAACATAAATGGCTGAAGTTTTGACAGGCGTCATTTGAAGGATCAACCTCGACGAAAATGGTTCACATTAGTGAATACTAATGCCATCTCTTAGAATTTGCAGGTACTTATCAGACTGCCTAGTATATATATATTGAAAGTCAAGAAAATTTCAATTACAAATGTGCAAAATTGAAGAAATATAAAATGTAAATCCAGAAAAAGAATAGAAAAAAACCAAAAAGACAAATTTTGAAGAAATATTCATATCTGCCTCACAGCCAAAAACAGGTATTTTCGATAAAACAGTTGAATTTTCAACAATATACATAGATTTTCACTTGAGAAGAAAATGTCAACCAACTAAAACAGATCAATTTTCAACCAGATATTTGTACCCCCCATTTAAAAGAATTGATTTTCCACCGAACAAAAAAGAATTTTTAAACGAAAAGGATGAATGTTGACAGAATTGTTGAATTTTGAAGAAAATGATTCAGTTTTGAGACAAGTGATATAAATTTTGACAAAAAAAGAACCATTAACAACAAATTTTATGGTAGGCGTCGCGACTAGAGAAAAAAGGTATGCACACATATTCATACACACACATCAATATATATATATACATATATATATCTTTTCTTGTGTGTTTGTTTTAGGCCTACATCTTTGAATTTACAATAAAAAGCGAGATACCCCCCCCCCTGGTTCAAAATCTCGGCGTTATTTTTAGTTTGTAGGTTTAAAATTCCTTTATTTTCTTTCTTTTATCGTGAAATTGTAATGAATTGCTATGAATTACTTATCTCTAAGTACGATTCCGGATTTCCTAGTAACTGCATATCGAAGCATAATTTTAAAGAAGTGCATTTATACCAAATTGAAAATTGTCTATTTTGCTTTTTCCCAAACGGAGTATATAAAAGACCGCTCTCTTTCATAGTTGCCACGAAACTGTTATGGAAAATGCAAGATAATGTAGGGGTCGACTTACGACTACGTCATATCCGAGAGTCGTTAAAATCGTCCTGTTTAAGGTTCTCCGAAAACACATAAATACACAGATATGTATATTGAAACTCAAGAAAATTTCAATTCCAAATGTGCAAAATTGAAGAAATATAAAATGTAAATCCAGAATAAGGATAGAAAAAAACCAAAAAGACCAATTTTGAAGAAATATTCAAATCCGAGTCACAGCCAAAAACAGGTATTTTCGATAAAACAGTTGAATTTTCAACAATATATATAGATTTTCACTTGAGAACAAAACGTCAACCAACTAACACAGATCAATTTTCAAACAGTGATTTGGACCCACCAATTCAAAGAATTAATTTTCCACCGAACAAAAAAGAATTTTTTAAACGAAAAGGATGAATGTTGACAGAATTGTCGAATTTTGAAGAAAATGATTCAGTTTTGAGACAAGTAATATAATTTTTGACAAAAACAGAACCACTAACAACAAATTTTATGGTAGGCGTCGCGACTCGAAAGAATAAGTATGCACACATATTCAT
>NC_046659.1:12407173-12407692 GCF_010883055.1 Belonocnema kinseyi | reverse complement strand
AAGTCTAGAAAATTTCAATTCCAAATGTGCGAAATTGAAGAAATATAAAATGTAAATCCAGAAAAAGAATAGAAAAAATCCAAAAAGACCAATTTTGAAGAAATATTCAAATCCGAATCACAGCCAAAAACAGGTATTTTCGATAAAACAGTTGAATTTTCAACAATATATATAGATTTTCACTTGAGAAGAAAATGTCAACCAACTAAAACAGATAAATTTTCAACTAGACATTTGTACCCACCAATAAAAAAGAATTGATTTTCCACCGAACAAAAAAGAATTTTTTATACGAAAAGGATGAAAGTTTTACAGAATTGTCGAGTTTTGAAGAAAATGATTCTGTTTTGGGACAAGTAATATAATTTTTGACAAAAAAAGAACCATTAACAATAAATTTTATGGCAGGCATCGCGACTAGAAAGAATAGGTATGCACACATATTCATGCACACACACATCAATATATATATATATATATATATCTTTTCTTGTGTGTTTATTTTAGGCCTACATCTTT
>NC_046659.1:12406255-12407163 GCF_010883055.1 Belonocnema kinseyi | reverse complement strand
CCCTGTTCAAAATCTCGGCGTTATTTTTAGTTTGTATGTTTACATTTCCTTTGCTTTCTTTCTTTCATCGTGAAATTATAATGAATTGCTATGAATTACTTATCTTTCAGTACGTTTTCGGATTTCCTAATAACTGCATATCGAAGCATAATTTTAAAGAAGTGCATTTATACCAAATTGAAAATTTTCTATTTTGCTTTTTCCCAAACGGAGTATATAAAAGACCGCTCTCTTTCATAGTTGCCACGAAACTGTTATGGAAAATACAAGATAATGTAAGGGTCGACCTACGACTACGTCATATCCGAGAGTCGTTAAAATCGTCCTGTTTAAGGTTCTCCGAAATCACATAAATACACATATAGATATATTGAAAGCCATGAAAATTTCAATTCCAAATGTGCAAAATTGAAGAAATATAAAATGTTAATCCAGAAAAAGTTTAGAAAAAAAACAAAAAAGACCAATTTTGAAGAAATATTCAAATCCGAGTCACAGCCAAAAGCAGGTATTTTCGATAAAACAGTTGAATTTTCAACAATATATATAGGTTTTCACTTGAGAAGTAAACGTCAACCAACTAAAACAGATCAATTCTCAACCAGAGATTTGTACCCACCAATTCAAAGAATTGATTTTCCACCGAACAAAAATGAATTTTTTAAACGAAAAGGATGAATGTTGACAAAATTGTCGAATTTTGAAAAAAATGATTCAGTTTTGAGACAAGTAATATAATTTTTGACAAAAAAAGAACCATTAACAACAAACTTTATGGTAGGCGTCGCGACTAGAATGAATAAGAATGCACTATCTTCTTACACACACACATCAATATATATATATATAGCTTTTCTTGTGTGTTTATTTTAGGCCTACATCTTTGAATTTACAATTAAAAGCGAATT
>NC_046659.1:12405655-12406245 GCF_010883055.1 Belonocnema kinseyi | reverse complement strand
CCCCCCCCCCCCACCCGTTCAAAATCTCGGCGTTATTTTTAGTTTGTATGTTTACATTTCCTTCGTTTTCTTTCTTTCATCGTGAAATTATAATGAATTGCTATGAATTACTTATCTTTAAGTACGTTTTCGGATTTCCTAGTAACTGCATATCGAAGCACAATTCTAAGAAAGTGCATTTATACCAAATTGAAAATTTTCTATTGCGCTTTTTCCCAAACCGAGTATATAAAAGACCGCTCTCTTTCGTAGTTGCCACGACACTATTATGGAAAATACAAGATAATGTAAGGGTCGACTTACGACTACGTCATTTCCGAGAGTCGTTAAAATTGCCCTGTTTAATGTTTTCCGAAAATCCATAAATACACACATACTAGGCAGTCTGATAAGTTCCTGAAAAATGAAACACGGAGACGTTTTTTTGAACAAAGTCGGTTTTAGTTTTCAACATAATCTCCTTTTACGTCGATACAGCGAGTCCAACCATTTTCTAACTTTTTGATACCGTCCGAAAAGTACTCGATCGGAAGGTCTCCAAAATACGCCTCAGTTTCAGCTATGAGCTCCTCATTTGAGTAAAAACGCTT
>NC_046659.1:12404048-12405555 GCF_010883055.1 Belonocnema kinseyi | reverse complement strand
CATGTGTGCATTTATGTGTTTTCGGAGAACCTTAAACAGGACGATTTTAACGACTCTCGGATATGACGTAGTCGAAAGACGACCCTTACATTATCTTGTATTTTCCATAACAGTGTCGTGGCAACGATGAAAGAGAGCGGTCTTTTATATACTCGGTTTGGGAAAAAGCAAAATAGAAAATTTTCAATTTGGTATATATGCACTTTTTAAAAATTGTGCTTCGATATGCAATTACTAGGAAATGCAGAAACGTACTTAAAGATAAGTAATTCATAGCAATTCATTATAATTTCACGATTATAAAAAGAAAACAAAGGAAATTTAAACCTACAAACTATATGACGATTTGATACTTAACTTTGACATGATTTCGACTCAAAAAATAAACTTATTGCATAAAGGTGTTAGTTGGGCGTATAATCTAAACAATGAATAATACAAACTACAAAATAGCCTCGGAAAGGACTGGAACTTTTAATGACAAAAGGCATGCGCACGGAAAATCTAAAGGTCATGTTTGAGGCGACGAATCGAGACTGGGTGTTTGGAATGCTAGGGGAGTAAATGATCTCAAGGTAAAAGAATTGCGTAAAACTATGGACGTGAAGAAACTAGATATTTTATGTGTGCCCGAAACAAAGAAAAAGGGATGCGAAACCAAAGACACAAAAGGCGGCGTGTTGAAAGGCGGATTTGAAATATGGTCAGGAGTAAACTGTGAATCACATGGTAAACAAGGAGTAGGTCTGATTTTGAATGAAAGAGCAAAGCAGCATCTCGGAGACCATGGTTTCGTGTCTCCCAGACTGCTGTGGGCTAGAATGAAAGTAGGAATCAGAAGACTATTTATTATAGCATGCTGCGCGCCGGTTGATAGTGATCCTAGAGAAGTAAAAAAAGCCTTCTGGGACACTTTAAATGACACAATAAACGTCTGCGAACATGGGGAAAGAATAATTATACTAGGAGACATGAACGGATGGGTGGGCATCCGAAATCAGGATACAAAAAGAGTATTAGATAATTTTGGGGAGCCTAGAGCAAACTATAACGGAGATAACTAGTTGGTCTATGCTTAAAAAGGGGTGTGTTTATTACAAATACTTCGTTTAGGCATAAAATGATCCACATGTACACCTGGTCTAAAGGAAATAGCCGCAGTATAATTGACTTTGTTGTTGCGGATGAAAGATGTAGAGAGTTAGTCAAAGATACAAGAGTCATGAGGGGTCCTGAATGCAATACTGATCATTACCTTCTGATCTCAAAAATGAACTTAGGTCGGGGTTGGAGAAAAAAGAGACCCAAGAAAGCAAAGCAAACGCGAATCAAAATTGAGAACCTACAGAAACCGTATGTCCGAATCGATTTCCAAAATAAGATAATCGACAGCAAAGATAGGGCTGCATGGGAGGACCGTATAAAAAACAAAGATATAGAGGGCGCCTGGACAATGTTACGGGATATCCTTGTTAGATGTACGATCGAAGTGTGTGGTACCGCAGTT
>NC_046659.1:12394802-12403948 GCF_010883055.1 Belonocnema kinseyi | reverse complement strand
AAGAGTGAGAAAACACTATGCAATATTTTATTAAATGATGAGAGAATTGAACAAGTTGATAAGTTCGTATACCTTGGTAGCTTATTTAATAGGGACGGGAAGTTAGATGAGGAATTAGATAGACTAATAAGTGAAGGTAAGAAGGTTATTGGTAGAGCAGGTCCCCTTATCAGAAGTAAAAACATATCAAATACAGCTAAAATGGCAGTAGATAATTCTATATTTGTACCGACTGTGCTATACGGTAGCGAGACATGGACTTATCAAGAAAAAGATAAGAGTAAAATTAAGGCAATTGACATGAGATTCATGCGCATAATATGCGGGAAACCCCTAATGGACAAAGTAAATAACGAGATAATTCTAAAAGATTGTGGTGCAGAAGAGACGCTAGTAGACACATGGAAAAGAAATCGTTTAAGATAGTTCGGACACGTTCAGAGAATGCCAAACGAAGGACTAACGAAACAAGTGTATCAAGGTAAAGTAAATGGCAGCGTGCCCAGAGGTAGACCGCGGAAAGAATGGTTAGAATGTGTGAATGAGACCCTAGTTAGAAGAGACATAAGAAGTCACAGAAACACGAAAGCCTGCATGAAAAAATGCATGGACATAAAAGAACCTAGAGAAGTATGCCAGGACAGGAAAGTATGGCGGCAAATAGTTAATAAAAAGAGTGTCAGCAGAGTGAATGAGGCCTGAAACAAATACCTTGGCTACTAATGGACCCAAGTGGGGAACCTTACATAACGACTTCGTGAGGTCACGCCTACCCCGAAAGGGAAATGGCTTAATGGTGTAATAATAACCTTCATTTGCAAATTATAAAAACAACTGAAGGTAAGTTAATTACCAATTGGTTTAAAAAAGCTTCATGGTCTGGAAGATATCTTAATTTTAATTCCCATCATTTATATTTTCAAAAGGTCGGCCTGATAAAATATTTAATCGATAGATACATACAATTGAGTGACATTAGGTTCAGGAAAGAAAACATGGATCAAATTAAAATTACTTTAGTTCTAAACATCTAACATCTTCGCACATACTGTAAGGCCGTCGTCCTTCTCCAAACAGTCTGTACTGTACTCTTTCATGCTGTCATTCTTCACTGGATCGGTCTTTCATTATGCTTCACCTGAAGGAAGAAATAACAGGTTTGCCAGCTGATATTTGGATGATTGTCAACACATTTAATTTTAGATCTCATCGATTTCTAACCTTCTCCAGTGGTAAGATGACAACTTTAATTTACCCATAATGCGAGAGGCTCATTCTGGCAAACAAAATAATAATAATTCAGACCGTAGTATTTCTGTGATGATTATTGCCATTTTATTAATAATTATGCTCTCGTACAATCAAATTTGCTCGCCTTGTCAGAGCACTTTAAAACTAACGTAAATCAGTTCTTTAATTCGCAAATTAAGACTTTTCAATGTTATCTGAATTATCAGCAGCTTTCAATTTAAATTGCTTCTTTTGTTAAAATGGATCCATTATTCTCTGAGTTATCAGAGATTTCTCATGCTATTCTACGCACTGAAACCAATTTTAAGAAAATTGGAAAAGCCAATATAACAGTGGCTACTTTCAGATCACAGATAGAACTTCTTGACCAACGCTGGAAATTAAAGCTGAAACTACGTCGGCTGAGCGTGAGAAATTGAAATATTTCACAAAGCCGAAGTATCTCGCTATTGAAGATGCTTATCTCAATGCGCGAGATTTTTTATATAACCAATTGGTCTTGCTTACTCCTGAGACTAAGGCTAATGAAAGTTTAAATCAGTCTCAAATTATTCATCATGATGCCTTGCCTGTTAGACTTCCTCAGATCACTTTACCGGAGTTATCCGGAGACTACAAGCATTGGGATAATTTCTGCGATTTATTTAATGCTTTAATAATTCAAAACGATTCCTTGCCAAATGTAACAAGATTACACTATTTGAAATTGTCCTTAAAGAGCGAAGCTGAAGGTTTTTAAGACATCATTCGATAACTGAAGCTAATTTTATCTCCACTTGGGAGTCGCTAAATACTAGATTTGACAACAAGAGAGCTTTAATCTCATATCATTTACAAGCCTTTCTCAGTCTTCGTAATGTGTCGAATAATATTCTGGAAGACTTAAAAAACTTACGCGATAAAGCAAATGAGTCTTTGGCGGCTCTCAATAATCTTAAACGCTTAACAGAACATTGGAGTGATTTACTTGTTTTTATAATGGTTAAAAAGTTTGATATTAATACTCTCAAGGAATGGGAGATGCATATTGGTTCTAGCACCGATTATCTTACTTATCAACAACTTGACTCATTTTTGGAGACTCGCATACGTATTTTGGAGGCTATTAAAGCTTCAAAACCTGGTGCAAGTTCTCAAGAAAAGACTAGGGCTTCAAAACAATCGGGAGTTAGGAGAAACAATGCAACATCTAGCTTAAATTGCCTCCTTTGTAAGGATAATCACTTTTTATTTAAATACAACCAATTCAAAGCTCTGTCCACAATTCCCTGTTGCATAACCGATGGTAATAATTCAAATCCCACCTTACAACCAACTAACTCTGCATTGGTTACTTCTCAATTGGCAGTTTCAGGTTCTCTCGATTCACAATCAAATGATCCCGGCAATTCCACCGTGAAGGTGGGGGTGAATCATGTAGCGCTTAAAGATGCTGACGATAAAGTTTCGTTTCATTTTCTGAATAATCATCCAAATTTGTCGCGCTCAACCTTATTCGCTACGGCTGTTATTTCCACCAAAGCCGAAAATGGAAGAAGTCACAGATTAGAGTTTTACTGGATTAAGGATCTGAATGCCTTTTTTATTACCGAGAGAGCAATGAAAATATTAAGTCCACGCTACAAAAAGGTTAAAGCAGTTATGTATGAGGTTAGAGGAGTTAATATTGGTTCTTCAAGAAAGTTAGCTGAATTTAATTTAATTCCTACAGAAAAGAACTGTCTTCAAGTCTACACCCAAGCTTTAGTATTATTACACCTTACATCATATGCTTCTCCTGTAAGATCTAACGTGGGAAATGAAGATCAATTAAAAGAGTTAGGGTTAGCAGATCAAAATCCCTTTAGTTCCCATCAAGTTAATTTGATTTTAGAAGCCGATAAATATGGCTCATGTTTACTTCCTGGTCACCAAACGGGTATTTTGGGTTCTCTTACTGCGCAAAGTACCGTTTTTGGTTGGATATTATCTGGGCCGGTTTCAGTCATAAATAAAATAGAACTTAACATTTCAGTTACAGCACATCAGGCTATTTCAAGAGAAGTCTTGCATGAATACTTAACAAGGTTCTGGGAGTTAAAGCAAGTTCCCTTTAAAAATACTTTGACAGATAGCGAGATGTTTTGTAATGAGCATTTCGCCACGAATTACCAACAAACAAAAGAAGCACGTTACATGAAACGCTCACCTTTCAAAAATGGTCCTCCCATAAAAATAGGTGCATCCTTGGAGAGAGCTAAGATCGTTTTGAATAAAGTACTTTGTCGCTTATCAGAGAAATCGGAATTATTGTTACAATACTCCAGTTTCCTATCAGAATATGAAAACCTTGGACACATAGAACTTCTTCAAGAAAAGGAATTGGATAGTTTTCCACAAACTGTGTATTTTCCTCTTCACCCTATCTTAAGAGAAAGTAGTTCCACTACTAAGTTGAGGGTTCTTTTCAACGCTTCCAGTTTAACTTCCAATAATTCCTCCTTGAATTCTCATCTTCACATTGGTCCCAAGATTCTCAATGATTTGGTTTCAATCATTATGAATTGGAGATCGCATCGCTTTATTTATATGGCTGACATTGAAAAAATGTTTAGATAAAATGCTAGTTGACCCTCGGAATTGGGACTATCAAAGAATTGTGTAGATTTCTCCTGATAAAAGGCTCGTCGCTTATACACTTTTAAATATTACTTACGGTACTGCCTGTGCTCCTTATTTGGCTAACAAAGTGCTTAAGCAGTTACCTTATGATGAAGGAAATATATTTCCTTTAGCCCAAGGAAAATATCCTTCCAATTGGCCTGTGTTTGTTGCCAATAGAGTTTCCCTAATTCATGAGCTGGTACCTCGCGCGAAATGGCGATACATTTCTACTAAAGACAATCCGGCCGACTGCGCTACACGGGGACTCACGCCCGAACAATTGCTAAGGTATTCCTCATGGTGACAAGGCCCACCTTGGTTAACTTTGCATTCCTCAAAATGGCCTGAATATCGCCACGCAGCCCCCTCACAATCAAATTTAGAACAGCGGCCACTTGAGAGTCATCATGTTTTGAGTGTGATCCAAAATCCATTCTTAAGGTTAGCTGGAAGACTGAGGCATGCTACTATCAGTTTTGATGAGAAGCATCCTATCATTTGCCGCGTCACCACATAAGTGAGCTTATCGCCACGCATGCTGACCTTTGATCTTTACACGGTGGTCAGCAATTAACTTTACATTCGCTCAGACAGCGTTACTGCATTTTAGGAGCTCGCTCTTTGGTTAAACGACTGATCAAAGGTTGCCTGGAGTGCAGGCGTGAGAGAGCGGTTTTGTCTCAACAACTTATGGGGAACTTACCTGAATTTGGAGTTGTACGCGAGCTGTCCATTTAGAACTCGTTTCTGATTATTCATCCGCCGCCTTTCAGCGATTTTCTTCGAGGCAAGGAAGACCTGCACACTTGTACAGTGATAAAGGTACGACATTTCACGGTGCTGATGAGGAATTAAAAAATTGCCTTTTGAATCTTAGACTTGATGCTAATTTGCATGATGCGTTCGCAATTCAAGGTATTTCTTGGCATTTCAATACCTCCTTCCGCTCCTCATTTTGGGGGTTTATGGAAGGCTGGAGTTAAAGAGTTTTAAACGCCATCTAAAACTAATTGTAGGTGCACATACTCTTACATACGAAGAGTTTTATACCCTTCTTACTCGTGTAGAAGCTTGCCTCAATTCCCGTCCTATTGCTCCTCTTTCAAATGATCCTGAAGACTTTTCCTATCTTACACCTGGCCATTTTCTGACTGGAACCCCTTTGACCATCATTCAAGAACCCTCATTGGAATTTACTTCGGAAAATCGTTTAAATCGATGGCAGTTAGTACAAAAAATTGTAGAGATTTACTGGAGAATATGGGCTGTTGATTATTTACAGTCTTTACAGAAACGCTACAAATGATTCAACAAAGAGCTAAATCTTGTGATCGGTGATATCGCTCATGTGAAACATGATTCGTTACCGCCTTCTAGAATGATTGTTAGGCCGTATAATTAAATGCTACAAGGGCAAGGACGATTTAGTACGTTCTGTTCGCGTAAAAACTGCCAGTTCGGAATACGAACGTCCGATTACTCAGATTTGTCTGTTACCAGTCAGAGCGGAAGAAATGAGCGAAATCTGAACATCTATTATTGATTACATTAAAAAAAATATTATTCTGTAAACTTAGTGGATTATGGCGGGCGGCTAAGACTATTAAATTTTAGTTACATTTATACTGTTTCCTTACAGCGGGCGGCATTTGCGTTGTTGATAAATACTCGATTAGGCACTTATTGTTTTCTTTTCATGGTGCAGTTACCATTCACGAGGCGGGCGGTATGTTTAAAGTTCTAA
This sequence comes from Belonocnema kinseyi, assembly GCF_010883055.1. Lineage (NCBI taxonomy): Eukaryota > Metazoa > Arthropoda > Insecta > Hymenoptera > Cynipidae > Belonocnema > Belonocnema kinseyi. The sequence continues at coordinate 12,398,310 of NC_046659.1, read as the reverse complement.
TGTTTCGTCTTTATGAGATTTTCTGCGATTGAAAATTATTAAATTTATCACCATCGCCTATTTCGAAGTTATTTTCGGTTTCCGTATTATTTAAATGAATGTTTGAAGTCACGTGATTTCTCAGTTTGAGTATGTGATGATAGCCTTATCGCTTGAGAAAACCAGTGTGCGAGCAGTAGTGAATTGTGATAGATCGTTGTCCGATCTTTTCGTATCAGTAAAGTAATTAACTGAATAAAAACATTAAATCTTGCATCTTACAAAAATGTTTATATAAACGAGTGAGTGATCTGTGTGGTTCTCAGAAATGGTCTTAGTCTGCCAAGTATTCTATACTTGAAATAAAACTTGAACTATTCATTATTTCTGACGATTCTTCTCTGTCTATTCCTGATCTGGCAAAATTAACTATTTCTAAACTGAAACATTAAACACTCGTGAAACAGGTAGAAGATTAAAAACTAGAGTTTCGGAACATATAAATTATTGTAGAGTTGGAAATTTCAATACAGGTCTTTCACAACATTGTTGGAACTTAAACCATTATTTTGATTTTGATTTTAGCAATATTCACATTCTTGCAAGGGAGAAAAATACATATAAAAGAATCATAATAGAATCCATTTTTATAAGCATATATCACAATGTTTCGATATACTTACAGGCACAAATCATGAATGTCGACAAAATATATCAAAGTATTATAAAATAAACAAAGCCAAGTTAAGATTTCAGTTACTTTGGCGCGCTTTCCTCATTCGCAGTTCCTTTAAAATTACGCCTTTATTCTGTATTCATAAATTTACTACCTTAATGTATGTCTCTTGTCTACTATGCTATATGTTCGTCGTTTAACACTGTAAAGATTTTTCCGGCAATTTAGATGTAGTTTCTTTTAAAAAAAGCCTCTTCAGTTTTTATGAGGCTTTTCTATTATATGTTTTTCGTACATTTTAATTTAGTTTGGTGATATTTTTTATGAAGTTTGCAGTGAAATTCTGTTCGTATAATTTTGCTTGTCAATGCGTAACGTAATCTTGCTTAGAACTGCCGTCTTAATATCTGAAAACCGAAAGAACAATTTTCCTATCATTTGAAATTATAATTATATTTTTATATAAATGTTAGAATTTATAATAATTAAGAAAATGAAAAATACATACGAGATCTTGATTTGGCGAATAGTTGAAAAAGTCCATAGAAATTACAGACCACAAAAATAAAAATAAACACTAAAAATATTAAATAACTATACATAGACATTGAACTACACGTTTTATCAGTTTAAATAAAAATATAATATTGTAGAGTAACAATAATTATAACCTATAAAAGAATCTAAATTATAAGAAATAATTTTAGAATTAGTGGAAAATATATGAAACCGTAATATAAATTACTCATTGACTTTTACCTCTAGAATTTATTAACATAACCATTTACAAAGTTATAAATGGAAAAATACTTTTTTCGCCAGACGCGCCGCCTATATTTATGGCGGCTAACTAATCTCACACCGCACCTACGTTTATAATATCTTTGTATTAGGCCTTTTAAATAGAAGTATTTAATGACCACACACGCTTCTCTGATTTTTCCATTTTTGCACAAGCAATCGAGGTTTATTGTTCAGTAGGCTCACAAATGTATATTAATAGAGAAATCGACTTGAAAATTGATATCCAAGCTAGTGAGCTATAGTGCTATAGAATACAAGCTAGAATAAATACCTGCTGGCACTATCTCTAGGACAGGTCAGGAACTTTTCACCTCACCCCCGTATTCTGCTAGCTATTTTCTCACTACCTGTCATTTCGCGATAACGTTGCTCTGAAACAAAATCTCCCTGTCAATTATTTACCCGTTGGCATTTGGTTTGCAAACTACGATTCCAATTAATCGCGGAACTGGGTTTTCATTACCTAAATCAGAAGCATGCAAGTTATTATTTTGGGAAATCCAAATGAGCAAAAGCTCACGAATTGAACAAGGGGTTTATCAAAAGTGGGTTTAAATTCCGACAAGTAAGATTCCGAATGGCATTTAAATTCGATGCGTAACCCGCGCAATAATTTGGATAATCTTCATCAACGAATACCTTCGAAAAAATTCCTCCACCTTCGGATCTTCGATTATACGGAGTATGTAATGGGGGTTCTACAGGATTGACGGTGTGACGCTACTCAATCTCATTTTGATTCGGTAATAATGGTCTCTCTGACAAACTACTTTGCTGGGAGAACACTTTGTCGAATAGGGTGGTGAAAATTTATAACTTGCGTTCTAAGACGCTGTAATTATGATCAAGACCAGCGGTGGCTGACCCAGGTCCGATAGGGGTCGTTGCACGTGAACCTCTTTTTCTTCCCTTACCTATGGTGAGATCAGTGTTAGACGTATTAACTGGCTCAATATTAATTCGACAGCTTTTTGATATTCAGCTTTTTTGATCTTTCTCTTCGGGGGTGAATGAAACATAAAAAAATTCAACGCTGAGCCAGGTCCAATTCACTATCTGGAAAATGTATGGGTCCTAAATAATTAATTAATCAATCAATAATTGGTCGAAGATTTATGGTTTGGTCCTAACTAGTCAACGAAATCAAAATCAACTTTAATTCTATTTGATTAATCAGAAATATTTGTGATTTGGTTTGATAATTTATCAAATCAAAACTTCAAATAGAAAGAACAAGATATAAAGTTATTTTGAATTGTATCGAATTAATGGCAGAATAAGATCGGAGCTTTATTCAATTTAACAAGAAAATTCAGAATCAGCCAGGAACCTGACGTAACGACGAATTTGAATTTGAAAATAACTACAGAATCCAAAGTGGATTTCCAGATGAAGATTCCCACCTTAACATTTAAAGATAGTCTGATTGTTAATATTGTCAATTATATGAGGGCTGGAATGATTTCCTGTCACATCATTCACCTTCCTCTTATAAAAACCATTTCTTTATTTTCTACGTTTTATATGTATATGTCGTAGGTAAATAAAAAAATTAGAGTTTTGGCTAAAGCCCTAGGGAATTAGCTAAACGCGGGAGCTTCGGAAAAGCTTCCATTTCACGTTTTATTTTCAAGATATTTAGTTAATGTATTTTTCACATATGTTTCATGTGGAATATATGCGGAAAACACAACTAAGGATTCTAAAGGTCCTGCTATGCTTAGCCACGTAGCACACGTCATGCCATGTTGACAAATTTCGAACTCACAGCTTGGTCTCTATATTTAATGGCAGGTAATCAAATAGGTAGCTCGTCGCACACCGGTTCGGATAAAACAAAAAGGTGATTTTAAAAAATTAAGTTTTTTGTGCGAAATATTGATGAAAATCTATTTACAAATATTGAAGTATATAAAAATACAAAAATAATAAAAATATTATTTTAAACTATTTTTCAGATTCCGAAGTTCAACAATTGGAGAAATCGCTCTCAACATGTAATATATACCTTAACTTTAGGAGGTGCTGTATTAAACCCAATAAAAACAT
>NC_046659.1:12380915-12394702 GCF_010883055.1 Belonocnema kinseyi | reverse complement strand
TTATTTTTCACTGGTAAAAATATTTCTGATTATTGTTCGAAAAAAAATTCATTCACCAACCTTTGCCACAAAATGTGTAAATGCTGTTGTTGTGAAAAAATTATAAATTGATTTCGATGGGAGGTCTTCGCGTCAATTTGCGACTTTCTAAATGTACCATGTATGGTACGCTTCATGCGTAAAACAAAAATCGCATTTGCTGCCGTTCTTTAAGCTTAAAAACCACGCGCCATCACCTTATATAACCAGGTAACATGCCAGAGTGGCCCTTCAGTCTCGCCCGAGTTTATTTGGCAGTCAGGTAACAATCCTTTAACGTTTCACAACGATATCTCAACTACAAAAAATTTGGCGGTTTCGGGTTAATGTTTCTTTTTTTCAATCAATTTATTTTTAATAACTATTAAATGTATTTTTTTTAAATATGAAGCAAAATTTTCTCTCAAGGTAACATCAAGGTCATTTAGCAATGATACTACAACAAAGGTTTAGGTTTTCTTAATGGAAGTGAAAAAATAATGGTGTATCGAGTATACCGAGATTGCGAAACCAGTCCATCAATGTCATTGTTGTTCTTCTGATAAAGTATCCTTTTTATATTTGAGAAAGTTTACATATAAATATGAAAGAAAAAATGGCTCATTTTTCTATCTCGATGTATTGCCGTTTAAAACAAAAATTTTGGAAGTTTGCAATTTTGCTTTCATCTGCAAACTATCTCCAGTCTCGAAGAATTTTTCTTCGAAGAAACATTACGAAGCCGTTCAGCGAAATAAAAATTTATTCGAAAATTTTGAACTTTTTATTACATATTTAAAACCAGCCACCTAAACAATGTTTTTTGTATCATCCGAAGCATTATGCGTCGCCTAGAGTTATACTACTCCATGTCCAGGTAAGCCTTGTTTCTAAATCAATTTCCCCCTCAAATTTATTCGATAAGCTGTTGAAATTATAAATTAAAAATAGTGATGTTTACTAAAATTTAGAATTAGGGTAATGGGTACAATTTTTGCCCCCCCCCCCTCCTCCAGCCAATGATTGACCATTTGCTTTAAATATACGTAACGTGTATTTTTCGTATGTGCATTTTTATAACCTTAATACTAAATATTTCAAACTATATGATCCATATATGAGTTGACCATCCTGTGAGTTAAAATTTTCACGTGATTACGCATGATCACGTGCTGATTCATGAATTTGAGATTAATGTTCGATAGGTTTTTGTTCCGCTTGTGAAATGCTCATGTTTTTTTATAATCAAAGAATAAGTCTCGCTAATCTTATAATGCCGTTTTCGTTAATTTTATATCGTATTTTTGTGAATTTCGGTACTTTGGAGAATGGAATGACATAACCTACACATTTTTGGAGAAAATCATATTAATTAAATAAAACACTTATAAATCTGTCATTATTTAAATGAAAAAGCTTTTTCATCCCTTAGAACGTTACTTCTAGGCAAATCTAGTGTTTATTCGACTTATTACTTGAAATAATAATAATCAAAATGATTTACTATGGGGATGACATTACTTAATTATAACATATTTATTAACATAAACATATTTATTGGCAAATGTTTCTTAACAGTATTGAGGTAAAAATTTAAGCTATTTATAAATACAGTTGTCAATGTTTTGTACCATATTTCTGAATTTTAAAAACATTTTAAACTTTAATCGGCTCCCCTCAAAAATTTGATCAAATTGAATTAGAGCGGTATACAAACAGAACCAGAAATGAAGCACTCTGCAGTGGAGCCGTCCAAATACTTTCACAATAATATTTAAATTTGTTCTAATATGTTCTTGATCTCGCATTATGAACCTCATTAGGTAAAAATCAGTAATTCTGTACGACTGCAGTGGGAGATGGCGTCGTGCCACTTGGGGCAACAATTTATACAGCCTAGGGTTTCTCCGTCCATTTCAAGCAGAACCTAAATGGTTGTAAGGTACAAAGCTACACGACTCATATGTCGATGTGACCTTGACTCGTGGTAAAAAAATTTTTTTTTAATTTCATTGCGCGCACTCAGAAGAGGTTAAATTATCCAAAGGAAAATTAAGTTTTTCAATAGTCAAAATCGCAAACGTTGAAATCTAAGGGGAATAATAATGCTAGACATCGTACACAAGATGGAATTATATAATTGTCAGTTTTTAAACATATTACTACATACATTCTGATTATCTATTTAATTTCAAAATTCAATATATTGTTACAGTCATTAGGTTCAAAAATGTTATTTCTAAAGGGTTAACCTTCAATACCTATTTTGTGTAATCACACCTACTTCTCAGGTAGACATGCTAACAAAATTGTACATGTACGCTACCAGAAAAACTGTACTTCAAAGATTTAAGATTTAATTATCGTAATTATTGATTGATAACTTTTTCAATATGGCCCTTTAAAGTTTCCAATTGTCGCACCGTCTCTGCGTCAAGAGTAGGGATATGTGACAGTCGTAATCCATCTTTCGGTAAGAGCGAAATAATATCACCATTGTGGAGGGGGACATTAACATTGGCGGAACGTTCTTGCACAACAGCTGATACTAGTAGCGGACTGCCTTGCATACTGATAACCGTTTCTCCTGCTCGCGGGCGACGCAGCACACTCATAGGAGTATTTGGTTTCACTTTGGGTGTTACAGGACCAAATTCATTACTTGTTCGCTTTAGTAAGGCTGGTGTCTTGAATTTACTTGCAGACTGGTTTATGTATTCTTTCGACGTTTTTGATATTATTTTGTATGATGCTTGGCTTAATTTAGTCTTTCTGCTCCTCGATGAACTTCGCGAATGCAATTTTGAACTTCCAACTGCAGTCACTCGTGATTGTCTAGTTCCTGCCTCTGTCACGTATCCATCGTCAGATGTAGCTGTCATTCGCTTGTTTTGTTTTTTGGACTTCACTGTTGATAGTAGAGGAGATAGAAAAGATTGTTCTACGTTGTGAGAAGACACATCATTTTCCTTGTCATCTTTAGATTCTAGAGCAAGAATTTCGCCTAAAGTGAGTTTTCTGATATCCGAAGGTAGACGTGCCAATACCATATTTACTTCAGTTTCCAACCTCCCGATGCTCATTTCTATGTCTGCTTCCATTTTGCGAATTATCAAATTACCTTCTCTCTCGAAATCTTTGATAAATGAATGTGCCTCATCTAAGGAATCACGAGATTGTTTTACTTTGCGTGCTTGCTTTGTACGTGGCATGATGTGCGGCTGTTTCAAATTTGGTAAATGTGATAATTCCACGTAGTACAGTTGTAGAAATTATTCTGAAAGGTGAAATTAATTAATTAATTTTTAAGAATAAAACTAAAAATGTAAACTATGTAAGATAAAAGTCAATAGCATCTGGAGGAAATCTAGCTGCATTCACAGAATATACCTCATATATTCTAAAGGATGTACTTATTATTTAGATATCTCAAAGAATGTTGATAAAGTCAGTAAAAGTAGAATAAACGAGCGAATTATCATATTAAGGACAAAATTGCTGAAAACCTTTACACTTTTATGCATTCTGTACATTTAATAATCATAAAGAATTATTAAGGGTATATTTCCGAAAAATAAACGTTTATCTATCTACTATTCACCAGTACTGACAATGGGCAATTCTACAAATACTGACTAACGGTTGGTTCCACGATCGCTCAGTACTATTCCGACAGTACAGATACTTAAGAAATGGAGAGACAAATACGTTTAAAAATGTAGTTTATATAGCAGTTGGCGATGGTTTGGATGGAAGAAGGGCACATAAGCTAAAGTAAAGTTTCGAGAAAATTAGGGAGAAAGGTTTGTTTTAGTATAAGTACGTGAAAACTTGTACAATATATAAATTGTATTTTTCAGTAGGTACAGTAACTTATCTTTTAAAGAATTCATACGCAAAATGATTACTCAATCATGTTAACTTTTTAATATTATGGTTTAAAACAATTTGGTTATATGCCCTTTTTCCATTAATAGAGTAATATCGTTAAAAAATTTAATTTTTCGTTTATTTCTTAAATAAAATTAATGCACTGGAGAATAATAATTTCTTTCACGAACAGGTTATAATGAAGCGCGGTGTATTAGCTACTTAATTTCACTGAACGCGTTATACTCGTAGTATCAACAAGTCTACGACTACACTAGATCAAGGTGCGCTGACCTTGTAATGTTTGGAACTCATATAAACATGCGAATTTTGAAATATTCTTTATATGATATATGTAAAAGACATGCCCCGGGCGTTCACCGCGATTTACGGGAAAAGGGCATATAGGCCTATATGCCCTTCTTCCATACAAGGCCTCAGTTTCAAATGCTCATTAAACATGTAATTTTATGTCATTATAAAGAGTTGTAAAATGGTCTCAAACACGAAAAAACGAAATATTACATAAAGAAAAGTTGTAATCAATTTGAATTATTTATTTATAAAATTATTGTATTTATATTCACGTCAAGATTTAATTTATTTTGAATACATATAAAATCGTATGATGATAAACAAATTATTCAAAAAAAAATTAAAAAATTAATTTTTGTATCCAGTGGTATGATGATGAATGGATAAAGTAGATGCGCTCCAAATACAATGAAATGATTTTTTTACAGAAGCTGTATTGGTGTGCAGTATCGCGGCAGTACTGCGAAGCATTACCAGCCAGTTTTATATTTATTATACACAATTCTTAGAATTTAAACGAAAAATCGATTATTTTGCTAGACGATCAAACTTTAGTGGGCTCTCCTACTGCACATAACATTGCGCAGTGCATTTATTGGAAGCAGGTCACGCGTAATTCAAAATTAATATTAAGTGCTATAGGCTGTGACGAGAACTAGCAAGATAGCCGATACCAAGAGTCAAACAATAACACTAGAGACATAAGACGATGATTTATTTTTACAAATGTTTCCGCAAATAATTTCTTACAATAGCATTTCTTGATATTTTTTATTTTGCAAAATCTATTTAATTAAATGATAACATCGATAATAATTTTTCATTCTAATTATGAGCAATTTTCGTAATTTAAATTGATAACACAGGACCAAAAATTAATTTTTTTTAAATTTACCACAACACATTCACGAATTCTATATGTATTTTTAGCCCCTAAATCCAAATCCGTTGAACATTTATGTACGGCACGTCAGGATCCACATAATTTTCATCCTCGAAATCAAAAAGTCAACAAACCACGTAACCACAGACCCATAAACCCACAAACCCCAAACCTACACCCCTTCACCCACAAATTCCCACTCCCCCTTTCTCCTCGCACCTTCCTAGCCCTACTTGTGCAAACTCTACACACAAAAATACTGCATGGACAAATTTTAAACCCACTAAAAACTTTCTCCCCTCCCTTCTCCCTACTTTCCCATCCCATTTTTCTGACTATATACGTTTTTGATCTCCATAAACCACAAATCTTCAAATCCTACATCTAAAAACTTTAGACATATATACCACAAATGTTTAAATCCTACCTCAACATTTGCTCTCTCTCTCTCCCTCCCCCTTGCCTGTCTTTTGCTATACTTCTTTGATTCACAAACCTTATAACTACAAAATCTAGACACAAGTAATGTACATGTTCAAATTCTATATCTATATATCCTTTCTCTCCCTAACTTTTCACCCGTTGTAAGGAAGAGAAGGGGAAAAGGGGGATAGAAAGAACGTTAGAGAAAAAAGGTTTGTAGGACTAGGGCTTGTACACCTAAGGTAGAACTAGGATTTGAATATGTATTTGTGTCTGTAGTTTTAAGTTCTAAGGTTTGTAGGTTTACGGTTTGTGTCAAAGAAGTATAGAGAAAGAAAGATGGGATGGTAAAGGTGGGGGGGGGGGGAGGATATGTAAACCTAGGATTTCAACATGCATGGAACTTGTGCCTAGACTTTGTTGTTCTAAGGTTTGTAGGTTTATGGTGTATGGGACAAAGAAGTATAGTGTAAGAATAATATGGTGGGGTACGGAGGAGAAATACAGAGGTTATGTTAATCTAGGATTAAAAATTCTATGGTATTTATATGCAAGGTTTGTAGACGTGGGATTTAAACTTTTGAGGCTTATGGGGTCAATAAGTTATATAGGAAGAAAAATGTCATGGGAGAGGAGGGAGAATAGAGTAAACAAAATTTTTAGTGGGTTCAGAATTTGTACATGTAGTATTTTTGTGTGTAGTTTGCGCAAGTAGGGTTTGCAGGTATACGGTTTGTAGAATTCAAAGGGGTAAATCGAGAAGTTAGGAAGACTTGTGAAAAGAAGGAGAGGGGAATTTATAGGTCAACCCAGGCGGGCTTCATGAACGGAAAGGATATTGTATCCACATAATATACCTTCCGTATTATGCAACAAAAACGCTACAACAAAAAAACAGTAAGATGAACCTTCAATTTATTGCAATTCGGATTCTACCTTAAATTTTCCGTAAGAAGGTCACAGAATAATTGCAACAGTTTTTTTTGTAGCGTTAAAAATTAATAAAAAAATACAATACCTGTTATGAACATAGGCTGAAGGCGACTTCAAGCGAATCTTCTTTCAGTAGCAACATACTACTTAAGCAACTATGGATATGCTTGAAGTAGCCTGCAGCAGAAAATATAACATTTTTCAACATTTTTAACGCTACAAAAAAAAAACTCTTGCAATATCTCCGTGACATTCTAATGGCAAATGACACGTAAAATTGGAATTGCAACAAGCTAAATGCCCATCTTGCTGCTTTTTTGTAGTTTTTTTTTGCATGATACGGAAGGGATAGTATGTAAATATTTTAAGGGAACGCTTTCCGTTCATTCAGTACGATGCCAGGGAAGGGGGCTGTAGGTTAGGGGTTTGTGGATTTATGGGCCTGTCGTTATGTGGTTTGTTGACTTTTTAATTTCGAGAATTAAGTGGATTTGAGCTGTATCAGGTTTTTGTCTAGGGAAAAATCGATTTCCCGTCATTTTTCGCGATTGACGGAAACTTCTGACGTGCTGGTTATAAATGCTCGACGTATTCGAATTCAGCAGCCAAAAATACATGTAGAAAACGTGAGTTTGTTCAGTTCCATTTTTTGGTTGGATTTCTGGTCCTGTGTAATCGCTTATATTTAACGCAGTTCCCCCATTCATGCAGAAAATACTTAGTCTATGCTCACCGTATTTTCATGATAAAAAATTGCTGAAACATTTTTCTTTTTAAAGTCATGATTTTTATTCATTTGTACCTTGAAAATTATAGTTCCAAGTACCTGCATGACTACATACGGAATTTTTTTTTTGTATTTCGCTTTTCGTGAAAAACCACCGGCTAACGGATTCCTTGCCAGCACCAATTGCCTAAGCTCCATAATTATGTAGATATTTGTAAATGCTATAATAAATTTAATGACTAAGCTTCGCTCCTATTACTCCTATTTATTGCCTTATTAGACTAAGGCGCCAAAATATCTCAGTTCCAATGGATTAGTAGAGGGGTAACAGATCCCTAAAGGGGATGATTGAAAAATCCCGAAAAATGAAATGTTTGCCCCTGAGAAATGTACAGCCCTTTTGCATAATTATTATTTTCAATTACTATAACGCATTCTACAAAATTATTAATAATTATTATATTTCAAAAATGGGGTTATGTACTTGTCAACATTTTGATAATACCAGTATACGCGAAAATAAGCACATCGATATTATATTCTTAAGTGCAACGACTTGTAGATACTTAATTTGCACACAGAAATTCTTTAGTGTGCCTTCTATTTCCTCTAGCTTGAGTAATTCTAGGGAAATTAAAGGGCTTTCTCAGATTATATAGATTTAAACGGAAAAAATAACAAAAAACTAATATCCTTTACAGTTTTGAGTGCGAAATCAGTCACTTGTCCTGTGCAGACAACTTTTTTTTGATGGGCCTGTGTGACCAGAAATGCCTTAGACTTTTCCCTACATTTTGCATCTAGATAGAAAATAGAAGAAACTTGAAAAATGTTGGGTTAATATTTAGATTTAGCAGGCAAACCTGCAAAGGATATGGCATTTTTGTTATTTTTTCCCGTAAAAATCTATATAATATGAGAAAGTCCTTCAATTTCCCTAGAATTACCCAAGCTAGGGGAAACGGAAGACACACTAAAGAATTTCTGTGCACAAATTTAGTCTCTATAAGTCGCGGAACTTTAAAATATAACATCTATCTATTTTCGCGTATATAGATATTATCAAAATAACGTCCAGAGTAACCCTAGTTTTCTGCCTATTTTCTGCATCTAGGGGGAAACCGAGACATGCACGAGAAGTTTTGAGGCCAGATTTGGATTCAGCGGCTCAAAATCCAGAAGGGTAGCCTCGTCACTTGTTTCGAGCAGCAAAATTTATTTTATGCCCTATGTGACTAGAAACTACCTAGGCTTCTCCCTACTTTTCGCATCTAGGGAGGAAATGGTAAAAGCTCTAAAAACTTAATAGTCAAATTTATATTGAGAGCGAAAAACTACAAAGCAAACAGCATTTTTCTTATTTTTTGCTTCATAAGTCAGTATAACATGCGCAAGACCTTCAAATTCCGTAGATTTATCCTAGCTAAGGGAAACGGTAAGCATACTGGGGAATTTTTGGGTTTGAATTTAATCTGTTAGTCACAAAACATAAGAATGTGACGCCGTCCCAGTTTTTCCCGGATTTTCTGCATCTAGGGGAAATCTGAGACATGTAGGGCAAATTCTGAGGCCAGATTTGGATTCAGCAGCTCAAAATCCATAGGTGTAACCTAATCGCTTGTTTCGTGCAGATACATTTTTTGTACGGCCTGTGTGACGAGAAAATCCCTAGGATTTTACCTACTTTTTGAATCTAGGGAAAATTCTATCGAAATTTTTGCTGTGTCGACAATTTTATAGTGTCTGATACTTTATAATTTTGGCAATTGGGTAAAATAATAGTGTGGGGAATTTCCAATTTCTGAATTTTCTATTTCCAATATTTTATTTTTCTGCAATTTTCAGTCATCTTCCTCGGGCGGATTAGGTTTCAGGTCACTAGGGAATTCCGGCAAACAAGTATATTGATTATGAGATCTAGAACCTGACATGGATACACAGTTGTTACCTTCATTACAGTAATTATTTTTTAATACTCTTGACTAAATTCTTAAGAGGAAATTATGAGAGCCGATTTTTCAATATTTATTTGATTGAAATTCCAATAAATCGAAAAAATGGCAATTTTTACAACTCTTGCTATTTATTTTTCTATAAACAGTCAAAATAAACTCGGGATCAACCTAAACCAGTTAACTAGAATCTAACACATAAAATTCATTCATTGATTGTTGAAATTAATTTTTATAAATAATTTGTCTAAATAAAAACACTGAACAAATATTAATAGTCACACATTACAACGCAAAATACGCGATAGAGAAACCGTAACCATTTATGTTCATTCCAATCAGCGGCGTAGCGTACAATTATATCTGGGTTGGGGCTGATCTTAAAGAATAAGGGCAAAAGGTATCCAAAAAATACAGTCAAACCTCGTTTATCGCAACCCTCGTTTATTGCAATCCAAGCTCCTCGTCTATTGTAACTTCCCCAACTCCCACCACTGATTGTCACATGTTGCGCATAGCCAATAACAACTGGGGCGGGAAACACGTGATTTTTAAATTCGTTTTCGATCAAGTGAAGAAAACCAGATATATATTCAATATATACCGTAAAATACTTTCAATATTCAGTAATGTTTAAATGTTTTACTTTGATATGCAATATAAAATCAAATTTTATTTAATGAATGTTATTTTACGCTTAGAATATGTTATTGAAAGGTAAGGGAGTTAAATAAAAGCAAGTTAATAAAGAAAGAAGATCTTTTTTCAAATTGTTCATTTTCAATGAGTCGTATGTTGAAAATTACAAATTAAAGAATATTCGACGTGAAAAAATATTTATCACTGACATTTCTTCTGGATTGAATAGAGTGAGAAAATATTTAATGTAAAATATTCTGATTACAGTCATTGTGGCTTAAATCATATTTTTCATAAAATTCTTAATAAATTATCGCTGATATTTCTTTTTTATTGGCTAACGTGAGAAAATATTAATGTAAAATATTCTGGTTACAATCATTGAGGCTTAATTCATATTTTTCATGAAATTCTTTATAAATTATCGCTGACATGACTTTCTTTATTGAATAGAGTAAAAAAATATTGAATGAAAAATATTTTCATTACAATCATTGTGGCTTAAATCATATTTTTCATAAAGTTCTTTATAAATTCTCGCTGAAACTTCTTCTTTATTGAATAGAGTAAGAAAATATTTAATGTGAAAGATTCTTATTACAATAATTGTGGCTTTTAAACCACATTTTACATAAAATTCTTTATAAATCGATGATTCTTTTGCCATCTGAATACGCTCGAATGTCGCTGAATCTTCTTCAGTACAAACATCTTGTTTTTGATACCACTTCTTGAAATCAACAAAACTGACATATAATTGCTTTAGATTTTTTTTCAATTCGCATTCTGCTATAAATAAAGTCATTCCTGCTTTCCGTCTCTTGCTCCAGATACAAATTATCCTCTTTTTCTTTTCCTTCCGCGTTTTCCATTTTGTCCTATAAAACAATTTGATGTATCAGTTCGGTGAATTACGTGCAAATGAAACATTTCATCCAGATTTTATAGTAAAGTAATAAAATTAATTAACATTTTTTTCTAGGCAATGCAAAGCATGCAACACTTTTTTATATATAATACTACGATTTTACTTGATCATTTTCTGTCTCTCAAAATTTAAGAGGAATTTGGTCATCAGACCGCTCCTCGGAAGCAGGTTCATGCAAATCATCTTGATTGCACTGATTGATGTCGTTATTCGAAATCGTCTGATCCATGAGGGCCAATGTTTCTTTTTGAAGGGATTTATAGATCAATCCAGTTTCGTCACCATTAAAAACGTCGTCTAAGGGTCGATTCCACCAACCACGGTTAAAAATTTAATCCTCGGTTAAAGCTAGCTACGCGTTCCATCACTTTTTAACAGCCGCTTAACTCGCATTAACCACCGTTAAATCTAACCCGTCAAGATCGGTCGGTTAGGGCATTTTAATCGTCCTTTAACCTAAAAAGTGCAGTATCGTTGTGAGATATGGAGTTTTTGGAAGAAGTTCTGACGTCGTCTGATGACGAATTGGAAAAAGACATTTTTAAATTTATCCGCAGAAGACCACGAGCTTTCAAAGAAAGAGTTCAAACGAGATTTCTCTTAAGAAAAGCTTGTGTAAATGATTTGCTGAATCAAATCGAAGGAGCATTAGAAACAAAATTAGGCGATCTCACTTTATTTTCTTCCAACTTTTCACAGATAACACGAATAAAACAGAAATATAACAGGAACAAAAAACACATACAAATTCACTTTTTTTATGTTAGTGTGGAAACGAGCGTGAAGTGAACCTTACTTGGATTTGGCGCGCACGGCCATATTGCTTTGCTTTTCACTCGACCGGCAAGTAGCCAATCACGCGAATAGTTAAACGTAAAATAGGAGTTATTTCGAAATGACTATCTGGTTAGACAACCGGGAATCTTACTGCTCTTTTTAATAGATAGATAAAAGATTATTTTTCGGCCTGCTATCCTTAAAAAAATTGACTTGCTTACACTTCCAATTTTTACAGAACTTTTTTACAACTACCTATTAAGAATTAACATTACTTCCACACCTTATATCTAATCCGCTCGCTTTTATAGCCTAGCCTTCCTCGCTTGGCCATGCCTCGCACGCATGTCGCTATTTTCTCGGTATACCTCGCATTGCAAGCCTCTGCTTCCGCGGCTAACACCTAATACTTGTCTACTATTTACAATATTTACAGTTTTCTTATACCTACTTCCTCTCCTATTTACAAAATTTCCTTCTCCATCCCTCTTCCTCCTTTCTTCTCTTTGTCCCCATCTTACCCAACACCACCTTCACCCATGCTACTACACTTTTGTCCCCCCTTTCATGCAACAATACCTCCATGCTTATCGCACTGCTTTCCACCTTTTCACTCCTCCAACAAGTGCTCAACTTTTACATCCCCTTTCCCGCACAATTCACACATTCTCTTCTCTCTAGAAAGCCAGAAACTATTAAAATCCTCCATTCAACCGCATCTCATTCTCGCTATAAATTCCTGACATCCTTGCTCTCCTTTCTCATACAAATATTGCGCTCTCTTTCTCTTGGCATAATCCACACGTAGTAGCCGTTAAACCTTGACTCTCTTATTCTCTCCTCTCCTTCTGCCTTCTCTTTCTCCATGCCATTCTTTTGAACCAACTCATATAACTTTCTTCTTCGTGCATCCTTATCACTTTATTCACCTGCAATCTATTCGTTCGAAAATACATTTCCCTGCATATGCGAGTGACCATATCCTGACTCCTCCTACCCTAACTCCTCCTACCACTCCGGCCGCTAGTTTAATTTCTATATCCGCGATTAAAATTGCAAAAGGCGTTGGGCTAAGCGGGCAACCTTACCTCAACCCCATATTCATTCAGAAACCCTCAGATTCCCTCCCTTCCCCTTTCCCTATCTTTCGTCTGCTCATATACCTCCCTTGTCCTCTCAATCAGGCCTCTCTCCACTCCTCTCTCTTCCATTGCCTCCAACAACCTCCCCCTAGTCACAGAAGGGAACGCACCTTTTAGATCTACAAAAAACGCGTACACTTTCGCACCCTTTTTAGTTAGTTCTCTATCTAGCACGTGCTGCAAGACGTAAATATTGTCAATAAGTACTCCTTCGCTCCCTAAAGCCCGCCGGCGTCTCCAGCAATAATCCTTTCCCCTTAACATCCTTCCGCAGCCTATCTGCCAATACCATCGCGTATATTTTGTACACCGTATTCATTAGCGTAATTCCTCTATAATTCTCCTGCCTCTCACTATCCCATTTCTTATACAGTGGTACGATCAACCCCTTGCTCCAGCCTCTTGGGAATCCCTCCCCCTCCATACTTTTTTCACTAACCCCTTCAGCCTCTCCCTTACCTCTTGTGTGCCAAACAGCCACGATTCGTCCACTACTCCGTCCAGATCTGCTGTCTTAGATTTTTTCAACTTCCTTATCTGCTTCTATGTCTCCTCGTCATTCAGCTCTGATCCCTGAAATGAATCTTTACAAAATTTCCTACATTCGCCAATCCCTATATTCTCATTTATCCCCACCCTACATTTCCTAAACATATTAATTAGCTCCCACACGTCCCCTTTTGTCTCAACACTTCTCAGCTCCTCTTCCAGCTCTTTTTCCTTTTCCTGCTCTTTCTTCTTACACGTCACCCTAAAATTCTTCCTGATTTCTGCGTACTCCTCCCTTTTCGCGGTTTCTTCCTTTCACTTCCTGTACTTCTTTTTCAACTTTCTCTTCATCATCTTATATTCCCTATCCCACTGCGGCTTCACCATTCCTTTCTTCTTCTTCCTAAATAATTTCTTTTGCACACACCCTTTCACTTTCTTTTAGATCCTCCCATATCTCGTCTTTCTACTCTCCCTCAAAGCTTACGTTGTCGAACTGATTTCACCCTCCCTTTGAATGCGAATTTGTCCATCTACCACCACCCTTACATATTCGCGATCACATAGTCTATCACCGATACCCACATCTTACTCACATACGTCTATTCTCCCTTTTCGTCCCCCTGCTACCATTCCATTCGCCACCGCCCAGCCTCTGTCCTTCATCCAGTCTTTTAGAATCTCCCCCTTC
>NC_046659.1:12379353-12380815 GCF_010883055.1 Belonocnema kinseyi | reverse complement strand
CAAAAGCGTTTTAGAAAGCTTGAAAACTGTAGAAAACAGTGGCGTTCTCCGTTTTGGATGACATTTTTGTTCAACCTAAACTTGCTTCAGGATCACCGTGCAGAAGGACACGACGCCTAGCTGTGTATGACCCGGTGTTGAGTGGCACGTCAGGCAAAGAGAAGAATCGAGACGAAGGAAGCGATAAGGCAAGAAAGAGAGCGTCTAGTGCAAGTTAGGGGGAGGATTTCTTGAGGAGGAAAGGGGACAGCATATAGAGTCCGGAGAAAAGCGCGCTAGAGAGTCCTTTTAAAAAAGCGTACGAACACGTAGGCCCCCCCCCCCCCTAAAAATGGAGGGGCAGACGGAGAAGGAGGCTCTCAAGGTGCTGATAGGCGAAGTCAGAGGGTTGAGGCAGGATGTAAGGGGGGTTACTCGAGCAGATGGAAAGTATGAGGGAGGACCTGAGGGTAAGACATAAAAGATGGGAAAAGGAGGTAAAAGAGTTGAGAGGTGAAAAATGGCTTGAGAATGTAGAGGGCAGGTCGGGAATGGAAGCAGTTGAAGGAGGGGAGGGCGAGAAGCAAGGTATTTAGAAGAGGGTGCACAATATGATATAAGAGAAAATAGGAGAGCGTAGGATTGAAAAGGAGGAGAGAGCGGATAGGGAAAGGACAAGGACAATGGAAATGAGGATGGAGAGAAGAGAGAAGGCAGATAGGGAAAATAATATAGTAATAAGAGGATTGAAGGTAAAGAGCAGGGAAGAAAGGAGGGGGTTGAAGCGCTGATGCAGAACATGGGGGGGGGGGGTAAAGGAAAGGTAGGGAAATTTAGGATGGAGAGGGGAGAAAGAAGAATGAAGTGGCGGTGGTGGAATTGGAGAGCTGTGCAAAAAATTGGGGGTAATGTGTAACAAAAATAGTATAAAGGACAAGCAGGTTTTCTTCGATCAAGATTTGACGAAGAATGTAAGGGATGTGTAGAGAATGCTAAATGACAGGGCTAGGAAAGAGAGGGTGAAGGAAGAGTGGCGAAGGTGGGGGTATCGGAAAATAAAAATAGATGAGAAAATGTGGGAATGGGACGAGGAGAAGGAGGTGTTGAGGTAAGTTCAGGGGAATTTGTTTCTTGGGAATTAGGGGGAACGGAGTAAAACAGGGTACAGGAGTGTTAAAAGTGCTGTACTGGAACGTAGTAGGAGTAAAGATGAACGATGAAGATTTCTGGATGTATATTCAGGAATTTTTTTGTGATTGGACTGTTAGAGACGTCGGTAGAGGGAAAGGAATGGGATAGAGTAAAGCCAAATTTGGCAAAAGGGGTATAGGTGGAGGCTACTGAATGTGGTGGGAGTAAAGAGGAAAGGAAGGGTTAGTGCGGGAATTTAACAGGAGTTGGGCATGGATTAGAGGAAGAAATTGATAGAGAGGGAGAAGGGGATGGCGTGAAAAACAGGACAGTAAATATAGGGGGGGGGGGG
>NC_046659.1:12358610-12379253 GCF_010883055.1 Belonocnema kinseyi | reverse complement strand
CATTGCTCTTATGTATTACTAAAAGACCCATCAGAGTGTCGAGTGCAGTGGTTCTTAAGGCGCGTGCATTTATAGAAGGAAAAAGCCAACCATAGCCGAGATTGGGAGTCAGCCGACTCCCAATCTCGGCTACGGCTTGAAAATTGTAGAAATCAGTGGCGTTCTCCGTTTTGGATGACATTTTTGTTCAACCTAAACTTGCTTCAGGATCACCGTGTCTGGAAATTTCCTCCCCGTCTAATTTACTACCAGCACTGCCAGTAGTCTCGCTGACCACCTCCCGTTATTCAGTCGGTAACTTTAGCCTATCCATGCAAAAAAGTACGTACTGCAGCCAACAGATGTCACCCTTTTCTCTGCCCTAACACCCCCCAGCACTACGACAACCACACTTGTTCGCCATGAAGAACCAAACTCCTGACGACAAAACTACGCCGATCCCTTGCCAACCTAACCTGACTTTCCCTGTTTAGCTAAATCCCACCCCACAACTACAATGAAAATTAATTTTTAACTCCCCAATTCACCCCTCACATCCCTACTCACCTCCTAGACTTCCACCCTCACACTCCACTCCTACCTTCCACTGCACACTTTCTCACTACCGCCACCAATAGGCAAGTCCACTCTTTTTTAATAAATTGTTGTATTTTTTCTTGGGACTCTTTGGCTCCATCGCTGTTAGCAGACAATAATTCACCTTACGTCTCTCTTTTGCTTCATCCATTCATACAGCACTTTCTCGACTACAGCACGCTTTCCATCATCAAGTCTTGTTCTATTTTTAAACAATTTTTTTTTGAGACGTCACTTTATATCTTTCTTTTTCTTTAAAAATTAGCGATACAGTCGATGTGAAAACGCCAAACTTTTCGGCAAATGAGGCCTGCTTCACTCCCTTTTCAGCGAGCTCGATCATCAGTCATTTAGTTTTAGGGAGCAATTGTTTATGTTTCGGCAGTTTACGAATATTTTCTTTAAAAATATATGACCTACTACTTTTATGAAATATTTTTGTTTGTTATTTTTTACTCTATATTAATGGAATAGTATTCATAATTTAGTTTGTATGAGCTTTTTTGTATTTTTTATTCATACTAACTGTATAGACATCATTACGTAAGTAATATACGTTAAAACGCAAACAGCTTCATTTTTCACACTATCCTCTTAAGAGAACGAAAAAATATTAATAATAACAACAACAAAAAAGAAACAAAAAGATCTTGATAACATAAAATTATTTATACAAAAATATACATACCATTGTGCACTTCTTTAAGTTCATTTTCCTCCTTTTGAAAACCTGTTGCATAAATCGACACTATATAAACAAATATTTATTTTGTTCAAGAAACTACAAGCCATCAAAAATTACACAGGTCGACAACATCAGGTCGACCCTCTGACCCAGAAACCAGAATATACTTTTCCGAAGGTTTTTGGCATGCTGAATTCGAATCTGAGGTCCAAATTTCTCAATTGGCTCTGGTTTCCGAGATATCCTAAGCTAATAGTGCAAAAATAGAAATTTTTTCCTATATTTGAGGTTATGTAGCATCGAATTTTTTTATTCACTCAAAAGTATAAGTCTTTGCACTAAAGATTAGGATTTCTCGGAAACGAGAGCAAAAACAAAGATATTTAAGCAAACCCAACGGCATTCTAAAGGGCGAGACTTATACTTAAAAATGTTGTTTATGGTTGTTTAGAGAATGAAAATATAGGAAAAATTTTCTGTTTTTGCACTGGCAGCCAAAACTTTCAAAGAAAGGTTAGGTACACACTTGCACCGTAGGCGCCTTCACATGAAGGCAGCCATTATGTATTGTGATGCCACCTTACGGAAAGGTGAAGTGGTGGGTTCCCATCTCGTGTTGCAATAAACGAAGTTTTCACATTTCGAAGGAGTAGCAATAAACTAGATTTGACTGTAAAATGATTTATTGTTGAAGTTAACAAACATAATTGTTTAAACAATCTACTTATGTTTTTAATAATATTCTCCTGCAAAATACTATATAATTGCGGGCTGTTCTAAAAATTTTCACTTTTTGACATCTTTTAACTTAGAGGGAGGTAATAGTTAGAAATTTAACAAAGATAATTGTTTAAGCAAATTGTTACTGTTTATAATTATCTGCTCCTATATAAATTCTAGATACTCAAGGAAAATTTATATTCACGATAATTTAAATAGAAAATTTGAATAATGTTTCAAATCTCCGTTTTATTTCAGATAAATATAACAGCAAAAAAAGGATGTATAAAAATTTTGAAACATTTTTTTTTACCCCTACTTTTTATTTAAAAAATTTCAAATCTTTTTTTAACTAGTCGTATGAGTAACTAAAATATATTTCGATCACCAAAATCGGTTCAGTAGTTTTCAAGGAAAATGACTTTTTTTATTTTACTTTCCCCCTCCAAACTCCCTTAAAAATAAACTTTTTGAGTTATCCATTGGAGCAATGTTATGTCAAAAAAAATTTAATTGATTTAAAAACCATACAATGAAAATAACATTATTTTGTTTAGGAATTATGTGTAGAATCTTATAGTGCGTAAAATTATTCTGTATAATATATTTTTTTCGTGAATGATAAAACGTTTGTGTGTATAAGAGATAGTCCTTAAATTATCAAAGTTTATATAACATACAGAAAATAGAAGAATGTTTTTTGCTTAATACATTTTAAATATCAAAACTGAACCAAATTAAATTATGTTGTTAAATTCTTTAATTTCACCTACAGTTTGAAAGTGTAAACCCTTCAAAAACAAAGTTAAAAATACAACCATAAAATGTGTCATCTGTTCTATAAATATCGTAAGATTTTTTGTAAACATAAGATATCTGTTTAATTTCCACGTCTTTACTTGACAGACGTGATTCAGCGAGTTAAATAATTTTTTCAATATTTTTAAAGTAACATTCATAAAATAATTTATTCTTAATTTCTATTTTATTCAGAAGATAAGAATTTTCTAATGTATATTGTTCCTTCCATTTACATAAACTATTCACAAAAGTAATTAACGCAATAGATAAACTAAAATATTTCATGATATTAAATTAAAGTATTTTGTAAAATGGTTACAGATCTTCTTATTGTTAGATCTGCATACTGATTTATTTTGCATTGACGAGTTGCGTTTTATAAATGGTTGCCTTGATATTAATTTAGGTAATTTACCGTCATCGTATAATGTTCAAAATACAAATATTAACATTATTTATAAATAGCGGTAATCTAGCTACATTGTTAGGCATTATACTACTTTAGAGAAAATTAATACTTTTGTAATGAATATAGGTACATAGATAATTTTAGATATCCTTTATTTATAAAATGTATGCATATAAAGCTCTGGTTATCATGAAATGTTCAATATTTTTTGTAGTATTCACGATAAAGCTCAATCCTTTAAACATAAGCAATTTATTGCTGGCATGCTTTCAAACATTGTAATTGCCGATTAATACACTGAGAGACCTTTTGTTAGAATAAATGAAAATAATGAATTAGAATTTAGTATAATATCGTTCCAAAATAGTGAAAACCGAGGTTTTATTACAATTGTTCGTATCACAGTACCAAAGTTTAATATTATCATACGAGTATTTAAAACACGAAGAGGACAAAGTAGTATTATAAATACAAAATATTATGATTTTCGATTTCAAGAATTAACACTAAGAAAAACTGATATTCTTTTACTGAGTTTTTAAAACATAATTTGAATAAGAAGAATAGTGAATGTCATAACCTCGAAAACGTATTTTAGAAATTGACATTGTCGATAGGAAGCTGACAGAAACCTGAGACGCATAGCAAACTATGAAATCATTATTCTTGATTTTTCATATAGTTTCGTTTGAGAATGCTCCTCGATTGTTTCCGCCTTTTCCGATCGAGTTGAAAGGTTAGGTTTCACAATATTTTAAATATAAGTTAACTGTTTCTATTTCCAATTCATTCATTTACTATAAGATTTAAAACATTAGCAATTCTTTCTCGCGAAATTTGTACACTCAGGTGATAAGATTTAATTCAATTAGTACAATTGATAAAATTGTACACCTAAATACACTCAAGTTTAGTCTACTGAGTTACTGAGATATCAAATCATAGAATGTTATTCCTACAAGAATATTATTTTTATTATTATTATTCAATAACTTGTTTTTCCGACATAAAGTAATCATATGCAACCAGATTAAACATACAATGCAACTTTGCGCAGTTCGTGTGAACAATTAAAGTTTAAAAGGCTCAGCCAATATTGGCTATTGACTGTCATGGTTGCTGGGTGGCCTAAGATTGATATTCTTAAGTCAGAATAGGCCAGATTAACAGCTATCTGTTTGCTGTTTACTGATACTGACAGGTTACATATAGGGCAGAGTCTAGCAGGGTCATATGTAAATTTATATTCTCCAAAACGTATAAAACCCTCGATAGAGCCCAAAAGTTTAAGTTGAACAATAATAGAAGTTTTATAAAAAGGTAATCTAAAATGTAGATATGATTGAAAGTCCGGATAAAGTTTAAGATGTGGGAAGACTTGGTGATTACTTGAACGGGGGGATCTTTCATAGTCGGAACACCAGAGATAATCAGAAAAGATATTTATAAAAACATCCATATTTCAACGAGAAACGCAGAATCCAAGTCAAGCCACATTTTCTCCGAGTTACATAGAGTGAACATATTTTTGAGCTGGAGAACCCAGCTATACTTCGGATAGCAATCAGGTTTTAAGGACATTGCCTTCAATTTCAGAAAACACCTTTTAGGATACCTATCATCAGGCATAACCGACAACCTCGACAACCATCTCAGCGTTGACATAAATATATCATAAGCTAACTGTAATCTTCCTGTCTCTAAGCGGAGGGCAAAATTTGGCGTGTATATTGGTGAGCCTATTATTTTCGTAAAGAAAGAGGACTGTTATTTCTTGACTGAACTAGAAATATTCGCAGCAGACATTCTTTTTATGAACTATTTATAAAAAAGACCCAAGTCTCATGTGTTGACACCGAGATAGACAAGTTCGCTTACTACCTCCAGCTGAGTCTGTGCGTACAAGAATTTGTACCCACATGGCCGACCTTTGGGGTATACGATCACTTTTGATTTTGCTTCGTTGACCGTTAAAAAATTGATCATACAGCATTGGGCAATAAGGTTAATTTTTGTTTATAAGGCAGCCTGAGAGTAAGCGAATATGACTGTCATCAACATAACCAAGTAGGATAACGTCACTTAAGTGATCTATTGAACTTCCATGCATACCGTGATTTCGTAAGTACTCTTCTAGATCATATATGAAAAGTGCAAAAAGGAGAGAACTAAGAATCTCACTTTGAAGCACCCCACAAGTTACCATTACGGACGAAGTCAGACCCTCGTAAGTGCGAATAGACATGTTAGCCTTATCATAGAGATTTTTTATAATTCGTATAAGTTTAGTGGACTTGCCTATCCTTAAAAGTTTGCTTCATAGGTGACAATGGTTTACTGAGTCAAAGGCCTTTTTAACATCTATATAAAAAGCAAAGATTCGTCGATTTAGGATAGACAAATGTATTTGAATTAAAGAAATTAGGGTATAAATATGATGAATACAACTTCTTCCAGGCCTGCAGCCAGCCTGATTTTTTGGGAGAATGTTTACCTCGTTGACGCACGCAGTCAATCTCGTCAGCAGGGTTTGAGAAAAGATCTTAGTAATAGTATTTATAAGGGCAACTCCCCGGTAATTATGAGGGTCAGATTTATCACCCTTTTTATACAACATAAATGCATGTATTTTGGCCCAGCTAGCATACAAGAATATTATCAGTTCCTTTAAAAAAATGTATGTTATAAAAAATCAATTTAGTCATTGAACACCAACGTGAGAAAGCCTTCGGTAGGGTTATTATTTTATTATAAAACGTTTACTCGGGTGAACCCGGTTATGCATGATCGCTACGGACTAAGTCAAGTGACTTATGAGATTGGAACGTTAAAAGTTAATTTAATACGATGCTTAAAATCTCCTGCGATGATTAGAAGGTTGTCAGCACCAGGAATTATCGCAAACACGTGTTACATCAAGACGCGGTTGACCCATGCCGAATATGTCGAGATACCAACGAATCTATCGAGCAAATTATTGACGGCTGTCGCGTGATGGCTCAGAGAGAATATACGCACAGATATAATGTTGTAGCGGGCATTATACATCAACAACTTGCCCTAAATTTATTGCTTCCAGATAGATAACACATTAACTAAAAATTGCTGCCTTTATTTGTTAAATGCGCAAAAGATGCGGGTGTATAGATGACATTTGATATGACGGTTATGCATGGCATCCTGTTTCGTTTATTAATTTGATTTACTGCTTCCTGATAGTCGATGCTCTAACTAAAAATTCCTATTTGCAAAAAACATTCTTCTGCAGCCTAGAATCTTCGAGAAAATATTAGAATTATAAAAATATATATTTAAAGTTAATCGAATGTAAGAAAGGTATCTAAAATTATTCCGTATGGTTAGTCAAATGTTCTGGAATCCTTGTCGCTTTATTCTAGTATCAAGTAGCGAGCGAGTAAGGACTAGAGATAACAGCCACACGCGTTTAAACTCGCAGAAGCATTCATACATCAGCAGTCTAAGGCTGCACACATTTCATTATCCAATGCTTTCGTTCTTTATATAGATTACTTCTTTAACAGCTCGCAAACGTTCGCTTTCGTAGCCAAGCGACAAAGCCTGATATTCATTCTTTTATCATATGCTAGGTCCATCAACCTCTGGACGAGTTATGTAACAAAATACTACAAACAGTTTCGAGACTCGAAAGAGAGATTATAGGCAGCATGGACATTTAATAACTTTAAAAAAATAAATATCAAGAGTACATTGCCCGGCGCTTATCGCTCCTTATGTCATACAACGATATTCGAGCTGAGGTCGCATGCATTTTTTATTCACAGATTTATACTCGCTTTTCAGCTCTCATTTAGAAAGGTCAGTTTTTTGCCTATCACACGTTAAAGATTTTAAATAAAATTCAAAAAAATTCAAAAAAATTAATATAATAAAATTTTTTTAATGTTTTCAACCATTTGCTAAGGCTACTCTATAATATAGGCTATAGAAAATCGAGGATGATTTAATTCAGCTTTAACATTTTTTTATAAAACATTTTGCAATGTTAAAAAATGGTATCCGCACTTGTCGGTTATAATGTAGAAGGTTCTAGAACAATTAGACAAAGAGCGAGATATATTACTAGACAAGGATAGCAAATGTTCATCTATAAAACGGCACTTTGCATACATTTCCCTCAGTTGTCATAAAGCATTTGTTGAATACACACAAGCCTAAAAAGTGAAGTGAAGTGAAAATTAATACAGAGATTTTGAACTGTTTTCCTGCTTTATACAATTTAATATAAAAAGTTTTTCGAATATTCTTAAAAAATTGTATTACGAACATCAACATATTCCACCTGTGCACTGAAGATACGAAACCTGCTATCTCTTAGAAAATCGATTAGTGCTCCTTCTTATGGTTTTTACATTTAAACTATTAAAAATATTAACCTATTTAAATTTAAAATCAAATTAAATTACATTTTTCAATTTTAACTACGTGAAATCTGTTTAAAATATTATTTGTGAACTTGTTGGAGTATAAAAGTCACTTCATAGCGAAAATTTGTTTCCAGTTTTCTACTAGCCATCGAGTGATTACTCAAAATGGACTCACTGGATTGTACAAAGCTTTTTCAAATGGATGAAGATGCCTATGAAGTTTTGGATGAAAATGCAACAACTTCTGAAATCGCCTACTGGACACATAAGTGCACACAAGATATTCGGACGTTGAACAAAATTCTGCGGCAGCGAAGGAAGTACCTCTCTCTGGGTGAAAAAAAATAAACTGATTTCAAGAATTGCTCTACTGCCATCAAAAAACCGCATATTCAAGAAACTTTAGAAGAGTGGAACTGGCGTGAATGAGAGTTTGAATTAGGAAAGGAGAGAGAAACACATGGCAAGATCTGGAATCCGATTTTAAAAGTCGAGTGAGAACAGGGTTGATTATAAATTTTGCGCATAAAGATTTAGATGATTTTTTCATGGATGCAAAAACAATGACTACACACAGAATAAAAAATGATTTGAAAAATTTCGTGGGGAGTTTAAAAGCAAATGTCATTCTTGATGCAAAATTTAGTGTTATATAAGAGGGTCGGGGAATTGAATCAGTCAAACTTTTCAATACTAAAAATGAATTTATTTTAGAAGCAACTGAAATAAATGAGTGGTTTGAGAGTGAAGTTACAGAGCAACTTTTAACTAAAGTAGAGGATTTTCAGTGAAAAAATCTGGCTGGAAATTAAAAGAGATTATAAATTTAAATTTTAATATAAATACGCACCTTTTGTAGTAAGCTCATCAACTTTTGTGCAATGACCTAAATTTATAAGTGATAAAAAAGCAGTAGTAATTCTTAAAAACAGTGACAAGTACTGTTTTCTCCCTTGGTAATCGCCACCCTTTGTCCTGCTGACAACCACGTCGATCGCGTCTTTTCCTACTCACATTTTAATACGCTCTTCAAACGTGAAGGAATCAACTTTCCCATCACTTTTCAAGATATCGAAAAATTTGAAAAAATGAATCAATTGCGTATAAATGTTTATGACATAGAACATGAGGAAAAGAAGAAAAAGGATGAGATTGTCCTCCTGCATATAAGCAATGAAATATCGGAATATCCTAAAATTCACCTGCTAATGATTGAAAATGCCGATTTTGATTATGATGACATAATCAGTTTTAATTATGCGACCTCAGAACCTAAAGTCTACAGTAAAAAAAGATTGCACTCAATGGTTTGTAAAGGAATTAAAAGATTGAGCAGTAAAAGTAAATTCTCGTGTGGAAAATCCTGTACCAATGGAAAAATTAACTTCAAAGCTAAAACCGGATTTTCAAAATGCAAAATTGTGTCACATTTGCGAAAAATAATTCAATAAAGATGATGTTAAACATCGCGACCATTGTCACTTTACAAGTAAGTACGTGGTCCAGCACATGGAAGCTGCAACCTTAATTACAAATACTCTCATACCATTCCAGTGATTTCTCATAATTTATGTGGCTTCGACGCACATTTTCATTAAAGAATTAGCACAAAGTTTGGAGGGGCATGTCTCCTTGCTGCCAGTAAATAAAGAAAAGTATATCTCATTTACAAAAGACGTTCCAAAGACTAGAGTTAAACTTAAATTTATCGATTCTTTCCGATTCATGGAAAGTAGTTTAGAAAAATTAGTCTCATATCTCAATGACAGTGAAAAAACATAAACGAGAAAATTTTGCAAAAATGACACTGAATTCAATGTGTCAACAAGAAAAGGTGCCTTCCCATACGACTACATTGATAGTTTGAAGAAATTTGAGGAAGACAGTTTACCTCCAAAAGAGGCATTTTATTCAAAATTAAACGATTGCCACATTTCCGACGAAGATTAGTAACACGCGTGTAAAATGTGGGAAACATTTAATTTGCAAATTTTAGGGCAGTATTCAGATCTGTAGCTCAAAACCGATGTTTTACTTTTCGCTGACATTTTTGAAAATTGTTGAAAAACTTGTTTTGCAACATATAAATTAGATCCTTTGCATTATTACACAGCACCGGGACTTTCTTTAGATGCAATGCTAAAGTACATTAAAATTGAACTTTACTTGCTGACTGATGTGGAAATGTTATTCTTAATTCAGAAAGCTATCAAAGGTGGTGTTTCACAATGATCAAACTGTTTTACAAAATCAAACAATAGATTTATGGGGGAAGATTTTAATCCATGTAATCCAAAGTCATACATTTTTTACTTGGATGTTAACAATCAGTATGGTAAAGCTATGCTTTTTCAATGAGCCTGATAATTCACCTGAAGGTTACATTCTTGAAGTGGATCTAGACTATCCAGAAGAGCTTCACGATTTTGAACAAGGACATTCCATTATGGTTCGAAATTTCAGATTCCAAAGTTAGTAACCAATCTGCTACCAAAGAAAAATTATGCACTAAGTAGATAGGCAGGGGGAGTTCTGGATCAATTAGTGGAGTGTGGGTCCGTGTGTGTGTGTGTCCAAGTCTGTTGGTATGAGCATATGAACTACCTGTGTGTGGTCGTGTGAGACTATAGAATGTTTCGTACCATGCTAAAATTGAGACTATTCTGTAGCGCAGTGGTTCATTTTTTTATAAATGTTTATTCATTTTGTATCGAGAATCTTCTACAACTTAAAAAAGCTAAAGAGAAAGATATAGTTAAAATAAAAAAAAAAAAATTTGAATAATATAGACAAGGTAGGTATCTAAAGGAATAAAAAAGCATTTCTTATGGTAGGTCATAGACTCAGGGATGCTTTTCGCTTTACTCTGGTATCAAATAGCGAGTGAGTGAGGACTAGAGATAACAGCTACACGCGTTTAAACTCGCAGAAACATTCATACATCGGCAGTCTGAGGATGCACACATTTCATTATCCTATGCTATAGTACTGTAGAGATCACTTCTTTTACAGCTCGCAATCGTTCGCTTTCGTATTCATTCTTTTACCATATGCTAGGTCCGTCAACCTCTGAACGAGGTATATGTAACAAGATACTGCAAACAATTTCGAAACCGAAGAGAGAGATTATAGACAGCATGAATTTAATTCCAGACTTGTCATGAACGTTTAATAAATAAATATCAAGTGTACACTACCCGGCGTTTATCGCTCCTTATGTCATGCAACGATATTCGAGCTGAGGTCGCATGCCTTTTTTTATTCTTAAGACACGTTATAGTAGATGTACAGGGCGGTTTCTGGCTCACGATTCCTACCTTACCGGCATCGAGAAGCTTCGACCTGTAGTGTTTCGTGTCCGTACTAAGCTTCGAGAACGTTGTCACAGGGCCCTGATGACGTCACGATTGCGCAATTGTCTGCAACCGAATTCATGTAAACAGGTTCAAGATTATTGTGAGAAAAACATTTTAGCTAAAAATGCCTGCCTTTATTTGTTTAATGCGCAAAGCACGAAGGTAGACAGATGAAATTTGATATGACGGTTATGCATGTCATCCTGTTTTGTTTATTAATTTGATTTAAAAATTCCTGCCTTTATTTGTTTAATGCGCATAAGCTTATAGAATATTCTAAGAAGATCTGATGATGTCATAGAATAATATTGCGCAATTGTGCGAAGGCAGAATTTGAGAAAAACAAGTTTCAAGGTTATAACATGCATGTATCAAGATTAAATGAGAAAAACAAAGATCATTTATTGCTTCCTTTCAGATAATACATTTAATTATTTATTTGATGCTTTTAAGCTTGTTGAATGTTTTCGGAGGGTTTGTATTTTTAAGATAAAAGAAGTAGATATATTTATAGATAAGGAGAACAAAAGATATATGAATATAATGTTTCTAGAATATTCTCGATGATGTCATCAAATTATACTACGCAATTTTTTCGTAAACAACTACAAGACAATTTTTTAATGATACATTGCATTTTGTGTTACAACATTATATCTCGCACGTTTTGAAAATAAACATGCACTCGAACAATCTAACTCGAAATTATATATAGCATTATCTAGTGACGTAGTGACATTGAGTGGCATCTAGTGATATATTTATTTCATTTTTTTAAAATAACAAAATTAGCAAGTTGCAAAGAACATTAGTTCTAAAATTAGCCGCTGCTTAGCACATTAGGTGCAGCGTTTTCTCACAAGAGAAATTAATGATTGAAAATATAAATAAGAGCCAACTGTCAACTACGAAGTCAGTTTGTCACTGCATCAGCACCGATCAACACTGTATCAGCTGTGATCAACTTGGTTATTTAGGAAGTGTGTTTTGAGCGATTAAAAATTATCACAATACTCAAAGATTTTTTTCCTGAATATTCTTTATCTATACTTTACAAGAATATCTGTATCCAGGATAGAAAAGCAAGTATTTTGTGATTTATTGTCAGCAGTATAGTGAAAAATTATAAAGAGAAAAAAATTGTGGGTGATAATATTAAAAATTTGTTTTAGTGTGTGCTTTTGTGTTTGTCAATAAAATGAATCGTAAACAGAGTAAAAGAATTATCTCAATCATTCAGAAAGCATTTAAAACTTTGATAGATGATGTTAGAGTTGATAAAGTTAAGAAATTATCAAACTTTGATACTAAAACTATTAGATTGCTGTACAAAACTTTAAGGTATAATAGAAATTTATCTGTTGGGGAAAAAATACGTATTCAAAACAACGATAGGCGTCTTGAAAGCATAAAATAAAATAATAAAACAACTGAAAAAGAAAGGGCAAAGCATTGCTAATTCAAATAAAAAGAAAGATAGGATACAATGGAAATATTTAGATTCATATTTTTACAGTAGAATAAGGACTGGTTGTGTAATTAACTTGAAACATAGAAATCTTGAAAAATATTTAGAGGATACAAAGTCAATGATCGTTCGAAGAATAAAAAATAATTTTAAAAAAGATCAGGATTTAAAAGTAAACGTTGCATTTGCAGGAAAGTTTAAAACATTAATAAATGGTGAACTTGTGGAAGAAATTAAGTTCATTACCACTGTAAATACTAGAATCTTATCATCAACTGATATTCATGCATGGCATAATGAAAATATATTGGAGCAAATTTTAGTAAAAATGGAAGAGTTACAAGAAACAGATTCTGGTCGGTCATTGACTGAAATTATAAACTAAATGGTAAATTTTAATAAATATTTGCCAATAAATTCTGGTATTCCAAATTTTATTGATCTACCAAAATATATTAAAGGTAAAAAAGCTGTTGTCAATATTCAAAATAACGATGTTTATTGCTTTTTGTGGTCAGTGATAGCAGTACTTCATCCTGCGAAAGATAGCATATGTATTACTACATCTTATCCGCATTATAATTCGGAACTCAAGCCTGATGGAATCTTAGTCTTGTAGACATTCGAAAATTTGAAAAAATTAATGTATTGTGCATAAACATCTATGATATATAAAATAATTTAAAATTTAAGAGGGAAATTGTGCCGCTTTATTTAAGCAAAAAAAAAGTCAAGACATCCTACACTACATCTTTTGATAGTTGAAAATACAAACATTCACTTTAGCCATTTAGATGAAAAACAATTAAATGATGGTAATCCAATATATCACTTCGCTTCGATTAAAAACTTATCCCGTCTAGTAAAATCTCAATTTACATAAGCTCATTGTAGAACTTACTTGTGTGACAGGTGCCTATGCCACTTTATATTAGAAAAATCTTTACAGGAGCATAGATTAGATTGTGAAAAACACTTTAGATTAGATTAGGTTGTAAAAAACTTTTTTTTCACCAAAGATTTTTGGTTAATAGTGCAACTGGTTTTTTAACTGTTTGAAAGATGAGTTGGAAAAGGAGGAGGAGGAGGAGGATGGGCATGATGGGGACATAAACTCAGATTGCATGAATGGGCAGACATTTTTACTGTGTCAGTGACAAGATGACTTCCAAATGTTCAATTGTTCCAGAACTTATTCAAGAGTATGGACATGAATAGAAGGGGGAGGGGATGATATAAACTCAGATAGCAGGAATGAGCAGTCATTTTTACTGTGCCTGTGACAAGATCACTTCCACATGTTCAAATTGTTCCAGAACTTATTCAAGACTTGATAATTCAAAAAGACATGAGAAATACTCTTGCTTAGCCAAGAATCATAAGCAGGATGAGAGAGAGACAGGCTGATTGATAAGGAGCGGAAAGCAATTCATCGAAAGCATACGATTTTCAAGCTTGATGAGAAACAAGCTATTCAGGATGCTTGGAAAACACAATTCTCTCTACTGGGTAATCTATCCTGCATTACTCAGAAGTCTAAAGATGAAGTAAAAAGTAGAGCCAGGAGAAGAATTTGGGTTGTATTCAATAAAAAACACCATTTTATATTTTTCTTTTTCTTGGTTCGTTATTTTCAACTCTTGTGTTTACAATGTATGTATTTTACAATCTAAAAATATATTTCACTTTATACAATACATACTTATTAAACACTCATTCCACTTCTTACATGGAATTCGTATCACTCAAACGCGCAACATACTTTTATCGCTTCACGGGCTATTTACACAGTTTTGTCTTCATTTCTATACTAATATGTACATGTGATTAATTATATACATTATCCCCATGGAAGTGTGTCTATCGTTCCAGGAATAAGCAATCTTTTGTCGTCATGCCAGTTTAGCGCAATTTTTTTCTGAATTCTTTCATGAACCACTCTATGCAATCTTCTTCACGATGAATTTCGAACTTTGAAACGGAATCATCATAGCTGCGATGTGAATAATAGCAGCACTGTTTGGAATATGCTTTTGATACGGTCCTGTGCTGGACTGATTATCAGGAGTTTCTTGTAAGAAACACTCAACATCGGCAAAAATAGCAAACGGAACATGCTCCTCAAATCTATAATTTTTAAAGTTTAAAAATTTTCCATTTTAATTTGGTCATACCATTCTACATTGATTATAATTTTTACAGTCTAATCTATGCTCCTGTAAAGATTTTTCTAATTTAATGTGGCATGTGTACCTGTCACACAAGTAAGTTCTACAATGAGCTTGTGTAAATTGAGATTTTACTAGACGGGATAAGTTTTTAATCCAAGCGAAATGATATATTGGATTACCGTCAATTAATTGGTTTTCATCTAAATGGCTAAAGTAAATGTTTGTATTTTCAACCATCAAAAGATGTAGTATAGGATGTTTTGACTTTTCTTTGCTTAAATAAAGCGGCACAATTTCCCTCTAAAATTTTAAATCATTTTCTATATCATAGATGTTTATGCACAATACATTAATTTTTTCAAATTTTCGAATGTCTACAAGACTAATATTCCATCATGCTTGAGTTCCGAATTATAATTCGGATAAGATGTAGTTCTACATATGTTACTTTCGCAGGATGAAGTGCTGCTACCACTGACCAGAAAAAGCAATAAACATTGTTATTTTGAATATTGGCAACAGCTTTTTTATCTTTAATATAATTTGGTAGATCAATAAAAGTTGAAATACCAGAATTTATTGGCGAATATTTGTTAAAATTTAACATTAAGTTTATAATGTCAGTCAATGACCAACTAGAATATGTTTCTTGTAACTCTTCCACTTTTACCCAAATTTGCTCCAATACATGTTCATTATACCCTGCTTCAATATCAGTTGATGATAAGATTCTAGTATTTGCAGTGGCAATAAACTTAATTTCTTCCACCATTTCACAATTTATTAATGTTTTAAACTTTCCTGCAAATGCAACGTTTACTTTTAAAGCCTGATATTTTTTAAAATTATTTTTTATCATGGAGATAGGAAACACGGGACTAGGAATGCTATCCTAACTTTGGCAAGCGGGGCTGAATCCACGGGAGAGAGGAGAATTCCATGAGTGGGGAGAGCCGCCATCTTACGACGTGCCCTTTGATTATGCGCACAAGCATTTTTGCCGACAAACAGTGCATGAAAATATAAACATGTGGGCGCTGCCATGTTTGTCGTGGGACATCAAAAAGTGGCGGACCTCCCCCCTCATTGCATCACCCCCGCAATGGCATACCTAGTCCCTTGTTTCCTATGTCCATATTTTTTAATCTTTGAACGATCATTGACGTTGCATTCCAATTCTCATTCTACTCTTAAAAGATGAATCTAAATCCTCCCATTGTATCCTATCTTTTTTTTTTAATTTGAATTAGCAATACTTTGTCCTTTATTTTTCAGTAGTTTTATTTTTTCACTGTATACTTTCAAGATGCCTATCGTTGTCTGAATATGTATTTTTTTCCAAACAGATAAATTTCTATTATACCTTAAAGTTGTGTACTGCAATCTAATATTTTTAGTATCAAAGTTTGACAATTTTCTAATTTTATCAACTCTAAGGTCATCTATCAAGAGCACACACTAAAATAAAATTTTTAATGTTATAACCCACAAATTTTTTTTCTCTTTATAATTTTTCACTTTAATGCTGACAATAAATCACAAAATATATGCTTTTCTATCCTGGATACAGATATTCTTGTAAAGTATAGATAAAGAATATTCAGGAAAAAAATCTTTGAGTATTGTAATCATTTTTAATCGCTCAAAACACTTCCTAAATAGTCAAGTTGATCACAGCTGATACAGTGTTGATCGGTGCTGATGCAGTGACAAACTGACTTCTTAGTTGACAGTTAGCTCTTATTTATATTATCAATCATTAATTTCTTTTGTGAGAAAACGCTGCACCTAATACGCCACACAGCGGCTAATTTTAGAACTAATGTTCATTGCAACTTGCTAATTTTGTTATTATTAAAAAAGTGAAATAAATATATCACTAGATGACACTGAATGTCACTATATGTCACTAGATAATGCTATGATTGTTCGAGTAAATGTTTATTTTCGACACATGTGAGCTTCCATCGTTTCAGTATGTGGTTTACTCTCTGAAAGTTGTTTTTCCCAATTTGCATCATTCACAGCTTTAGCTATTGCAGTAGCTCCACCAGCTAGTGCTCCAGCAGCACTGAGACCCGCAAGAACGGGTATGAGAAAGGGTAAAAATCCTCCTACTTTGGCCGGTACAGGTAGAATACGAAGTTTATTCACATTTCTTCTTCCACTATCCTTCATCACAGTTGCGCGTGCCCCTCTGAGTGCCTTGACTTAGTCCGTTGTTCGACAATATCCTACTTGTATATTTTCCTTACTTATCGTATTACAATTATGCTTCTTCATTACTTTTTTAATTCTTTTACCTATA
Organism: Belonocnema kinseyi; assembly: GCF_010883055.1. Classification (NCBI taxonomy): domain Eukaryota; kingdom Metazoa; phylum Arthropoda; class Insecta; order Hymenoptera; family Cynipidae; genus Belonocnema; species Belonocnema kinseyi. Next base: position 12,362,353 of record NC_046659.1, on the reverse strand, counting down.
AATTTTGGAGTAACCCTTTTTCTGCCTTACACGGAAAAATGCAAACGTTTAATGTGATTCGCTGTCTTACCAACATAAAACGTAACCGACATAAACGTAAAGCAGATAGGGAGAGGGAGAAGGAGCTATGAACTAATAATTTTTTACTTCTAAAAAAATAATTTTGTAACTTTTGCACAATTCCAGACGGCTTTGCGATGTAGACACTCAAAAAGAAACAGTTTTAAATCTCAAAGCATATCTCTGCAAGTGAATTAAACCATACATATACAAATTTTGCGGTCGTGAGACGGGATTACAGCTGAAATGTTAACACGATTTTGCCGGGAGCGGATGCAAGTGTCTAAAATGGCACCCGCTCCAGGTGATATATAGCGGTATAAAAATAACAAAAATAAATCGAAAATTCCTTTTCCAAAAATAAATTGAAGGTTTAGTTTTTGAGTTACATCATATTTAGGCTGGATAAATCAGAACTGCGTTATAAACAGACACGTGTACTTGAACGGGGCTGCTACATAGTGTTATTGAAGCAAGTGCCAAGGTGGGGTTAGCGACGGAACAACAGTCACTGCACTGCGTTGGACTCCTGCTCATATACGTCCGAAAAGATAGCATGGCATGGGCCAACCGATATGCCAACATCTTCAGCAACTTCTCTGATGGTAATTCGGCGATTTTTCAACCCACTGCTTGAACGTTTTCATCTGTTGTTGACGTGCTGGGACGTCCAGGGCGAGGTTCGTCTTCGACAACCTCTCGGCCTTCTTGGAACAGCTTGTACCACTTATACACATTTTTCTTACTCAAGAGTAGACTCACCGCATGCGACTGTCAGCATTTCAAGAGTTTTAGAGGACTGGATTCCATTTTTCACACAAAATTTAATGCAAACTCTGTGCTCCATTTTTTTCGAAAGAAGAAAATCGCCGAGCACACCAAACCCTTCTAACCCTTTACGCCTCTGTCAGAAAAACAACACGAGCTATATAGTAAAAACTGTGAACATATGATTGTGACGAGTGTACCAACACAACAAAACAAAAAATTTAAAACTTGCATGTATGTAGCCCGCGAAAATTGAAAAGTCACCTTACTTTTTGAACACACCTCGTATGTGTCGTTCTATAGGTTTTTTCAAAATCAGCTGCACGACCATGTCAGCGATTTAACCAACGATTTTTGTTCTAATGCAGTACAATTCCGATAACTTTCCAACTTCGGGGCTGTAGGGGCGGAAAATTCTAGCATTTGCGGACTTATCGGATGCCCCCTCTAATAGCGGGGTATCAGGTGCGCGCGTGCGTAAATCATGGGCGCAAATCATTAGCAAAATAGCACACGTAGTGGGAGAACCGCAATTAGTGTGCGTGCCGTACGTGCGATGACGTTTTAAGGGGAGTGTACACTTATTGGACGGCAAGTTATCGGATTTCTACTGTATTACGTGCCAAAGAAACAGTGAAAATAAAATTTATACTTTTCGAATCAAATGAATGTCTTCAGATGGATTTGATTTAAAAACTAAAAGAACAATTTTGACATCATTACATAATAAGAATAAAGCCGCAAAAAATCCACCAACCTCACATTTAAATAAATAAGCCAGATAAACAGAAACATCACTTGCCTACAGATTTTTAAAAAATTCAATAAATTTAATTTTCAAAGAATGTTCCCAATTAATTTTACACTAGCTCAATTACTCGAGATTCTATGACAAAATTGAGCCTATTCGCTAACATAGCCAAACTCTGAATTTGTCAATGAAAATTGTTTTAATAATTGAAGACATGATAATGACAACTGCATAATTATCATTTCAAGTTGACACCTCGAATTCTCACGTATTGTATCAAAGATTTATCGAAAGGATATATGTAGTTGATTCCTTGAATAAATTGAAACTATTTGCTGAAAAATAGCCGAACTCTGGATATATTAATGAAGATTATATTAAAATAATTAATTCTTGGGAATTTGTGCAAACCTTCATAGAAAAGAGTAACCGGAACGACATTCATAATTGATTCCGTAAGCAAATTGAGCCTATTCGTTGAAAAATACCAAAAATCTGAATCAGTTTATAAAAATTGTTTCAATAATTGACCATTCTTAGGAATTTTCACAGCATCATAGAAAAACAAGTCATCGGGAACATAATCTTAGTTAAATTATTAACAATTTGAGACTATTCGTTAAAAAATACCCAAGCTCTAAATTTCTTTATGACAATTGTTTAAACAATTCATCATTTTTTGGAATCTGCACAGCATTATTGAAAAGAGTAATCTGAAGTTGACTCCGTAAACAAATTAAGCATATTCAATCAAAAATAGCCTAATTCTACATTTTTCTATAAAAAGTATTTAAATAATTAATAGGAGAGTTATTGGAAAAAGATTCTTTGTTGATTCCATAAACAAATTGAATCTATTCGCTGAAAATGTCCAAACTGAGGCCCGCTGAGTATATTTTTAATTATAAATTATGTATAATTGTAAGCTATAATAATAAATTATACTCAGTTAATATCGAAAAATCTTCTTTCTTTCGGTAAGTGAGCATTTTAACCTCAGCTATCAGAATACTTCGAATACCGTTTCGCGCATCTCCGTAAAAATTTTAATGTCTCTTTGCCAAGGAACCGCGAGACCAAGAAATCACGTCCCCTCGGCTTTTGGCGCAATCCACATCTCCCTGGTTTCTCCGCCCTAAACGTTGTCTAAGCGAAGAAAACATAAAGCTGTGGATAGGCGATTTTGAGAAAAAGTATGGAAACTGAAAATTGTTCAATCCAAGTACCGATCTAAATGCAAAGGTATCGATATCAAAGAATCGTCGTCAGAGTATGGTATAATCCTACTCATTATTTAAGGGGAGGGGCGTTAATTCGTTCAAAAAAGGCACATTTTTGCGAAATTTTTTTACGACGCAGTTAAAATCTATCGATTAAAACCAATGGTATATTAAAGTATAGCATTCGAAGAATATTTTGTAAAATTTTCATGTAGAAATATTAAAAAATGCGTCAATGACATCAATTATTCGGAAGCGTCTCCTGAAAAAGTAGAATTGCGGTGCCCCTCATAACTCGGTGCTGCATCATCATAAATTAAAAAATCGAAGTTCTTTCGTTAGATAATTGCTTTCCCCAGGTAACGCTGGGAGGATTTTTAGAAATTTCAATTTTCCAATTTTCGGGAACACTTTGAAGTGAAAAACGCGTCTTTTGTGAAAAAATCGGATAATTTGTTATTGTAAAATAAAAAATATTAATAAATTTTTAAAAACTCTCCAGCGTTACCTCGTAAATTATGTACAGAAATAGTGTTCCAAATTTCAAAAGCATCGGTGCAGTAGTTTTGAAGTTAGAAGGGGCACCGACTTTGGAAACATGAGTTGTGGGAAAAACGCTTTAAAGTTCTGAACACTAAAAAAATTGGAATAAAACATAATCGATTCATAATCGATGCCAGGTCCATAAAGAATGTTGCTATCATCCATAATGTCTAAAGCATCTTTTTGCTCCTGTATACGACGAATCCTGTCTTCTTTTGTCTGTTTTTTCAGCTCTGAGTCGTGTTGTCCTGCACTGAGTCGTGTACGAGACGCGGTTGCTAAAACCGCCTATCCTCGTTAGTTTTGCTCAGATTCCTCTCAAATTTTCACACAATATTCTCGAAAGGTTCTCCATTCAGAAAATCAAATAAAAAAAATGAAGAAAATATTTTTTTAAACGT
>NC_046659.1:12355345-12358600 GCF_010883055.1 Belonocnema kinseyi | reverse complement strand
CCCCCCCCCCCCCTTAAATTGATATAACCTAGCTATTAGAAACGAGTCTAGTACATAATATAATTAATTCCATATGCCATACTGTATAGTACAGATCTAATGTACAGATTATCCCCAATTATAAAGTTTTAATTATTTATGTTACCATAAGAGCAGCCAAAATACTGAAAAGCCATTAACACAGAATTACAGATCACCTGAAGTCAGTGCTACTAATTTCAGGATCTTTTCGTATTGCGCATGCGTCTCGTCAACAACTGGATTGGTTACCTTTGGCGCGCATATTTAAAATAATTATTTTTGTTTTGTTCTTGTTTATAATTTCTTACAAAAAATAATAATTGTAAAGTACATACAAATAGTAAAAATGATTTCAAATTCTTATTAGTGAAAAAAGGAATTTCTTTCTTCGTATTTAAAATCGATTTTTCACTTTTTAAAAATAAAAATAAAATAATTAGTTTAGGATTCAATTATTAATTTTATTTGGTGATCAAAGAAATAATTGCAATAATTTAAGAAGTATTATTTGTTGCAAATAATTTCTTGCACATTGAATAATATTAAATAAACATGCCAACGTTAACTAATCCAGTTGTTGATGCGACGCATGTGCAATACAAAAAGATACAAAAATTGCGAGTACTTTCTCAAGTTTTAAAATACGTTACAAACCACAAGTCGCAAGTCGGCCGTTTAAAAATTTATAGTCGAAAATAAAATGCATTTGCCTAAAAAAACAAATACACACCTGAATTATTATTTGATTCGCTATTCGCTACGTAACGGAAAGCTAAATTCGATAAACCAATCACTGCACGATTTTCCCAATAACAGTTTTTATTGGTTGAATAAAGAACAAACGCTGACAGCAAACCGCAGAAATAAAGGAGTCGAAGTGGTCGATTCTAATGTAAAATGTATTGATACTTTAATACATTGGCCTTCTAAGAATCGTTATCGAGAATCGAATACTTTAAAAGACGCAAACTCTCAATGTAAATAGTATTAGCAATCAACTTTTCACTTTAATTTTGAAAAAACTTTGCTTTTCCTTTTGTAAATTAGTTTCCCTCTTCCATTTAATTAAATAACTTTAAAAACCGTCTCTACCCACAGACTGTGCTCAAAAATCTGAATTTTGTTTCAGTATTTAATCATTCTAGTAAATTTGCAAACCTGCGAATTCACTTATAAAAATTGTTTACGAAATTTCCACATAGCATCTATATTCAATTAATAGTAATAAAATTTATAAATTTATCTCACATTTAATGAAAAAGTCTGAGTTTCAATGAGATAAACTTTGACGTCCGCTAATAAACACTTCACCTTTTTCTAACCAACATCAAAATAGCTTTTAATTATTTTCTTTGCCATTCGTCATAATATACACAGTAGGTAATAAATATTTGTTAGCCTTAACGAAACCCCTAATAGCGTAAATATGAACCATAATGCAGTACGGAGTCTGGCCGCATCTCAAATTACTTCCTTCCGGATTCTCGAGTTTCACGAGGATATCCGTGTTTTCCCTAAAAAGTGAACGCTCACGAACTTTAAATAATTCTTTCCGAAGGCAGAAGGAAATGAGAGAAAAAACGACTCAAGGTTTAACAGAAATTATGTGTGCATTATGCCAAGGGAGAGAAGCGCAATATTTATATGAGAAAGGAGAGAAAGAAAGTCAGGAACTTATAGCGAGGATGACGTGTGTACGTGCATGGAGTATTTTAACCAATTTTGACTCTAGGGAGAAGAGGATGTGTGAATTGTGCGGCAAGGGGAGTGCAAGAGTGAAACACTGGCTTGTTGAGTGTAAAGAGGTTGGGGGAGTGTGAAGAGGTTAAAGGGATTGGGATAAGCATGGCGGTATTGATACATGAAAGGGGGTGGAGGTGCCGTTGCATAGATGAAGAGGATGTTGGGTAACATGGAGTAAAAGAGAACGCAGGAGGAAGCGGACTAGAAAAGCCAACATTGTAAATAGGAGATAAATTAGACCAAGGCCAAGCTGGATAAGTATTAACCGGACTCTGAACCGTCGATTGGAACGAATCATAAGTGGTTTACCGAGTTTCGTTGTGGCCGTACGAGCACAGTTGATGCTGAACGATCTGGGCGCCCAAAAGAAGTCACTACACCAGAAAATGTCGAAAAAATCCATGATATGATGTTGAATGATCCCAAAGTGAAAATGACAGAGGTAGCTAATGCTGTAGGCATATCATTGGAACGTGTGGGCAATATCGTGCATTTATTTTTGGGCATGAAGAAGCTGTGCGCGCGATGGGTGCCGCGTTTGCTCACAGTGGACCAAAAACAAATTCGTGTGACAACTTCCCAGCAGAATTTGGCATTATTTTCGCGTAAGCCGACCGAGTTTTTGCGCCGATTCATAACCATGGATGAAACCTGGATCCACTGCTACACTCCTGAATCTACGCAACAGGCAAAACAGTGGGTTCCACCGGGTAAAAGTGCTCCGAAGCGTCCAAAAACGCAACAATGGGTCGGAAAGGTTATGGCCTCCGCATTTTGGGATGCACATGGCATAATATTCGTGGACTATCTTGAAAAAGGTGAAACCATAACCGGAGCATACTATTCATCATTATTGAACCGATTGAAAATCGAAATCGCCGAAAAACGACCGCACTTGAAGAAGAAAAACCCGTTTTATCTTCACGACAATGTGCCTGTTCATTCATGCTTAGTTGCACAAGCAAAATTGCATGAAATCGGCTCACCGGTAAGCGTTTTTACTCAAATGAGGAGCTCATAGCTGAAACTGAGGCGTATTTTGGAGACCTTCCGATCGAGTACTTTTCGGACGGTATCAAAAAGTTAGAAAATCGTTGGACTCGCTGTATCGACCTAAAAGGAGAGTATGTTGAAAAATAAAACCGACTTTGGCCAAAAAAACGTCTCCGTGTTTCATTTTTCAGGGACTTATCAGACTGCCAAGTAGGTAAGTATTAAGTATTAGCCGCGAAAGCAGAAGGCGGCGATACGAGGAAAAGCGAGAAAGTAGGGTCATGCGTGTGAGGCGAGTCGAAGCGAGGAAGGCTAAGTCTACCGATAGAAATCTCTGAGTATTCTCTAGCGAAATAGCCTGGCCCATTTGAGACTATAAGCAGAGTCGATTTGAAACAATTGTGGGTCCGGGTGCAATAAGGGCACATAAAATTTTTTCGTGCGAAAACGAAGTCCCCTGGAGGCTTTAGAAAAAATTTTCGAATTTTAATTTTCAAA
>NC_046659.1:12351965-12355245 GCF_010883055.1 Belonocnema kinseyi | reverse complement strand
GAGGGATGAAACTTTTTTGTGGTATTTTTGGCTCTAAATGCAGGGATAATCATTAAAAACATTTTGACTTTTCGAAATTGTGTATTTTTAACGAATTTTATATTGTGCAGGGGTTGATTTGGGATGTGTTCCACATGCACTATAGGGATGAAACTTTTTGGTGGCATTTTTGGCACGAAATGCAGCAGTAATCATTAAAAACATTTTGACTTTTCGAAATTTTGTATTTTTAACGAATTTTATATTGTGCAGGGGTTGATTTGGGATGTGTTCCACATGCACTATAGGGATGAAACTTTTTGGTGGCATTTTTGGCACTAAATGCAGCAGTAATCATTAAGAACATTTTGACTTTTCGAAATTGTGTATTTTTAACGAATTTTATAGTGTTCAGGGGTTGATTTGGGGTGTGTTCCACATGCACTAGAGGGATGAAACTTTTTTGTGGTACTTTTGGCTCTAAATTCAGGGATAATCATTAAAAACATTTTGACTTTTCGAAATTGTGTGTTTTTAACGAATTTTATAGTGTGCAGGGGTTGATTTGGGGTGTGTTCCACATGTACTAGAGGGATGAAACTTTTTTGTGGTATTTTTGGCTCTAAATGCTACGGGGTATCGAACCTGCATAATCTATCCCTAAATCTATCGACTAACAGTCGGGAGTGCTAACTACTGCGCTCAGCCGACAAGTTGAAACTCGATGAAAAAGCCATCCTCATAAGCTACAGTTCAGAAAAGTTAAAGTACCAAATTTTAAGCTCTCTTTCCAATTTATTATTACACGACGTTTTGTAAATGTAAAATACAAGAACTGTTAACAGTAAAATCAATAAAATAATTATTAAATAAATAATTTAAATCGATTACCATTTTTCTGCGCGTAATATTTCGTTTTTTCACGTCGTATACTACTTTACAAGTTTTTACGATGACGGGAAATGTAATTTTTTATAACAATTAAAATTTTTCATAAAAGATGAAACTGATACCCCCTGAGCAATAAGAATACATATTATTAAATTCAACAGGGGTTGTTATCAATGGAGATTCGACATCGTGATCGAAGGGAAATACAAATTTCGAAACAACCGAAGGGTCCACGCGAAGGGATGGAAACCGAAGGTCTCGCGGATCGTGCCCGAAAGGAAAACGTGAAGAACTCGCTCGTAATTCACCACCTTAGGGTAATAACTCCCTAAACGAGCTTTGTCCTAGGTTGTTCGGTTGACAGCCCATGACACAGCTCATGAAACCTTAAAATCTGTTGAGTTAAAAAAATATTCACCCTTTGAACTCATCCTAAGAGGTCTCAGCGGGGCTTTTTGCACACAGGTGGTTAAAAAATCTTTCTTAATTGAAAATTTAACTCTATCGTTGAATAATTTTTCAGGTTAAGTTTTCTGTCTACTAATCCAATGAATAATATTAGAATATTGATTGTTCATAAGATTGTGAAAAAATGCTTTATACTCTATAGCCTCGCTGGGATTCAAGCCCAGGCGTTCAGATTGCCGGTCTGATGCTCTAACCCACTAAGCTACGGAGAAACGAGAATATTTTCTTCACAACCCCCTAAAAGGTGAATGTCAATGTCATTTTTTATATTTGGTTGAAAATGTAACATTTTTATTTATGGTGGATTATATATTCTATATTAAAAAGTAGCTTAAAGATAGTTATGCTGTCATCTGCGAGAAATGTGATTAACTGAAACTTCACTCACTTTCAGAACGGTGATTATATATTTGTGATAAAATTATACAGAAATAATATCCAGTGAGTGAGAATATTTAAAAACGTGGTTGGTTGTTTACCATACACAATTTAGATTTTTGAAATTCAAAATGGCGGATCCAATATGGCAGAAAAATTATGGGAGAAAGTTATTTAATCTTTTTAAAACTAGGTATATTTACGTTTTCTAGGTAGCTGATTACGATACTCAATCAGGATTTTTCAAATTCAGAATAGCGCATTGAAAAAAAAAACAACAATTTTACTGCTTAAGAATTGCTGAATATGGCATTTATTCGCTCGTCTTCGGGGATGCGGAACGAACTATTCGATTGTTGAACTTTTCGTTTCGTTTCGGTTAGTTATTTTGCTCAAGAGACCCAATCATCCTCGATATGACAGGGAACGAAAAGAATTATTTAGATTTCTCGAACATTCACTTTTTAGAAAAAAACCCGGATATGCTCGTTAAGCTCGCGGACACCATAGTAAGTTACTCAAGATGCCTTAGGTTAAATATTTTGTTTAAGACGTCTGATCATCCTCTATGTGACCGAGGACCGGAAAGAATGATTGGTTTTAGATGAAATAGATAAGCGTTTATTTTTCGGCTTGCTAGCCTGAAAAAATTGACTTCCTTACCCTTCCCTTACATAATGTACAAATTTTACAGAATTTTCGTACAACTAATTTTAAACAACTAACATCCAACCATGTCTTATATCTAAGACCACTCGTTATTATAACTTCCCTACCGAAAGAAATCTCTGAGTATATTCTAAAGATTTTTTAGGGTCAAAAAGCTCAGAGAAATTCTCCGCAGGCACTCAGGTAGATATATCCAAATGTCCAGGTAGTTCTTTTAAATGTTTTAAAATGTCCTTTCCGAAATTGAAATAGAAATACAATCATAAATAAAAAGCAGAGAGGCTGAAATTGAAATAAGAATTCGATCATAAATACCAAGCAGAGGGGCTATATCAATAGAGTAGCCGACACTCAAGGATCGTTTGTTAAGCTTTCGGATTAAAATTTAGAATTAGATTTTTTAAATTTCATAGTTAACAGTCGAAAACATAATAATTCGGAATCTACGATTTTCGATGATTTCAGATATCTAACTTTATTTTTTAAATGCTCAAAATTGGAATTAATACGACAACATTTTTTAATTCAACTAGAAAATGGTGTATTAGCATATAAGTCATAATTATAAATAAGTATAATCAGAAAATTCATCAATTAAAAGAAAAGTGTTAATAATTTTAAGAGAAATTTAAAAAGGGAGAGTCGGATTAGCGACGGCCAACTGCTGTAAATAACTCTGCCCGCCCGGTACGTGACGAATACAAAAGGAACATTGTATTACCGTCGCACCACTCCTAAAAGGGCCACTAAAAGGACCTTGAGAAGGACTCAAATCTCTCAGACTATCTCCGAGACTAAATTGTGGGTCCGGATGCAATAAGGGCACATAAAATTTTTTCGTGCGAAAACGAAGTCCCCTGGAGGCTTTAGAAAAAATTTTCGAATTTTAATTTTC
>NC_046659.1:12334673-12351865 GCF_010883055.1 Belonocnema kinseyi | reverse complement strand
ACGCTAGAGGGCTGAAACTTTAAGATGGGACTTTTGGCACATAATACTGTCATAAACAATGAAAACATTTTGACTTTTCAAATATTTTGTTTTTCGTTTTTTGTAAACGTTGGGAACTTCAGACTCATACTATTAATATCTGCAGACAAAATACTCGCAATCAATTAATATTTATTTTTTAAATAACTTTTTTGTTATATGGTTAGAGTATAGCAGTACAGTACTAGTTAGCACAGTCGCAGTACTGCCGCCCATGCTTGAATTTCCTATTGGAATAATACTGTGCTAGTAGAGATATCCAGTGCTGGCCCAACACTGACAGCCCAGTACAAAACAGTGTTTTCATCTCAGAGATATGCCAGTACAGGTGCCAGCACTGGCAAAAAAAAACAAGAGGGCTTTCATGGTGGAAACCATGAGGGATCCATGAGGGAAGCCCATGTTGGGCCCCTATGGATTAGCATGTCGTTTACATAAGGAACCACGCCTGGATTGCCCTCATGGATTCCACAAGGCATGAAGGCAATCCATCTGGCTCTAACCTGGGTCCCCTTTATTTTTCCACACGATCAATAGAAAAAAAATTTAATTCCAAACTTTTAATTCTCATGCTAAAAAACAGAATTTCTACAAAACAGTTAAATGTTTAAATCGAAAATGTGATTGAATTTCCAACCCAAACAGATGAATTTTCAAAGAAAAGGAATTATTTTGTTAACAAAATTGTTCTCAACAGTTTCTTTTCCGAATCTATAATTTCATTAAACTTGTACGTTTTTTTTAATTAACAGAATTTATATATGCATGTTCATTAATAACATCAGAAAAGAAAAGAAATGCACATCTTAAACGTTAAAAATTACCAGCCTCCACACGAGTAGGGAGCACCCGCCGATGAGGCCTCGTGTATTGAATAATATTTTTCTTTACACAGAAAGATGTTCACACAGTGAGCGGTATTTTGGTAATCATTGATACCAGTTTGCATGGCCAATTAAGAATTTTGCACATACGTTTAAAAGAAAACTTTAAGTGTTAGACTATCCTTAATATAAAATCTCTAAACGACATTGTCGATTTCGATTGTCACAATACTCGATTTCATTGCTATACGCGTGCGACAGAGGCATTCGTGAGTCTCCGTGAGTTAAACAGTAATGGACCATTACACGTCTTTTCTTGAAGTTAATGATCCCTACGGAGCTGCCTTGATCTGCGCTTGCTTGGATTTGAGCGATGTTCATTGGCTACGGTGCGCGTCCGTACTTCATTTTTAAATACGTACGCGAACTAGAGCCAATGTGCGCCGCACAGTTCAAGCATGCGCAAGTATTTTTGGATCACTTTTGGGAATAATAATCGAATCGAAAATCAAAATCGATGATACGAATCAACGTTTCTCCTTTACCACCACCTTGCCACGCGTACCGCCGCAATACAGGGCCTCAGCTTGTTATTTATAATCGAATTCTTATTTCAATTTAAGCCTCTCTACTTGTTATTTAGGATCGTATTTTTATTTATATTTCGGAAACGACATTTTAAAGCCTTCAAAGTATTTAAACGAGCTATCTGGACCATTAAATATATCTACCTGAGTGCCTGCAGAGAATTTCTCAAAGCTTCTCAGAGCCTTGAGAATCTTCAGCATATACTCTGAGATTTCTAACGGTAGGGTTAATATATTTTAAATTACAAGTTAATGTTTAAGCTATTATTTGTTATTAGTATGAACATTAATATTAAGTAATATTCCTATGAAGCATGGAATTTGTTATTAAAGTCCATTGCTGGTGCAAAATGCGATAACAACTTTTTCAGATTTTGAGGTTAGGAATTAATTTTACAATACAAGAGCGAACTGCTGGTCGCAGAATTATATCATTTTTGCCACTTTAATATAAATCATCCGTATATCTAAAAAAATCTATAAAATATTATTTTTTGCTATGAAAAGTTACGAAAATGTACTACAAAAGCATTACGAAAGTTAAGCTTCTACTCATTTTTCTTACTATGAAAAAATACTCCCATGTTTAAAATACATTGAAAATTAGTGAAATTTTTCATACAAATTTCACAAAAATTTCATTCAAATTTATCAAATTTTTGGTGAAAAAAAAACAGGAACTATTTGAATCAGGATTAAAATAAAAAATAGCTTTTTATTTTTTCATCCTACGTCTTTTTGATAAATTTTTTAACTGCGAGCAGTTCGCTCTTGAATTGCAAAATGTAATATTAACCTCAAAATCTCAATAAGTTGCGACCGCATTTTATAACCACAATGAAATTTTATAACAAATTCCATGCATCACAGGAATAATACTTAATGCTAATGTTTATATTGAATGCAAATAATAACTAAAACATTGACATATTACTAAAAATACACCAATGTTACACTAACTTTACTCAATATCAGAAAAGTACCATTAAACTCCTTACACTTCACCTTCACCACAAAACAGCTGTATAAAATATATAAGCTTCCAATGTTTTATGTGCTTTTAAACAATATATGGTTTAAGAAGTGTGGGATTGAATTCCAATTCGATTCGAAAAGAAATTGGAAACATTTAGAAAGAGTCGGAAATCTTCGGAAAGTGGGACATTCCGAGACACAGAAATCTTCCAGCATTTCATACATCGTAAATATTCGGCAACAAAGTTTACATAACGTTTCGCAAAGGCTCAGAATCGCAAGTCTTTTACAGCCTTCCCCGCTAGGGATAGTTGTGCGATTTTCCGGCAGAGAAAGTTCAATGACTATTCACAGTTCAGTCTGCCTTGGTGCAGATCAGGGTTCATCACTTTCAGAAGGTGCTGACTGCCGCCAGAAGTGTAAAACTGATACAAAGTTTTCCCTCGTCACGATAAATTACGTCACGCTACCGTTCACACCAGCGACTTTGAACTATCGTTTTTGAATTTGAAATACATTTTATTTCCAATTTCAATTTCACTTTTAATTTGTAAAATCAACCAATTTTTTCTCCAAATTAGACCTCAAATTCGAGTATTAAAAAGGAGGGAAAGTTTGGAAAGTTTTAAATGAAAATCCATAAAGAAAAAGGACAGCCGCCAAAAATTCTGTCTTCATTTTTATCATTCTCCTTTATTTAAAAAAAAAAATTAAATAAAGATTAAAAATGATTAACCTGTGTTTTCAGAAATCATTTTCTGTTAGTTTTATTAAAGTGTGAATATTTGTAAATGAAGAGCGGATCGGAGCTACTGTGACATTAGTGCAATTGTTTAATAAAGCTTTCAAAATTCAAAACTTTGATATAAACATTTTTTAATTTAGAGCTTAGACAATTCTGTTAGGGAGGAGTTGAAAATAAAAACTAAAGTGAATATTTCAAATTAAAAGCTTCTAAAATTATTCACATCTAAATTTTTATTCAATATAAAAAATTATGATTTGACGTAAAAATTGATTAGACAAAATTATCTATGATTAAAAAATAAATTCACCCTCATTTCCACAGTTCAAAATAAAAATAAAAAATACATTTTTAACCTTTTAAATCAAATAATGATAAAGAAATGTTCAAAATACAAAGTAATTTTAAATGGAACATTTTTGTCGAAAAATGTTCCAAAAAATTGGACACTTCAAGCGCACTTAAAAAAAAGTTACAATTCAAAAATGGAATAATTTCTTCCATTTTTAATATAAAAAAGTGTCATAAATTACCAACGCCTCAACATTGACAGGAAAATTTTTACTTTGTAAGAAGACCTGAAAATGAAAAAAAATTAAAGCTAACAAAATTATAAATAATTTTTTTGAGCATGAACAACTTTTTTATGTTCAAAACGTACTTCCGAAAAATTTAAATTACACCGTTGAAAATGACGAGTTGCTGAAGTCGTTATTGCAACTCGTCGTTCGTAACGATCTTATATTCTCCATTAATTTGTAAGTAAGTTTGGAACATTTAAATTCTATTTTAACTCCATCCAGCCGCAAGATATTAATCGAATCATTTCGAATTTTATACACGTTGTAAGGGACCAAAAGAAAAGTTTTCAGTCCTAAGGCATTTCAATGTATACAATTTGATTTTTTCTTAAGTCGGCCCTGCTGAAAATGAACATATGTATGAAATTTTATATGCATATTTTCTCCAAAACTTAATATTATCTTATGAAATGAGAAAAAGGAATGAATTGAAATTGTTTCCGTACCATTGGACTAAAAATTGTATACAAGCAATAGAAATGGAAAACGAAATCTGCTTTAGGTAAAAAAATACTGGTCATTGAAATCCTTCCCTCAAATTTGGATTAAAAAATTCATTTTATTTTTTCCTTTCAATTACCTTCTATTTAAATTTGAAGCGAATTTTTGTAGCTGAAGTAAACTCGACTTGGAGTTGTAGAATTTTACAATTGAGCTGCCGGATCGAATAAGGGCACATAAACTTATTTCGCCGGAAGTGGGAAGGCCCCTGGAAGTTTTCAAAAAGATTTTGGAATTTTAATTTTTTAAGACAATATCTAGATGCATAATTTCATTGCGCATTTTTTCCGCCAGGCAAAACTTTGTATCATTTTTAATTTTTCTAGTTAAAGCCAAAAAACTTGCTTTTTTGAACAAATACATTTTAATTCGTTTTTCACTTTAAATCGGGCTCAGCCAGTCAGTTTTTCGAATTTTTCAATAAAATTTTCAGGGAATACAGTTCCAAATGTCCTTTGACTGATAAAGCAAAAGGAATTCAAAATTTCATTAAAAAAAAATTGTTGTTAATTTGATTCCGATGCGTGGCACTTATCGGAAGTCTCTAGCACCCAGCGTTTCGTTTATAGAGTGAATTTTGAGCAACAAAAAAACTTTCAGCGATAAAGTTGTTAAAAACAATACAAAAAAGTTTTCTGAAAATTTTAACGCAATCGAATTGATATTCAAGAAATTATTAACGTCGTAGTAAGTCGATAGCGGCTAGTGGACTCACGCGCTTGCTGTAGCGAGAGTCTCAGATCCGATTTATAATACAGTTCACCGGCGCAAAAAATAAAAACTAATCAAGTAATCAGGTACTATTAAAGTATTAGGCATAAATAAATAATAATGCATAATGTAAACAGATTTATTAATTTCTTATCATGCCCAGAAGTACTGAAGCTCTATCACAACAGAAATGAAAACAAATGTACTTAACGATCTTTCCCTTTTTTCAATTCCACGAATTTGAAGCATTGAAAAATTCGGGGACTTAAGAATCCATTGAATCTCAACCATTAGATGATTATGTTTTGCTTTACTTTTGTACAGTTTGTCTCAAAAATAGAACCATTCTATTGTACATAATATTGAATGAATACATTATTTTACATTATGCACTATTATTTATTTATGCATAATACTTTGATACTACCTGATTACTTGATTAGTTTCTATTTTTCACGCCGGTCAACTGTATAATAAATCGGATCTGAGACTCTCGCTACAGCCCACGCGCGAGTTGCCTAGCGCGCGAGTTGCCTAGCTCCTATCGTATTGAGATGTTATCATTTCTTGAATATCAATCGATTGGGCAAAAATTTTCAAGAAAACTTGTTTGTACTGTTGTTAACATCTTTCTCACTGGAAGTTTTTTGTTGCTCAAAATTCGCTCAATAAACGATACGCTGGAAGTTAGAGAAGCCCGATAAGCGCCACACATAGGAAACAAATTAACAAACATTTTTTAAAATAATAATTTGAATTCCTTTTGCTTTATCAGTCGAAGGACATTTCGAACTATATTCCCTGAAAATTTTATTGAAAAATCCAAAAAACTGACTGACTAAGCACGAGTAAAAGTGAAAAACGAATTAAAATGTATTTGTTCAAGAAAGCAAGTTTTTTGGCTTTAATTAGAAAAATAAAAAATGATACAACTTTTTGACCGGCGGAAACAAGATGAGCAATGAAATAATGCATCTAGATAGTCTTTAAAAATTAAAATTCGGAAATGGTTTTAAAAGCCTCCAGAGGTCTTCCTACTCCCAGCGAAATAAGTATGTACCCTTTTTGACCCAGCAGCTCAATTGTCCATTACATTTTTTTAATTTTTATTTAATTCAAGAAATAATGAAATATGCCACATTTTCAACAAAAACCATTATTTTTGTACTTATTAAAAACTTGCAATTAAATATACTAATTGCTCAAGTCTTAAACATTGCAAGTATAATATTAACTTGATTTTTTTATTATTTTGTAACTACTCATTACTCACTAAATAATAATAGACAAGCCATTCATGGTATAGCTTATTTCAATACATATTAATTAGTGAAATTTGAAACATTTTACCTAAACATTTGAACCGCTGGCTATCAAATGGGCATAAGCCCGAAACGCCGTCGTTTTAGTTGGCCCCTGGGACCTACTTTTTTCAGGCCAAATTTTTATTTTTTAATAACATATCCCAATATGAAATTTTATGCGCGTATTTTCAGTCCTATAAATAAATTGGATGACTTTATTAGTCTTCGAAATAATCAAGAAAATATCAGGCGATTACATTTTATAGTTGTAAAGTCACAATTGATTTGCGATATCAGCATTGTCCCGCACGTGTGCTAGATCGACTTGCAATACCACTAAAATGCGTACGGGACAGCGCTGAAATCTCAAATCAATTGTGACTTTACAACTATAAAACATAATTGCCTGATTTTTACTAAAATACTTCCTTGAATCCTAACAAAAGTTTAGATGACCGTTAATTTTATTTTTCTGAAAATTCGTCCGACTTACGAAGCGTTTGAAACTTTCAGTATTTAATTTATGCCATGAGAAGAATAAAAATCGTTATAAATTTTTAGCGACAATTCATTAAAATTCGATAAAGAACATTAGTTTCGTTATATGATTGTGCATATTTTCTAAAAAAATTTATTACGAAATTCCTATTATTATAGAACTTATGGCGAGTTGAACACGAAAAATTCGTATTTTGCGATTGCAGAAAAAAGTAACATTTTCTTGATTATTTCGAAAACTAATAAAGTCATCACATTTATTTATAGAAGTAACAATATGCTCAACAAAATTTACTATCGGGATATGTTATGAAAAAATTGAAATTCAACTTGAAAAAAAGTATGACTCAGGAGCAAACTAAAACGACGGCGTTTCGGGCGTATCACCGTCTGACCGCCAGCAGTTCATTTGATTCTTATATATTTTTTAAATTGTGTGAACTATATGGATATTAACTAATTAAACGTTCATGTTTATTTTCGCATTATATTTTTGGGAAGGATCATTTATTCCAAGCCCGGTGGTATACATAATACCGAAAAGGACTAGGAACTTGTCGAACCACAAAATTGATTAGGGCCTGTTTGACCTAGTCGCCACACTGCCACTGTCAGTCTTTGCAGTCAAAGAATGCCTTCTAGTGAGGCCTGATACAGGTTGCCAAATCAAAGTTTGAAAATATTATCATGTAACCCGTCAGATTTTTTTTCTTGACGTACTATTTCGTCAACTCTCATAAACCCTGAAAGTAAATGTCTAAACACGTCAAATGTTTTATTTCGCTATTCCTGTAAGGCTTGAAAAATATTCCGTAGGACGTTATCAACCGCTAATTCTCTACAAATTTAGCAGATTATAATGATACGCTTGAATCATAAACTTAGTACAATTAAAAATAGATTTTACTTGCCAGGTAAATTGCGCGTACGTCAGTGGAAGCCGAGAAATATTTGTTAGATGCTTGGTATTCAAAACGTACTTCCCAATTTAATGCTCAGAATGCCGACTATCATTTGAGATTCATCGTACATTACACCGCATTAATATAAGTATTTCTCAACTGTCACATCAAATTTGTCAAAATATAGAATTCTGACATGATCCTACAAACTATAGGCTTGCAACTTGGGGTACTAGAATGCGTTTAAGCCACGCGATGTATAGCGACCACCATCTTGGTTACCATGGCAACATGTACAGCCCTACGGGCTGGGGGATGTGCAGTTACACCACGAAGGAATAATAAGGAGACCTAACTCCGTTTCCCCACTTGGCAATAGAAACATTACCGCAAGTGGTGTGGACATTACAGGAAGATCATAAATTTGCATGCGCAGGTGTGCAGTTGTCCTCTTCCTTTACATGGAAAAGTGTGCGAGTGAGAAAGTTTGTTAAATTGACATAAGTTAGAGACTGTTCGTTCGTTTTGATGCAAGTGGCAAAAGTTTTTTGTTATAATGGTGTATTTACACTCCTGTTTACTGGTCGCCAGCCAACCGAAAAGTCATAAGAGTAAAAGAGACAGAGAGCGGAAAATTAAAAGAAAAGTACTCTCTATCTCTTTCACTCTTATGATTTTCTGCTGGCTGGTGGCCAGTCGACAGGCGTATAAATACACCACAAGCCATGATGTGTCAAGTGCCGGGTTGTGATGAAAGTTACCCGCAGAAGAAGGCGAATACACTTCGCTTTTTTAAAGCCCAATTTCAGCCTCTCTGCTTGTTATTTATGGTCGTATCTTTATTTTAATTTCGGAAAGGACATTTTAAAGCCTTTAAACCATTTAAACGAGCTACCTGGACCTTTCAATAATCTACCTTAGTGCCTGCGGAGAATTTCCCAGAGCTTCTCAGAGCCTTGAGAATCTTTAGCATAAACTCTGAGATTTCTATCGATAGGGCGCTTCATTATAATATCACATTATTTGCAATTATGCGTGCTGATTAAATTGTATACATGCTTATAAATACGTAATTTACCAATATCTAAACTGCGTCACCTGATAATGACTTTTAATGAAATTATAATATTTTTCATGTTTACGTTTCGAAAAACTTTAAACTGTTCAATCAAGTTATATTACTTCCATTATTTCTTTATGATATTACAAGTTTAAATTTAAAATACTTATCCTTCTCACAATCTGTTCACACATTTTTCAAACAAGTACCGAAAATACTGTTTATATATTTATTTCGCGTATCTTTCGTATGATGATCAACAAAAAACAGAACATCTCTAACTTACGTCAATTTGACAAACTTTCTCACTCGCACACTTTTCTATGTACAGGAAGAGGACAACTGCGCACGAAAATTAAAAATCTTCTTGTGATGTGCCAACCTCTTACGGTAATGTTTCTATTGCCCGTTTCAAATGACTTCCCAGTGACAATTGATGGTGTATTTACACGCCTGTCAACTGGCCGCCAGCCAGCAGAAAAATTATAAGAGTAAAAGAGATAGAGAGTACTTTTTTCCGAAGTTTCCGCTCTCTGTCTCTTTTACTCTAATGAGTTATCTGCTGGCTGGCGACAAGTAAACAGGCGTGTAAATATACCAAGAGTCTCCTTATTATTCCTTCGTGAGTTACGCACATAGAAAAACAGGTAATATACCTAGTAAATTACGTTCCAAGATGGCGGACCCGTAGAACCATGCATAAACTTACTTTTTTGAACTTCTGGTACGGGCATTCCCCTACTGAAAATTCCTATAAAGGTTCCTATATAGGACGCTATATAGGAACCTACATAGAGTCCTATATAGGATCCTATATGTTTTATCTATAGGTGCCACCTATATGAAATGACATAGGATCCTTTATAGGTGCCTGTATAGGACACTCCCTAATAAGGTACCTAATGGTGCGTCATGGTATCTAATAGTAGGTATGCCTCTAGGTGCTCCTAGATGATCAAAACAACTTCTGCGCAGCTATAGGTGCCATATAATACTAGGTATATAGGTTCCTATATAGGAACTATATAGAATGTAATAGAAAAATTGCTCGCAAGCTTCATAAGGCTACGCGAGTGAACGCCCTCAATATGAAGCCAGATCGAGCCAAGAAGACCTGGGCGCCTCAAATGAGGGGAACAGATCAGCTGCTTACAAGCCCACGAATGAGCCTGGAAGCTATATAGGAACCTATATCGGAATTTGTATAGGAGCCTATGTTTCACCGATTAATTTTTTTGCAACATATTATTAAAGAATGTTGCTTTTAAGCGCCTTCTGGGATATGTGTATGTAAATAATATAAAAGTAATATTATATTTCTTCATTTTAATATTTGTAATTGATCTATATATATTTTTTTTAGAAATACTGGTGATGATAATAATTCCTGAAAGTGGAATCAACAATTCAACGACCAAATTTGGACAACCACCACAAAATGTTCCCACTGCAATCTGAAACAAGGAACATCCTCCCCCCTAAAAAAGAAGAAGAAAGAAAAGAAAATGATTCCTTTTCAATTTGGACAAAAAAATAAAAAGGAGGAAAAAAAATGAGAAGGCAACCAATTAAAACCCCTTCCTTCTCTTTTTTATTTCTTTCGTCCTTTTTATTCCTACTATTATCAAATCACAATAAAAAAAATCTGTAAAAAATAGTCACCAATTTTCGACACTCATATAGCACCCTTATCAAAGAAAAAAAAATAATTAATATAAAAATAAAAATAAAAAATATATAGCCAACAGGAACAGCACCACTATATTTTTTATATTTTGATTTTATTTTTTTATTTTTTTTATTTTTATATTATTAATTCTTTTGCCTTGATAAGGGTGCTATATGATTGCCGAAACGTTGGTGATTATTTTTTTACAGATGGTTTTTATTGTGATTTGATAATGGTAGGAATAAAAAGGACGAAAGAAATAAAAAAGAGAAGGAAGTGGATTTAGTTGGTTGCCTTCTCATCTTTCTTTCCTCCTTTTTATTTTTTTGTCCAAATTGAAAAGGAATCATTTTCTTTTTTTTCTTCTTTTTTAGGGGGAGGAGGGGGGAGATGTTTCTTTTTTCAGATTTCAGTGGGAACATTTTGTAGTGGTTGTCCAAATTTGGCCGTTGGATTCTTGATTCCATTTTCAGGAATTATTATCATCAGTTTGATTATTGGACGTTAAAAAAAGGTTTTAAGTTGAATTTTAATCTCATTTAAATATCCTACAATTTAAATACTGGGGAATTACTCTAATCTAAAAAGCCTTCGTAATTTGTAATTATTTTTCATATTTATATCTATTTTTTGTTATTATTATGAAATATTGCTCATCCCTGGCGGACTGAAGGAACCGAAAGGAGCTTCTACAAAGTACCCTTAAAGACCTCACTGAGTCCCCCTTCAGTTACTCACGGAGTAATTGCAATACTTTTTCTTCCAGCCTTAAAAATTTTTTAAACCAGTGTATCTTCTTATAGTAGCAGCATGGACATAGGAAACAAGGGACTAGGCATGCCATTGCGGGGGTGATGCAATGGGGGGGGGAGGTCCGCCACCTTTTGATGTCCCGCGACAAACATGGCAGCGCCCACATGTTTATATTTTCACGCATAGTTTGTCGGCAAAAATGCTCGTGCGCATAATCAAATAGCACATCGTAAGATGGCGGCTCTCCCCACTCATTGAATTCTCCCCCTCCCATGGATTCAACCCCGCTCACCCATGTTAGGATGGCATGTCTAGTCCCGTGTTTCCTATGTCCATGAGTAGCAGTTAACAAGTGTTCCGTAGGTAACTTTAAGGATTTTGTCTGGATGCTAGCGCCACGCAGTGAAAACCTCAGACAACAACGCTGCAATACAAGTGAGAGCAGTCAAGCAGCAGTGATTTTCCGATAATTTTCGACTTTGTTCGAACGGATGAAAGATGAAAATCGCCAGTTAAACATAGGAGTCGTCGCCTTCATAACATATTTAATAATAAAATTGCTTGAACTATTTTTCAATTTATTTTACTTCATCCATGGCATTAAATTATTGGACTCGCGCCCAAGAATGTAAATATACACAATTTTGACATATATTAATTGATCAAACTTAATATTTAAATTTTGTGGTTATATGTTCGAAAGGGTTGGAATTTTTAATTTGTAAACATTGTAGATGATTAAATATATTAAGGTATATTTATTTAAGTTTCAAGTTTTATTACATACTTTGAAGCTTTTTCAAAATTTTGACACTCTAAAAATAAGCAAAAATATATTAACAGTTCTCCCTACCGAAAAGAATCTTTGAGTATATACTAAAAATTCTTTAGGTCAAAGAAGCTCAGAGAAATTCTCCGCTGGCACTCAGGTAGATATTTTTAAAGGTCCAAGAAGCTCGTTTAAATTATCTGAAGGCTTTCAAATATCCTTTCCGAAATTAAAATAAGAATACGATCATAAATAACAGGCAGAGAGGCTATCTGAATAGAGTAGCCGACACTCAAGGGTCCTCTGTTAAGCTTTAGGATTAAAATTTAGACGTAGATTTTTTTAATTTCATAGTTAACAGCCTAAAACATAATAATTCTGAATCTACGGCTTTCGATGACTTCAGATATCCAACTTTTTATTTTAATGCTTGAAATTGGAATTAATAGAACGTTTCTCGTAAATGGAATGAGATACGCCAAAAAAGACAACATTTTTTAATTCAACTAGAAAATTGTATATTAGTATATAAGTTATAATTATAAATAAGTATAATGAGAAAATTCATCAATTAAAAAAAAGTGTTAATAATTTGAACAGAAATTTGAAAAGGGAGAGCGGATTAACCACGACCAACTACTGTAAATAACTCTGCCCGCCCGGTACGTGACGAATCGACTTTGTTTATAGACTCAAATGGGTCAAGCTATTTCGCTAAAGAAAGCTCAGAGATTTCTTTCGGTAGGGCTGGCTCTTTTTTATTATAATTTTAATTATGCAATATTGTGCTTGAAATATTTGATCTTTTATTCTAGATTTTAATATTGTTACATTTTGCACCATATATTTTACTATCACTATGATCTTGTTTATCTTTGTTTGAGTTTGTTTTCTTAAATCTTGTTATTAACAATCTGGAAATTTTTTGTGCTTGGTTTCATAATGTCTGTTTGACTGCCATACTTGTGACAGTATTTTTGAATTTGTATCCCTTTAAAAAATTTAATTTATTTGCAAAATGTGTACTTGATTAATGTTTATTCAATTTCGTTATAACTGAAAAAATATATATGCAGGGTGTCTACTCAAAGCCTGGAGGAATATCCCCTAACAGTTCCAGGTTTTTTGCAGGTATTTCAAGTTTTTTCCAGGTATAATTCTTCATAGTAACTTTTAAAGTAAAAATATTGCATTCTCAAAAGGATAGATGAATTTTTAATCAAACAGTTGAATTTTCAACAAAATACACGAATTATCAACCAGACAGTTGAATTTTCAACTAAAAAAGATCGATTTTCAAAGAAATAGTTGAATTTTAAACTGAAAAAGATCAGTTTTTTACATAAAATGGAACAGTTAAATTTTATCTTAACATAATTAATTTAAAAAAAAAAGAAATTTGCAACTTTAATTTTTCGAACAAAACATTTCATAAAAGTTTTTTGAATTTAATATTATTTTAAGAAATATGTTCACTCATAGGCTCGTATGTGTAGACATAGGTGAAAAAATATTACATTATTTTTTATTTTCTAGTAAATCTTGCAAGTACCATAATACTTTAAGAGAACCCTCACATTTTTTTTATATTTGTGGCACTCATTCTCATACCAAAGTATAATCTCTTTAAAGTGATATATTTTGTTTTATAAATTTCGTCAATATAATCGAAAATTGCTTGATTAAAAGTAGTTTATAGCGTCTTCTAGATAACTGTAAGCATGGACTTTGTAATTGTTCAAATAGGAAAGATTTAATAAAATATAAGTGCAAGCCGACCACTATAGAATTATCGGATAAAAAAGAACAAAATGCAGTAACTTTTTCTTGAACATTCGTTTAACGGACTACCATTTTGATCGTATTATTTCGATAATATGATTACACCAACGACAATCGGTTCGATTGTAAAATATTATTGGACTATTTTTATTGTACTTAGTTAATTTCATTATTTATCAGGAAAACACTGTATAAATAACTACCAGCTCAATATGCAGTATATATCAAATATAATATTCCATAATAGGACTTAAAAATACATTCATTTTCTTATATACTTAATTTCCTTAATATATTTGAATAAAATTTTATACATTTCACCCGCGTAACATTTAATTCTAATTTATGCTTTTAGAATGTAATATCTTCTACTCGTGAAATATCGAACGATTTTTCGCCCAGAGTATCATTCTAGGGACTTTCGACTTTAGTCGAATCGAAGTTTAGTAACTTGTAGACATCGAACGACATCCGAAACCCACTGCAGTGTCCTTGAGGTTACGAAACGAGATGTCAGGACTAAGGATACCTTTTCACGGAGACCAGTTTTGAATTAATCTTTGAATTAATTTGACATCACGAGTTCGGATCTAGGTTATAATCCAATAAAATTGGCCATAAACCAACAAAGTAGGTAGAAATGAATGCTATGAAAAATATTAATTCCACGATTAATTCAAAACAGGTCTCCGTGAAAAAGTACCCTAAAGGTAAATGATTTGTTTAAATTCTCATTTTTCATATTATTCTTATCGGAGAGGGTATTAAATTTGTGTAAAATTAGACATATAAATTATTACTAATATTTATTTAAATTTATTTGCCAATTTTGAAATTTATTTTTAAACTTCGCGCGCAACATATTACTTGAGCTATTATGGATGCGCTGGAAGTCACCTTCAGCAGAAGTTAATGACATTTGTTTACATTTTAACGCTGCGAAAAAAAGTATTGCCATTACTCCGCGAGTTGCTAATGGAAATATTAACGTAGAATCCGAATTTCAACAATTTAAAAGATGACCTCGCTGTTTTTTTGTTTTTTTTTTTTAGTTTTTTAAGAAGGAACCAAAGGGCGACTCAGTGAGGTTTTTAAGGATATTTTGTAGAGGCTCCTTTCGGGACCTTCGGTCCGCCAGGGATTTTATTATTCAATAGATGAAAAGCTGTTGATATGCTTTTGTAATCAATTTTTGAAAAAAATGTACCTAATAAAATATACACTGATAAACGAACTTCATTATAAGAAACTTTTGTACCTATACGACTTTTTAAATTTATGTCAATAAATGTTTGCAATGGGTAACAAGTTTTAGAGACAATATTTGTGGGGGGAAACGAGTCAATAAATGTGTTACATGTTAAAAAAAGATTAATTTTCAACTAAATCAAGGAATTAAATTTTCAGCAAAAGAGTCAACCCCAAAGATCAATGGGAATCCTGAAAATATGAATCCTTAATGATAAAGTTCAACTTTTAACCAAGTCGTTTAATTTTTAATTAAAGAAGATAAATTGCGAACAAAATAGTTGAATTTTCAACCAAAGAAATGAATTTTTCAGCATTATATTAATGATCTAGCAAAATAAGACGAGCTTTCAACAAAATATATTAATTTTTAACAAAATTTTGAATTTTAAAACCGCGAGTACACTTTACCTATAAAAACGTTGAATTTTCAACTAAATATTTTTAGTTAAAAAAATTAAATTCTAATTTAAAAAAATAATAATAATTTTCAACAAAATAATTACATTTTTAGCCAATTGATTTCAGCCTAAAAATGTCTTTCCCCGCAGAAGATTAATTTTCTAAAAATATAATAGTTAAATTTTCGACCAAAGAGGTGAATCTCAAACCGAAGGTATAATTTTTTTTACAATGTAGTTCAACTTTTAACCAAGTTTCTAAATTCCTAACGAAACGAAATGACATTTTAACAAAATAGTTGAATTTTTTACAGAATAATACAATTTTCAACTGAATACTAGAATTTTTAACTAAACGAATTCGAACCATAGTTTTTAGCATCCCCCCCCCCCCTTACAATTGGCAATGCAGTTTACTGACGGCCCCTTAAAGTTTCGATTTTTGTATTTAATGAAATTATCCTTATAATGTATAGTTTAAAATTTGTTTAGCATAAAAATACAGAACGAAAAATCGACAAGACTCAGAAAACGAAATTACAATAATTAAAAGAATGACAGAGAACAAGTATATTGAGACTGCACTTAAGAAAGTTCATTTTCAATTTTATTTATATTGGATAAAATATCAATATTACAGAGAAAAGTAACAGTATTTTACTTTAAAGAATTCAAATGATTTAAAAACAGAAATTAATAAAAAAAAATGAAAGGGCCTCTAATTTTTCTCATTCTCATTATTTATGATTGAGAAAGTATAAGAAAAAAAAGGCCCGAGAAGTCCGAAAAGAAAGGACGAGTTAGTTAAACAGCCATTTTGGATAAAAACTCCAAAAGTTAGAGCATTTAAAAAAATTTTGGGAACATTTTTTTATACTAAAAATGGCTATTTACGGCTATTAATAGTACTAAGAAATCCAAACAATTTATCCTGATGACCTTTTTTTACAAAAAAAAATTCTCAGTTAATTTAAAAACATTTAAAAAATGTTTAATATCAATCGAAAATCAAAATTTTAAGCCAAATAACGTACGATATGGAAAAAATTGAAGTGAAGAAAAAAATTAATTTTCAAAAGCCCTACAAGATTATCATAAAAACTTTTTGAATTTTCTTGAAAATCGAAAATTCTAATTTTTATTGCACAAAAAATAATGAGAAATGAAAAATCCCATTTTGTGGTCAACTGTGCAGGATACGAAAGAAGATGAATCAACAAAAATTGTGATTTCAAAAATATCTACAAATTAGTTAACAAACACTTCTTGATAGGACGCGTACTTTTTGTTTTATTTGCGAAAAGTAACATTGAAAATCTAAAAAAAACTTTATGGAAAAATTATACAAGTTATGGCTTACCCGAAAAAGAGCTAGAAATTTGTTATGAATTACTTTTTGACAGGACATGTAGTTTTGGTTTTAATCATAAAAATGGCATTAAAAATAAAAATGAAATATTTGTGGAAAAACAACAAAAGGTACAAAAACAATTTGATAGAAAACAGTTATACGCATTCCAGCGAACTGTCAAAACAAAACAATTGAGGCGGCCACATATTTTTTTAAGTGCGGTTGGCACACCACGCTCGGAAAGTTTTTAACTATACGTAAGTGCAGTGATCCCAGATCTGAAACGAGACGTGGTCCAATAATATGACACGTATATGTCCGTGTGAATATGGTAGAAGACGATATAAATGCCTGGGTTGCGCGCGCAATCCATTTCTCCTCTTCTGAATGTGAAAACTCGAAGGTGCACGATTGCCGGTCGGAACACTTCGGCGGTTCTATTTATATCTCTATCTGCTTTGAAATAAAATGAAGAGATTATGATTTTAATAT
>NC_046659.1:12332982-12334573 GCF_010883055.1 Belonocnema kinseyi | reverse complement strand
ACTTTATATTCTCGACAATTGTTTCTGTTGCTCACTCGAGGCCTGAAATGGTTCTTCTTGACTTCGAGAAGCGAACCATGTTCGTTATCGAATTTTCGGCACGAACTGATAAAAACATCATAGCCAAGGAGAATGAAAAGAAAGAGAGGTATCGAGACCTTATAAGGGAGTTGCAACGATTGTACCCGGAATATTCTGTTAAACTGATCGTCCTTATCATCGGCGCTCTTGGAGGTGCCAAGCTTTCACTTGCTAATAGCCTAAAAAGCATCCCTGCGTGTCAACAGTATGCTAGAACACTTGCGGGAAAAATGCAGAAGGCGGTTGTCCTTGGGTCGCTCCGTGTTCTTAGGGTCCACGAAGCTTTTGCTGGATCGTCGTATGGATTCCTTTACAGACTGTAACCACCTATCTCACGGTTGTGAGACGTGGTTACGGCTGAAATTTTACCGCGAAAAATTAATTATTGTGTTAAAAATGTAACTATTTTGTAAAAATGTCGTCTTTTCTATCAAAAATTCAATTACTTTGATCAAATATTTATTTCTTTTATTTGAAGGTTCATCTCTTTCGTTAAAAATACATTTTTGAAACTGAGAATTAATCTATACCATTTTTAGTTAAAAAATCATGTATTTTGTTAAAAATTCGTCTTTCTTTTTTAAAAATTAAATTGCTTTATGGAAAATTTATACTTTTTGAATAAAAATTACATTTTTTGGTTTAATTATCAACTTTAAATATTTTTTGGTTGCAAAGTTGTTTTGTTGTAAATGCAACTATATTGTTAAAAATTAAAATCATAAATTTTGGGTGGAAAATTCGATTATTCACTTCAAGTTGAACTACTTAGTAAAAAAATTAATTTTTTCTTATTAAGGATTCATAATTATAGTTGAAAATTCAACTATTTGCCTTTAAATTAGGTTACAAATTCAGCTTTTTTTGCAGATAATACTCTTTTTGACCTTAAAAATTCAATTGACCTTTTTTAGTAGAAATTTAATCTTTTTGTTTGAAAATGTATCATTTTTGGTCAAAAATGCAATTTTTTGGTTAAAATATGAACTGTACATTTTCTTGGGTTTAAAAGTCGATTATTTCACTAAGAGTTGAACTAGTTTGTAAAAAAAATACGTTTTTTTTTAACAAGGTTTTATAATTATAGTTGAAAATTTAAATATTTGGTTGAAAGTTTAACTCTTTGATTGAAAACTCATATTTTTCGTTTCAGAAATCCAACTTTTTGTAGATAATTCTTCTTTTTGACGTTAAAATTAAATAATTTCGTTGAAAATTCATGTATTTTGTTTAAAATTTGTCTTTTTTGTAAATAATTAATTTTCTTGGTCGAAAATTCATCTGATTGGTTGTCAATTCAGCAACTTTGTTGAAAATAAATTTTTTCCGTTAAAAATTATTTATCCTTATCTGAAAATGTAACTATTATAGGATTGATTAAAAATTAATCGTATATATTGGTTAAGTATGAAAATCGTTTTTTTTTGTAGAACATTAATCTTCTTGGTCAAAAATTCACCTGTTCCCTTGAAAATTTAACAATTTTACTGAAAATTCGTTTTTTTCCTTG
>NC_046659.1:12331786-12332882 GCF_010883055.1 Belonocnema kinseyi | reverse complement strand
ATCGACGAAGTGCTCCGACCGGCAATCGTGCATCTTCGAGTTTTCAAATTCAGAAGAGGAGAAATGGATTGCGCGCGCAACTCAGTCATTTACAGCGTCTCCCACTATATTCACGCGGACATAGCCCTGTCATAGTATTGGACCGCATCTCGTTTCAGACCTGGGATCACTGGTTTGGTCTCCTTACTTCTATTCTCCATGCTTTCTGCCCTCATGAAACTGCACCCTCAGTCCCATCAATACTCTACCCTTAAGCAGGAATGTGTAAGTGAAATACACTAGCTAATTTACTTAGTCCTTTCCGGTAAATTACTAGGTATTTTACATGCCTAGTTTAGGCCCTTTCACACGATTGCAGTTCCGCAAGTTGCGAACATGCGCGAGTGTGAAAATCTCCAAAAAACGGTAATTGAAATGTTCGATTTTATTTTAATAGAAAATTTAATGCTTTTTATATGCTAGTCAAATGCACGGAGAATAGATATAAGGAGACCAATCTGTAATGCATGGACTTCACCAAAAACGGTCACTTTTCTGTTGCCATAAGTACGCACAAACGCGTGTGTAAAATCACACTTACGCAGTAATCCCAGATCTGAAACGAGACGTGGTCCAATACTATGACACGTCTATGTCCGTGTGAATATGGTAGGAGACGATATAAATGCCTGGGTTGCGCGCGCAACCCATTTCTCCTCTTCTGAATTTGAAAACTCGAAGGTGCACGATTGCCGGTCGAAACACTTCGGCGGTTCTATTTATATCTCTATCTGCTTTGAAATAAAATGAAGAGATTGGGATTTTAATATTTCCAGATTTCGATGCTGGGCTGGTGATTCTCAGGATTTGAGTACTTCGCGGGCCTCTTTAATGCGTGTATTTTGAGGTTACGGTACTTCAAGTATAAAATATAAATTATATAAATATTAATACTATTATATATATCAAACCGAAGGGCCTATGACAAAGCCACCGAACGCGTCCTCGGGTTGCAGATAGAAGGTCCCTGTACCAAGGGTTTCTGCTGAATATGGTTACAAAAATAAATAGGCAGTCGCGGACAATTGTCCAGGGGTGGTCCCGAAGGAATTAACCC
>NC_046659.1:12328997-12331686 GCF_010883055.1 Belonocnema kinseyi | reverse complement strand
GCAGTTAGCTGTTAGCAGATAGATATATAAATAGAATCGACGAAGTGCTCCGACCGGCAATCGTGCATCTTCGAGTTTTCAAATTCAGAAGAGGAGAGATGGATTGCGCGCGCAACTCAGTCATTTACAGAGTCTCCTACTATTTTCACACGGACATAGCCCTGTCATAGTATTGGACCGCATCTCGTTTCAGATCTGGGATCGCTAGACCAAACTAGTGGAACTGAAAATGAGCACTTTTCTGTTGCCAGAAGTACGCACTCGCCCATGTACAAAATCACACATACGTATAGTTCAAAACTTCCCGAGCGTGGCGGGCGTGGCGATTGAACAATTAATAGTTTGTGAATAAGGACAAGGATGTTGAAATTAAAAATCGATGTATAAAAGCAAAAATTTCCAATAAGTGTGGTTTCAAGTGTATACAAAACTTTCAGACAAGTGTAAGTTGTATGTTTATTGTTTTTGTTATTTTCATATACAAATCATGCATTTTTACTACCTATTTAAAAACGAAAGTGCATTTCTAAAACAATGCAAGAAAGATTTAAGAAAAAGCATAAATTATAATGTGGAGTATAAATAAGGTATTCATATAATTTTTTTGTAAAGCTTGCACTACAAAATAAGGTATATATAAGGTATATATGTATACAAAATAAGGTATGTATAAATAAAGTATTCATCTGATTTTTTTTGTAAATCTTGCACTACAAAAATAAGGAAAAATTATTATTGTGAGTTAAAAATACCATTATATAGAGTTGATTAAATAGTGAATTCAAGTTTTATATTGTTAGTTACAGTGGAGATGGCCGTATCCACCGAATTCACCTATAATCTTCTAAAGAAGAATTTACGTTTAGTAAATTTGCCCTCTGACCATGAATGGGGATGGTTAATGAATGACAAGTTCTCCCACATTGCATTTTTGAACATAGAGGATGGTATTACGAAAAGGAAAATAATTATCCGTGATCATTTATGTATGGAAGTTTATCTGCGGGAAGAAGCGTGTAATTGGCTGCAAGTACAGAAATCAAATAATATAAAAGATGTTTCGAATATTGTTTTTAACAGTAATAAGATTAAACTATGAACCTAAATGCAAGAGAATGCACTATAAGGTGTGCAGAAAATTACGTATTCAGACATATAATTCATTAATAGGATTGATTTATGTCTTATTCTTTAGGTTACTTGAGTTCCAAGAATAAATTATCTTAAAAGAAATAGTATTCAGTAAAATTCTAGTAAATCTAAATTATGACATTAGTCACCCTATACCGATAGAAATCTCTGAGTATTCTCTAGCGAAATAGCTTGGCCCATTTGAGACTATAAGCAGAGTCGATTTGAAACAATTTAGTCTCGGAAATAGTGTTAGAGATTTGGGTCCTTTTTAAGGTCCTGTTAGTCGTCCTTTCAAGAGTGGTACGACGGCAATACAATTTTCCTTTTGTATTTGTCACGTACCGGGCAGAGTTATTGACAGTAGTTGGCCGTCGCTAATCCGACTCTCCCTCTTTAAATTTCTCTTCAAATTATTAACACTTTTTTCTAATTGATGATTTTTCTCATTATACTTATTTATAATTATAACTTATATACTAATATACAATTTTCTAGTTTAATTTAAAAATATTGTCTTTTTTGGCGTATCTCATTCCATTTACGAGAAATTTCGTATTAATTCCAATTTTAAACATTTAAAAAAGAAAGTTGCATATCTGAAAACATCGAAACCCGTAGATTCAGAATTATTATGTTTCAGGTTGTTAACTATGAAATTAAAAAATTTTATTTCCAAATTTTGATCCGAAAGTTTCAGAAAGGACCCTTGAGTATGTCGTTTACTGTATTGATATAGACTTTCTGCTTGTTATTTATGATCGAATTCTTATTTCAATTTCAGCCTCACTGCATGTTATTTATGATCGTATTTTTATTCACATTTTTGAAAGGGCATTTTAAAGCCATCAAAACATTTAGACGAGGTACCTGGACCTCTCAATATACTACCCGAGTGCCTGCGGAAAATTTCTCAGAGCTTCTCAGAGCGAAAACATCGAATACATGTCGTACGCATAGTGTTGGGTAAAGCAATTTGATATTTTCATAAATATACTACCTACCTCTTCCATGACGAATAATTTTTTATTTCACAAACATTTCACAAAATCCTGTGATTATTAATTACTTCATTGAATTATTTCTTCAAGTGACCTGTCAAAACAAAACCATAACAAAACAATGGGGGCGGCCATATTTTTTTAAGTGCGGTTGGCACGCCACGCTCGGGAAGTTTTGAACTATACGTATGTGTGATTTTTCACATTGGGGATGTGCATACTTCTGGCAACAGAAAATAACCTTTTTTGTGAAGTCCATGCATTACAGATTGGTCTCCTTATATCTATTCTCCATGGCAGAAAGCGTCGACGTAAAACAGGATCTGATAAGAGTAAAAGAGACAAATAGATCATTCTGCCTCTTTTACTCTCATCAATTTCTGCTGTACGGTTACGTCTCCAGCGCTGTTGTCGATTTGAAGATTTGCTGATTTTGTTACGTCCTACCTTTCGGGTCCACCGAATAATATAAAGAATTATTCTTTGATTCGTTAATTCCTTTTCTAGTCTTAAGGTTCGCTGCTGACTGACGTTGATTTGAAAATCAACTACCGCGG
>NC_046659.1:12325651-12328897 GCF_010883055.1 Belonocnema kinseyi | reverse complement strand
TGAAGCAAATTATTTTATCCTAAAATTAAAGAAGAAGAGAGAGAGAATGTTGAAGAGTTTATACTAACATTCTAAATAACTTTGATAAGCAATTTCATAAAAACAATTATTAATTTTGTTATACGAATTTAAATTAACTCGTATCTTACGATTAAGGAAGTTTCTTCTTTATCGACTGAGATTATAAAATCAGCGATTTTAATCGACGGCAATACGCAAACCGTCACACCTTATCCCTTATTTTAAAAGTTTTTTTTATTATTCAATATTAGAAACAACTTTTATATTACTGAGAATTTCCTTATATTTGTTTGATAAGATTATCATGGAATTGTAATATGACGAAATTTGAATTCATTAACCATGACGGTATTGAGGGTCGGCTCTCTCTAGATTCAAGATCCATGGTGTATGACCGAGAGGAGGAGCGCGGGCATAGGGGCAAGTAATGAAGGCTGAGAAAACTGTCAACAGTCTGTTAACACGTGTTGCTAAAAGGGCTAGTTTTGAAAATAGCCCTTTTTTAATATAAAAAAAAGAAAAAAGGTATAATCCCTTGTTTTCTTACTAGTGGTCACACCCATTGTAAGAGTGCGTTAAGTGAAAGTGCAAGTTAGGGAGTTTTTAAAATGTTGTTTTTAAAGTTTGTTCAATTGAAATCCAAGAAATAAAATCGAGTTGATTTCCTTTATTTGAGATTCTGACACATTTCACATTTAATGTTTTCATGGCTGTCTTCAAAGCCAGTATAACACTAAAAATAGAATTCAGGAATACTTTATCATCTTTTTTATTTATAACGACCATACGGAAGATGTACCTATATTTTTAGAGTGAACCACGGTATCGCCTAACTTTGGTTGTTCCTTTTTAAAACTTCCTATATCAAATAACTGATTTTTGATTAATTCCTCATTATTTTCGGGTTTTAAAAGTCCCTAAGAGGGCACAAAATAAGCAATGTTTCTTTTACCCATAATTATTTTATCTTTGGAATATGAGAGGCAACTGATACCTTTTATTTGAGGATTAGATTCTATATGAGTTACTTTACTAATTTGAATGGAACTTTTCTCTAGATATAAATAGCCCGTCCGCAACCATCCTCACTCAATCTTAAAGTGAGGGCTTCATCAACAACAGAGTTGATGGCTTCACCAACAAAAGAATTGGTGGCTTCACCAACAAAAGAGTTGGTGGCTGTAATAGAGCCGATCTCCTGATCATCGGCCCCTTCTTTTATCAGAGGAGCAGGATAACTCCTGATATTTTCAGGCAGATGCTCGTTGACCACACTGGAACCGATGAGAATTGGTCTGAATAGGACATCAGTACCTACCTCAACAGAGTTACTGGGGTCTGGGTACCCCGATTCCGT
Organism: Belonocnema kinseyi; assembly: GCF_010883055.1. Lineage (NCBI taxonomy): Eukaryota > Metazoa > Arthropoda > Insecta > Hymenoptera > Cynipidae > Belonocnema > Belonocnema kinseyi. The sequence goes on along the minus strand of NC_046659.1, from coordinate 12,327,519 downwards.
ATAAATCCCTAACATCTTTAGGCATCAATAACCAAAGGATCTCAATCCCCCCATATTGTAGTGGTAAAAATAACCAAAAACGCTCTGATCTTGGGGCACCTGAGTTTTTGATTTTGTGAGGTCTTATTTCCTGCCTCATTTTTTCTGAAGAAAATGGCCGGATTACCATTGTCCTCCTTTTCCTCTATTGAGACAATGGCCGGGTTACCATTGCCCCTAGGATCATTGGCCAACGGCCAGCTAACATACGGCAGCATTATCTTGCCTGCGTTGGGGTTCATCCTACTCAGAAAAATCCTTCCTAACAATGCTTGTACACAATCTTCCGTTTCAGGACTCTCTTCATCCTGTTCTGATAACAGACGAGCATGGTAGGAGTTCGCGTAAGCAAAACATGATCATCCATCAACATTACAGGGAGAGAGCCTTCTTTCTCCTCTAAATTATAAGGGCTCCTGCATAAGACATCTGCATTGCTATTAATTTTACCTGGTTTCTAAACGATATCATAGTTATACTCAAAAAGTTCTACTCGTCATCTCCGTTTCGACGACTCTGCTGGGTGTTTAAAAAATTCTCTTCGCGTTTCCTTTTTAATGTTTGAAGTTCATTATCGTGTCTTTGTTTAAATCTACAATCTTGGATAAAATGACTTGATAGACTACAATAATTACATTTCTTTCTCTCTTTCTCTTTTACAATTTTTTAAAAATATTTTTACAATAGCGTTGAATATGTCCAAATTCATTGCATCCATAACATTGTACGGGTCTTCGTGCTTGTTCATTATTAAATTTTTGTTCGGTTCTACCTTCAATATATGTGACTCGCCTATTGGGAATTTCGGTACGTTCGATTTTTCCTAAATTTTCTGAAATTTTAATTTCATCGTTCTTATGAATTCTATTCCAACTTTTCCATTGGAGATCGGCTTGGTTCGCAAGAGCAATAGCATTTTCTAAAGTGTTAATATCTTTGTCCCTAATTTGCGAATAAACAACTTTATCAAGGTCGCGGAGAAAATTCCCAACCGAAATCGCTCGATAAGCTTCACATTTTACTACAGCTTTTTCATTTGGAGTATTCTCCATTATTTGAGACGTTAACTTATTTAAAATTTGATTCACTCGAGCTCCGTATTCAGGAATGGATTCTTTCGACTGTCTTAACATTAGTCAAGTCTTGTAATAATTGACTTCAGTCTTCTTGAGGAGAATATATTTGCTCTAATGTTTTTAATATTTCTTCTAACCTCATATTAATACGATCCTGAATATGGATTCGAGCTTCACCGGTAATTTTTGTCCTAATTAACCTTGTCAAATAAGGCATTTCTAAAGGACTCTCGGTTTGAACGGGAACCGCGACACTGCGTTCGCCACCATTCCACAAATCATTCCCGCCTGTCAAACTCATTGTTCCTACTGAATGATTTGAAGTAGATACAATTTCATTCAATGGGGCTCTTGCGATACCATTATTATCTCCAGGAACGATATTATCAAAGTTTGTTTCGCTTGCTACGCTTCTAACGCTCGGGGGATCAGTATTAACTCTGATCACCTTTTGTTTTTTGGCTACATGTTCACCACGCTTGGTGACCCTTCCAGCACGTCGTGTAACAGGCATTTTAGTTTCAGACAGTACTCAAGGTGTAATATTGAAAACTTAATATCAGTCGATTGTATCTGTTTTCCTAGTTATTTAATTACTCATTGTATCGCAATTATGTACGAGGGTAGTTCAATAAGTCCTTAGAATGAAGCATAAAAACAATTTTTTTTGGGTAAATTTTTTTTTATTTTTCAACATAATCTCCTTGGAGCTCTACACACTTGGTCAATCGCTTTTCAAGTTTTTTTAATCCT
>NC_046659.1:12317181-12325551 GCF_010883055.1 Belonocnema kinseyi | reverse complement strand
TGAAGCAAATTATTTTATCCTAAAATTAAAGAAGAAGAGAGAGAGAATGTTGAAGAGTTTATACTAACATTCTAAATAACTTTGATAAGCAATTTCATAAAACAATTATTAATTTTGTTATACGAATTTAAATTAACTCGTATCTTACGATAAAGAAAGTTTCTTCTTTATCGACTGAGATTATAAAATCAACGAGTTTAATCGACAGCAATACGCAAGCCGTCACAATTTCGATCTGTTTTATCCTGGATTCGTTGCCGACGTTGAGTGATAAAAATCACTAACCGCGCGAACTGGTCGAGGTTCAAATAACAGACACAACACAATAATTTAGAGAACAAATCAATAGTTTTTATTTAACTTCAATTTAAATATTGAAGATCCTTTAATGAAGCTTAAATGTCCTATTCCGTCGCCGAGAATAGTTTGTTTACACAAATAAGACTTCGTTCAGTTTTGACATTTTTAAAGTTTTATTTAATTAAAACAATTTTAATTAAATGGTTTCTATTTTCACTTCACTTAAAATTTAGTTCGACTCAAGTCGACGACGGCGAACCGTACCGAATTACCGGAGTAAATAAAGTTTTTTCGACTTGAATTTCGATTAATAATTTAAGAGAAAAATATCCTAAGTCCAATTTTCATAATTCAGAGAGCGAGTGTCGCAGATTTTTTATTTGAAATAGAAACGGAGAGACGCAAATATCTGAGCTTTTTCTATGTTTTTGCATGTATTTATAACCTCGGTTTTTACCAAAAAAAGGATGGGAATTGTCCTTCTAGCCAATGGAATTGCTGACGTCACATAATTTAATGTTAAATTAACATATCATGATGAGGTGCGTTAAGCGCCGCCCTTATATTTCAAGCTAAAATAATGAAATTTTAATTCTCAGAAACGTATTTTTACGATTCTCGTCGATTGACATTTTTCTGTCAAATCGCGTTATAGAACATAATTTACGGCGTCTGAGGGGCGCCTTGTCGCTTCAACCCTTTAAATAGTACATAATTTATGTATGCTCGCGGTTGAGATCACACGCGCGTTAGTCGGAGATCGCGCGTGTCAAACCTATTTGGATTGATAGATGCATATATAGATCTATCTGAGTGTACATAGCTATTTAAATGCTAACTTCTGATCCTTTACAACTAGCTATTAGAAGTTATTAATTCGAGGTACAGAGAGGAGTTGTCATGTAATTTCCTATTATCAATCATAATTAATAATTATTCTTTCTGATAATAACGATCTATTTAAATTTCTAAACATACTTAATGTCTTGTATCATTTGAATTATTTCAAATGTTTACCGCTCTTAAAACTATTAACTGGTAAGTACTCAGTAATAGGGTGCTAGCGCTCTGACATACTTGTTCTGAAACAGCGCATGCTGTTACAACGCTAACGTTTTTTGCCCTCATGGGACTGCACCTTGACAACATTCTGACCGTCATTTACCGGTTATGTGTTGTAAATGCGTAAATGCCCCAAAATTAAATATGAAGAAATAACTAATTAAAAGTAATTAAATATATTTTTTAATCATTTTTGCACATAATCCGAATTCAAATACATTTTTCAGGAAAAAATAAATGTTTAATTAAGTTACATTTATTTCAACACTTACAAATTGCTTACAAAGATCTTAGTTACAGCGTTTTGAATATTGTAAAATCATAAGGAAATTTTTCATTAAAAGTTCCAGGTGTTCTGGTGAGATTTCTGTTCCTCCCTGAACAGTTATACAGTCCTATACCGTTTTTAGATACCTAAGTCAATACCTAAGGCGATACCATAAGTCCTATACCGTTTTTCCATACGAATATTACGAATCGAAACTAAATTTACGTATTACGAGTACATACTTACTATCTTTCGCTAAAAGATTATTATGGCGCAGGCTTAACTTTCGGAACGAGAGAGGGTATCTGAACACTGTTAGAAAAAATTCGTACAACGTCACACCGAAGTGCGAAGTTGTAATGATACGGTGTAATATTTTGGTGCGAAAAAGCAATTATTCTGCTAAAATACACATCTCCGGTGTAAAGTTGGTCAATTTATGAACTCTCAACTTCATTTAGTACATAATAGTACTTCATAGTACTTCATAGTACATTTCGATGCGTGTGTGAGAGTTGATTATTTAGCGATTGAGACGTTTTCCGCACTAGCAAAGCGATTGAGAAAAGTCTCATTCGCAAAAAATCAGCTCTCACACAAATATCGAACGGTATTTAATATCACGAAAGGCGAAAAAATCTTCTTAAAGTTGAGATTTTGAGGTTAGAGTGTGTTCAAGATCTACATGCAATTTCACATATTTTTTATTTGTTCTATCATGTTTTGTGTAATACTAATTTTAATATCGGAATACTTCCTTAATTAGCTGCGACGTCAAAACATTGATTTCTTCAGCTAGTCTTTGGTCATTATGTTCTTATTTACACTTACAAGTCTTATTTCAATTAATCATACACACACTCACGGATTTACACACTCTCGCTGTCGATTTCCAATTTTCGGCTGCCATCGAGCTCAGTTCGCCTGTTTCTGGCAACGGGATTAGTCACTCAAACACCTGTATATTCTTTGTTTCGTTTAATTAATAAAATGACCGCGCTTTTTGGCGTAAGCCTTGTCAAAGAAAGTAAATGATAGTGAATTATTTCTCTTGTTTTACCCAGTGAAGTATTATCTGTCAGACAAGAATCAAAACATGCAAATACAGTCCATTACTTTAATTTCAGTCGAAACATTGGTCCTACGAGAAGGATATTACTTCTTGAGTCAGTAAATTGTCGTGTGAAAGTCAGTGGCAGTGTCTTTGGCGCAATAAGTGCAGTTCAAAAAATGTATGGTGCAAAAAAAAGGACTAAGTGACTTGTGACGATTTTTGTGTGCAAAACTTCCAGTTGAACCTAATAAGCTCGTTAAAAAAAGGTTGACGAGCAATACTGTCAGGTGACAAGACTGGACAAATAATTACAAGGAAAGTTTATTGGAAAATGCCTATCGATGAAAGGTTTGGAATATTAATGGATTTTGTTAAGAATTTTGTAAGTGCAATTTCAATATCCATTTCCAGCTCGCAAGTTAACGCGCGAATGTATTAATTGAAGTTCGTGTTTCTATTGATCGGTTTTTGTTGACATTCTTATGTTGATACACATGCATAACACCTGTTAAAATGATTTATGATTCATGGTTCGTTACAAATCAGCAAATTATTTTCAGGCGAACGAATTTAATTAATCAAAAAGACAATTAATAATTAATTTGTCTTTCGGACGTCAATTATATTCTTTCATTTCACGCCTTTTGTTACAGTGTCGTTCGGAAATTTCTTTTTAGAGCAAACAGAGCTGTGTACTTGAATTAAAAATTCGTTTACAAAAGCTGTATCAGTTAAGGAAGCAACAAAAGGTTCATTATTGTCGCGAATGGAAGCATTGGAGAAGAACTGGACGCGGTTCGTACAGCAGCATTTGGAATTGATAAAATTCTGCGATCAAAATAAAACAAACGAGTATTTTAGTATTTTACAAATAGTCTCAGTCGTGCTGATTTTATCATCGCGTTCTATGCCAAAAATAGAATTACCGAAATTCTCTGGCGTCTACACAGAATAGCCAAATTTCGCTGACCTTTTTAAAATGATGGTTCACTCAAATGCGGCGTTGACTTCCGTCGAAAAGCTTCATCATTTAAAGACAAATCTTTCAGGGGAAGCTGCGCAACTTGTTCGTCAAGCGCGTTGCGAGAACTTTATAATTCAACGATTGATTATGTGGAGGCACCGGGCTCCTTAAATGAACCCGTAAACGAATGGTCATCAATTCTTGTACATCTTACCGTTGAACGGCTCGACCTTCAGTCTCTTGGGGATTTGGAAACATCAATCGGCAGTTCAAAGGAAACCCCGACATTTGAGAAACTTGAAACGTTTTTAAAAAATCGTCTTCGTGCATTCGAAGCTTTTGAATCAACAACAGGCTGCCGTAAGCAAGCATCATCACAATCAAAAACAAAGTGTCAGCCTCAGAAACGAAAGTTTGGGATGCAACAGAAATCGTTACAATCAACGACTGCTAACGTCAATGTAGTCACATAACAACAACCAAGAAAATCGCCTTTGGATAGAAAATGTTTCATGTGCAGAGAACAACATTTTTTGATGTCATGTCGACAGTATCAAGTTCAAACCATAGCACAAAGGAAGGAATTTGTAAATCAAAGACGATTATGCAGTAATTGCCTGGGGTCCCACTTCATTGATAACTGCGCTTCAAAGAATGTGTGTCAGCTGTGTCAATAAAAGCACCATACAATTCTTCATGAATCACTGTTCAAACTCAACATGTTCCAAGTTTACCCATTGTTTCAGCTTCGCAGGTTAGCTCTCATGCAGTTTCAGTCATGCAAGTTTCTTTGTATGAAAAAACGTCAGTGTTATTGACTTCCGCGGCGGTTTTTGTGATTGCGCCGTCCATTCAAACTCTCGATGTTCGAGCATTTCTTGATCAGGGTTCTAAGGTCTCAATTATATCGGAGTCGCTCGCCCAACGATTGCAGTTGCCTCGGACTAAGGGTTCCGTACATTTGTTAGGCATCGGTGAAAGTCAATCAGGAACTTCACGAGGATCAGTTTCTGTCGAAATTAAACCTCGTTTTCTGTCAAATTTTAGACTCAAACTCAAAGCTCTTGTTCTTCTAAAATTGATGGCAACACGTCAAAAGAGTAAGTTTCGAATCAACAATTGGCCCCACCTCACAGATATTCAGTTAGCAGATCCGAAGTTCTATGGAAATCATCCAATTGATATGATTTTAGGTGTTGACCTGTATTCAATTTTGATTGAACCATGCCTTCGAAAATGTCATCTTTCTGCTCCTGTTGTTCAGAAAACGGTTCTGGGGTGGATACTGTGTGGTCCAACGTGAGAGGAGTTTTCATTTCATCATTCTCCATTTAGCTCATTTCACTGCCGCAGAGTTGATGAATTGTATTTTGATCTACAAAAAATTTGGGAAGATAATGAAGTATTCCCGCCAAAACCTCTTAGGACTCCAGAAGAGGAAGCTTGTGAGCATCATTTCTTAGAGACTCATTCTAGAACAAAAGAAGGGAGATATGTCGTGCGTCTTCCAACAAAAAATGATGTTACAAAGCTAGGCGATTCATACTCTTCAGCGCATAGATTGCTACTTCACAATGAACAACGTTTCAAAAGGGATTCTCGACTTCAGGAAGCTTACACTGATTTCATGGAGGAGTACAAAAAGCTTCAGCATATGGTTCCAGTCCGTAAATCTTCTGATCCAAGAATGGATTCAAGGTTATTCTTTCTTCCACATCATGGGGTGTGGCGAGATTCAAGTTTTACAACCAAGCTTCGAGTGGTTTTCAACGGTTCTCGATGCTCAAGTCAGGGAGTATCACTAAATGATTGGTTACATGCAGGTCTTAAACTGCAACTGAACATTTCAGATGTCCTGCTTCAATGGCGTCGACATCCGATTGTATTCTCAGCAGATGTTGAGAAAATGTATCAACAAGTTCTTGTCCATGAAGGTGATCAGGATCTCCAGCGAATTCTATGGTGCTCGACTCCGGCCGAGCCTGTTTAGATTTATCGACTTACAACTGTCACTTATGGTCTGACATGTGCTCCATATTTAGCTGTTCGTACCGTACAGCAGCTCGGACTTGATGAGGGACATCGGTTTCCTCTGGCTGCTGAAGTCATTAAACGGGCGGATTTCCTCTCCAAAAGTGGATCACGAATTGTCCTGAACTTCTGGAACAAATACCTGTGAATCTTCAGGCATTATCGTCGGATCTTTCGTGGCATTTTGAAACTTCAGTATCGATGCTGGGGTTAATTTGGCAGCCCGAGAGCGACTGTTTCATCTTCAAGATCGATTTGACTACTGTCAATAATGTCATTACTAAACGTTTCGTTGCCAGTCGATCTGCGCAACTGTTTGGTCCACTTCGATGGTTATCACCTGTAATTGTGGTAACAAAGATCATTCTTCAGGGATTGTGGAAGCTAAACATCTCTTGGGATGATCCGCTTCCCGACGATCTTTCTCAACGCTGGAAAAGATACTACAAGGATCTAAAATATCTTTCATCAGTTAAAATTCATCGATAGATTGGATTACAATCTTCGGGTTGCAAGTATGAACTTTATGGCTCTGGAGATGCTTCAGAACGAACTTATGCAGCTGTTGTTTACGTTAAATCAGTTCAGAACACTAAAGATTGTTCAGTGGTGCTTATTGCATCCAAAACAAAGGTAGCACCTGTAAAAACGATCTTGCTTCCTCGTCTCGAACTGTGCGCTGCAGTCCTTCTGGCTCGCCTCGTTGCATATGTTCAGAACATTCTCAACCTTGATGTTCCGCTCCACTTGTGGTTGGATTCAACAACTGTTCTGGCGTGGATAGCGGATTCACCGTCGCGATGTAAGACTTACGTCGCAAATCGAGTGTCGGAGATTCAGGCGACTCTTCCATCAGCAATCTGGCATCATGTTCCGGGTAAAGAAAATTCAGCTGATTGTGCATCACGTGGAGTGTTTGCTCTCGGATTCTCATCTTTCTCCCTCTGGTGGAATGGGCCAAAATGGCTGCCTAATTCGGACGACTGGCTATCTAGTCCATCGGAAGCTCCAGACAGCTCAGTAGACATGGAGGAACGAGTGACGGTCAATCTGGTTGTTTCTGAAAAAACCACTGGTACTTGTTTCACCGATATTCATCATTGGGTCGTCTTTGAATGATCGCTTTATGCTTTCGATTCTACAACGCCTTGAGACATCTTTCCAAGGTAACATCACCTTACATCACTGCTTCCGAACTTCACCAAGCTCGTCTGAGCTTGATTCAACATGAACAGCATCGTGCATTTTCAGAGAAAATTGCAGCCTTGAAGAAAAAGGATAACGTCTCAAAGCGTAGTCGCCTTTTAAAGTTCAATCCATTTATGGATGGTGAATTTCTCCGAGTTGGGGGACGTTTAAAGCATTCTCTACTTTCATTTGATGAGAAACATCCATTGCTTTGACGATCGGATTCTATTTTGACCAAGCTTGTTATGGAAGATTGTCATCGTATTTGTCTTCATGGGGGCACTCAGCTTACCCTTGGAACACTTAGGCAGTCTTACTGGATTCTTCGCGGGCGAAGTGTTGTTCGATCTGTTATTTATCGTTGCGTTCCATGTGTTAAAAATCGAGCATCCACTCCTCAACAAATTATGACTGATTTACCTGAATTTCGTTCAAGTCCATCCAGTCGACCGTTTTTAAACACAGGCGTCGATTACGTTGGACCAATCAAGCTTAGAACACATAAAGGACGAGGTTTCAAATTTTCTATAGGCTACATTTGTATCTTTGTTTGCTGCGCCACTCGAGAAGTTCATCTAGAGGTAGCTTCCGACTACATGGCTAGTTGCCTCATCGCAGCATACTAACGATTTATATCTCGGCGAGGCGTATGTAAGAACTTAGTCAGTGATAATGCATAAACTTCGTTGGAACTGACCGTCAACTTCAAAAATTGTTCATTGGGGCATCTAAAGAATCTCAAAACATCGCTTCATTATTTGCTATGGACGGCACCGAGTGGAAGTTTAATCTACCTGCGGGGTCACATTTTGGTGGACTCTATGAGGCTGCTGTGAAGTCCACTAAGTTTCACTTTCAACGAACAATTGGAGAAACACTTCTTACTAATGAGGAAATGACAACATTTCTGACTCTAATTGAAGCATGTCTTAATTCTCGACCTCTCATGCCAGAATCAGATGATCTACAATACCTCTCTACATTAACTCCTATACACTTTCTCATAGGATGCCCTTTGAATGCTATCCCTGAGCCATCTTTGATGGATGTTGCCCCGAATGGCTTGACACGTTGGCAACTAATACAACAAATGCGCCAGCATTCCTGGAAATGTTGGTCTTCAGAATATCTCAAGGAACTTCAACCTCGTTCGAAATGGAAAACCGTACAGCCTTCCATTCAGTTAAACGATCTCGTTCTTATTCGAGACGAAAATCTGCCTCCTACCAAGCGGGCAATCGAACGAGTCATCAAACTTCATCATGGTGCAGTTAACTTGTGTAGGCTTGTGCGAGCTAAAGAAGTTGAAAGATAAATTTATAATTAAGAAGATAATTTTTCAAGAAAAAAAATGTCAACAAAATTGTTCAATGGACCCTTTCAACCTTTCAACTAACGAGTCTATTCCCTTCTCTTTTTCATACCTAACCTTCTCCTTTTCCATCTTTTGTTTAAACTCGTTTAATTTATCTACCCCCCAGATTCCCATTTTCGTGTTTCGTT
>NC_046659.1:12315776-12317081 GCF_010883055.1 Belonocnema kinseyi | reverse complement strand
CTTGCATTGTCCACACATAACCTTTCGGTAACATCTTTTTTATTCCCTTCCAGTCCTTCTCATCTGCCCAAGTTTCACTCATCATAATCACATCCCACTTTTGTAACTCCTCCCAGAATCCTTTTTTCTTGTTCTTCAAACCTGACACGTTCCAGAAAGCTATTTTAACGTTTCTCTCTTCCCCTCCCTCTTATTTCCTCTTTACTTTGTTTCCCCTTTGCCGCTTGGAAACCCCTCTGATTTATTTCTAGCCTCTTTTTCGTCTCCCTTCCCCCTACCTTTCTCAATACTTTTTCCTTTTTTCTTTAATTCTTCTAATTCTTCATCCCAGCACCATTCCTCCCCATTTATCCATAACCTGTCTCTCCCAATCCATACCATATGGCCCTTTTTTCTCTCTACCGAAGCCCTCTGCTCTATTTACCATCTCCTTTTCCTCTCCCTCCATGTCAGATCTACTTCAATTCTTTCCCTTCTTCCTCTCATAAATTTTTATCTCCATAATTTTCTTTTTCTCCTCCTCACTCCCCACTTTTACTAGAAACATTCCTTCTTTTCCTTCTTTTGACCCTCCTATTCTCTTGACTCCTTCTACCCTTACCTGCACTCTAATATCTAGAAAAAGATTTGTTATTTCCACTTCTCCTGTTTCACTCTCCACTTTTAATCTCTTGACTACTATGTTATTTTTCCTCTTTGCCCTTTCTTCCCCGTCTAATCTTCTTTCGATCTCACTGAGTCTTTTCTTCAATCTTTCATTCTCACTTCGGACGTTCTTTTCATTCCTTTGAACTATTTCCTCATTTTTTGTTTTTTCCCCCATATGCTCATTCCTAATTTCTAGACTCGATACCCGCTCTTCCAACTGCTTCATTTCTCTAGATCTCTGTTCGTCAACCTCTCTCTGTCTATTCTCAATGCTCTCTAGCTTACTCCAAACCTTGTCTTTCTCCTCCTTCCAACGTTTATCCCATTCTTCCCATTTTTCTCTGACCTTTTTCACTTCCCCCCTTACATCGGTTCCCTGCCTATTCATATCCCTATTCATTTCATCCAATCTCTTTCTTGTTTCCTCTCTAAAGCCTTTAATGAGAGCTTCCAATTTTTCAAACATTCCCCCATCCTCCCTATCTCCCTCTGATGTTTTCCTTTTAATTCTCACTCTCTTGTTCTCCTGGTCCCTTTCTACCTCATCTTCCCCATCCACTCTTTTCCTTTTTTCCTCCCCTTCACTGCTAGTCGCGCTTGCCTTTTTTTGCCATTCGTCCAGACTTCTGTTCGAACCCGCGTTGCCTAGCTTGTTAA
>NC_046659.1:12313854-12315676 GCF_010883055.1 Belonocnema kinseyi | reverse complement strand
AAAGTCTTCTTTTTCTATTTTGATCTGCATTTCAAAGAAATTCAAGAAATTGACGATTATCATGATTTGAATACTTCGCGCGCCTCTTTATATGCGCATATTTTGAGGTTACGTTATTTCAAGTATAAAATATAAATGATATACATATTAATAGTATCATATACATAAATATATACATATATTATTAATGATAATATTATAATTATATTATATTATAATAGTCTTATTTATATCTTGATCCGCATTTGAAAGAAATTAAAGAAATTTGCGATTTGAATGATATTTAAATAAAATATATTTTTTTAAAGTTCATTTTTTAATTGAAAAGGATAATTGATGGTAGTCAAATATATATTTTTGAATTATTTTTAAACAAACTTTTGATTCTCTATATCTGAACTGGCATGAGGTTCTACTATGTAAATAGTGGGAAGTCCTTTATCAATTGATTTAGAGTAGGCATTCCGATAACAATCATTAATCAAAAAGTTACTAATGCGTATAAAAATCGTTAAAAATGTAATTAATAGAAAATAATTATTTATGAATCTAATGTTAACGCTTTTTCTACGAATTAGTAGCTTTTTACTGATGATTGGTATAGATTGAAATCTATTCATAAATTAATACAAGTCATCGCACTATTCAGTTAGTACAACTTCATACGAATTCAGATACAGAGTATAAAATATTCACCATAGTATTTAAAAACCTTACGTAAAATTATAAATTAATCAAGCATAAAATATAATTGTAATAAGACAAATTATAAATTAATTATGAAAGAGTTAAAATTCGATAAATACTTCAGATATAAATGCATAGTTTTTTTATTAAATAGAATTTATTATATAGAACTTGTATGATATTACTGGTATGATATAATCAACTTTAATCTAAAAAGTAATACTAATGCAGGATTAAGTTAAATACTGCAACTGCAATTGTTAAAATTAAAAAAGTCTCTTTCCAGCTGCTTTACTTCTTTTTGGCCGCCCATAAATATTCCCTAGAACAATGTAAATAATAAATTAGCATAAAAACCATTAAATCATTTTCTTATTCAAATAAAATAAAAGTTTTTAAGGTAGAAAGTCAAATGTTTTGAAAAAAGTGGATTTTCAAGAAAAAAAATATCAATCTTCAACAAAAAAGATGATTTTCAAAAAAAATATCAATTTAATACAAGATTTTCAATCAAAAAGTGAAACTATCAACAAAGAAGAAGAATTTTCTACCCTAAAAGATAAATTTTCTACAAAATAGTTGAATTTGGACCAAAAAGTTCAACTTTTGAAAAAGAAGATTCACAGAAAGAAAAAAATTTAGTCTTTGCAGCGATTTCAGAGTAAATGTTACATGTTACAACTCTATTTAATCTTGTTTTGTTTCAATGCCATAAAATTCAACTGTATCTACTTGAAAAAAACCGCAAAAAAAGTACTTCTGTTCTTTCATTTTGATGTTTCCTTTTTACCCAAAAAGAGTAGTTTTTAACAAAATACATGAACTTTCTACCCAACAGTACAATTTTTAACTTATACAATATACAGGATACTGTTTCAACTGAAAATGGAACATATAGTTGCATTTTCAGACAAAAAATATATTTAAAAAATTATATTAAAAAAAAAACAATTTTCAACCAAGAAGATGAATTTTCGACAAAGAGTATCAAATATTCGATTAAAAAATACAAATTTGTAACTTTTTGAATACAGAGTGGATGCAGAAAAGGCAGAAAGTGCGGAGATCGAGTGTAAAGGAAGAAGGGTGAGTGAAGGCAAAGGTGTGAAGGGTGAAAGTGAGTGGTTTGAGGTGA
>NC_046659.1:12310794-12313754 GCF_010883055.1 Belonocnema kinseyi | reverse complement strand
TACCTTAAATTTCATTTTAAAACACTATAAATCAGTAAAAGTATATATGTATTTTAGCTACAAACTGTAAATTAATTAATACAATCTGTAACTGACAAACATATGTTATGATAGATACTTAATTTTAGTGTTTCAGAGAAAAATTTAAGGTATTATAATTAATAATATACTCTACCGGTCAGAAGATTGCCTCTTTTTGTAATTGATTAAGTCTACTAATATTAATAATGTCAGTGCTAAAATTTTTCGTTTCTAAAGAGTTGAATGCTCTCAAAAATCTTTATAAAATGGACAAATTGGCTTTATCCTCTGCTTGATTTTATACAGAATTTTGAATTTTTAGAGCATTCAACATTTTAAAGAGACAAATTTTTAGCTCTGTCATAATTAAAATAAAGAAAACTTATCAGTTATTAAAAAATAAGGCGAACATAAAACTTTTGCCGGTATTGCATTAAAATTATAAGTCATAATTTATGACTTATAGCATATAAATACCTATGAAACGATATAATATTTTGAATTTTTATTTAAAAAATAAATAATTATTTTTCATTATACAACTACTTACTAGTAATTGTAAATAATTAGAATAATTATCTAATAAACATTTAATATTCGAGTTGTAAATAAATATGCAGTACACCATTTGCGTTTATGGTAACTCCTGTAATTGTAACTCCGGTGGAAACTCATTTTTAAAATTCTCTATTCAGCAATTACCGACGCGCAACGTCTGAAAAATGTCGAAAACTGCGAAGTAACTCCGAGGAGTTGACGCACAAACCAAGAGGGCGCTTTTAGCAGTCGTATTTTGATGGAGTCTCTTATTCCATTAGATGAGAAATCTCAATAGTAAGGAGAAGAAACTGTGGTACGAAAGCATGGCAACTTTTTCGCAATAGATGTCCTGACTTTCAAGTGAAATATTTGCGAGAGCCACGAAGATACCCGAAGTACCGTCGTCAAGAGCCGAAAGAGTTACTGTTTATTTCAGCGCTAAATTTGAATGATAAAATACTGTGCAATTAACATGTTATCAAATTCATGTAATTTCAAAATTCTGAATCTTACATGAAGGTTCCAGTGATACTTACAAAATCAAATATTTATAAAAATGTTGTGTAACATTGATTATTAAGTACTTACCCAGTGGGCACACTTGGCTTAAAGTCATCCTAAAGACGTCTTTTTGTGAACGTCTTAGGCTTTTACAAAAACATGTCATGAGGTCGTAGTAAAGACGTTCTAGTCTAGTCCCATAAAGTATATCTTAAAGATGTTATCAGTACGGCTTAAGGATGTCTTTAAATGGTCCTATGTCTGGCATTTCGTCGTCTTAAGAATTTCTTGATAGTATATCCAGGGGACAATGTCGTAAGGATGTCCCTAGGACATCTTTAAAGCGTCTTGTATAAGATTATCATTATTCGAAATCAACCCAAATTCAAAGTATTTCTATATTTTTATCTCACAAGACTTGAATGCTTAAATGGTCTGAAATATTACGAAAAACTGATTGCAACTTAATTTTTTTAATTTATTTTTTAAAGTTCAACTTCGAAATATATCGGCTATGATATTTCTCTAAGTTTTATCGTGAAAATGTGAACGAAACCAAAAACATCCTCTAGAGTAAGCCCGAAAATGTTCTAAAAGTGGAAAAACTGTTTTATCATAAATCTGTAAATTATACGGAGATATCATAAAGTCATCATAAAGACACCATGAAGACATCCTTTGTGATTTCCGTTCAAAGTTTAAGTTTAATGCGCATAGGAGTTCCACTAAGTCACGTGTGAAATATGAAATACCACATCTCTAAAATCGGTAAAGTGGTCTTTTTTAGGACAATGATGAGTCCCTTACTAGGATTACCTGAAAAACTATAATATACAGAATGCATTAACCTACCGATAGAAATCTCAGAGTGTATGCTAAAGATATTTAAGGCTCTGAGAAGCTCTGAGAAATTCTCCGCAGGCACTCAGATATATTTAAAGGTCAAAGTAGCTCGTTTAAATGTATTAAAGGCTTTAAAATGTCCTTTCCGAAATTCAAATAAAAATACGATCATAAATAATAAGCAGAGAGGCTGAAATTGAAATAAGAATTCGATCTTAAATAATAAGCAGAGAGGCTATATCAATAGAGTAGCCGACACTCAAGGGTCCTTTGTTAAGCCTTCGGATTAAAGTTTAGAAATAGATTTTTTTAATTTTCATAGTTAACAGCCTAAAATATAATAATTCGGAATCTACGGGTTTCGATGATTTCAGATATCTAACTTTTTTTCTAAATGTTGAAAATAGGAATTAATACAACGTTTCTCGTAAATGGAATGAGATACGCCAAAAAATACAACATTTTTAAATACAACTAGAAAATTGTATATTAGTATATAAGTTATAATTATAAATAAGTATAATGAGAAAATTCATCAATTAAAAACAAAGTGTTGATAGTTTGAAGAAAAATTTTAAAAAAGAGAGTCGGGTTAGCGACGGCCAACTACTGTAAATAACTCTGCCCGCCCGGTACGTGGCGAATACAAGAGGAACATTATATTTCCGTCGCATCATTCCTAAAAGGGCCACTAAAAGGTCGCAAATCTCTCAGACTATCTCAGAGACTAAATCATTCAAATCGAACCTTAAAATCGTCTCAAACCGGCCAGGCTTTTTCCACTGAGAATACTCTGAGATTTATATCGGTAGAGTGCGCGCGCAAGCCGGCAAATTCCAGTTTGCGCATCTCATCCTAGTCGCACACAGTAATCCCAGATCTGAAACGAGAGGTGGTCCAATACCATCACAGATGTATGTCCGTGTAAATATAGTAGGAGACAATATTGTATTTATATCTCGATCCGCTTTCAAATAAAATCAAGAAATTGGTATTTGAATGTTTCCAGGTTTCGAATTTTCAATTTGGAGGTTATTTTTTTTCAGGTAGGTATA
>NC_046659.1:12286941-12310694 GCF_010883055.1 Belonocnema kinseyi | reverse complement strand
AGATCTTGCGCTGATTGGTCAACGGCTTCGAGACTCAGAAGACGTGCGCAAAATATACGTATAACCTAATTCTAAAAAAAGGTTATGTTCCCCTGGATTCACCGCGTATTTCAAATAAATAATTAGTTACGAATGTAAAAAAAATGTAACACAACATTAAAATTGTTCACAAATACATTCGGAACGTGCATTAAGTACTTTCTTAAAAATTGGAATTGGTTTTCACTAATGTAACGGTACGTGAGAGACATTTGACGTTTGACAAGTGTCAAAATCGTTTTGTACTTCGAATTTAATTAATTAAATAAAGTGAATATCTGCACGTTGTAGGTAATTAATTGGTGATAAAATCTCCTGTTTTACTTATTGAATTAAATATGGGAATGGAACGCTTTTGACTAACTGCAACGAAACTTGTAATCCATATGATTTTAAAAATTGCAACGATGAATCTGAGATTCAAATTGTGAGAGTTAAGAAGCGGCGAATTATTCTTATAAGCTGGGTGTCCAGCGACCTTGAAAATTTCGTCTCCGCTACTATAGAATGTTAAAGGATACATTTTTGTGATATTTAACTTAGAAATTATAAAAATTATTAGCTGAAATCATCAATATTAACTAAGCTTCAGAATTAGAATGAGCCATGGCCATATGACGGAATTTTAAAGAGTTTCACCACAAGGTTTTTGAGTATACACCACATTACAAAACATTACTAAAGATTTCAAAATGTTTCAAAGATTTAAAAATATATTTAAAAGGATTTTGAACATTTTATAAAGGCGTGTATATCATATTTTAAATATTTCATAACAACTTTACAAGCATCTTTAAACTTTTAAAACATGTAAAGGGTTTCAAAGATTTTGAAAAGGTTACAGTACACCAGATTTCAAAGATTTTAAAACATTTGTAAGATTTGAAAAGGTTTCAAAACAGTTTAGAAGATATTTTTACTAATTATAAATTTCAAATAATTTAATGATTTCAACAAATAAAAGTTTTCGCAAACAAAGATTTAAGACAAATTTCCCAAAGAAACCACGTCCCAAGAATTTTCGTTTTTAATTCGTACCTCATTATTTATCTGAAATGCGTGGTGAACACTGGGGATCATAACCTTCTTTCAGAATTAAGTTGTACGTCTTTTGCGCACGTCATCTGAGGCTCGAAACTTTTGACCAATCAGCGCAAGACCTCGAGCGTGGGGGATTTAAAAACTGAATTAAAATCGCCTATTTACTACTTTTTTTAATTAAACAGATGCACGACTGCTTGCAATGTTAAAGTTTAATGCGGGAACAGTCAATCTTTTCATGTTGTTCGTAAATATTGTTCTTTTATCAATTGATCAGAACATGTATCGTCATTATTAACCGTCAGTATCAATGATCATCATAAATGACAATTAATTCCACATCGGAAGTTCCTGTAGGCGGAATACTTATACTGGCTGCAATAAAATTAAATAAATTGTTGAAAATAAATAAACTGATGTTGAAAATTTAAGATCATGAGCTTTGGTGGGAAAAATAACCTTTGTTGTCTAGAGCATACTGTACTAAAACTTTAAGGCATACCTACTGCCAATATAAAACAAATAAAGTAATCATGTTATTTGAACAAGAAATTATTCCTTCGTTAACAAATTCGGTGACCCTGCAAAGGGCCGATTATTGTTTGTAAAACTATATATTACTCCTTACTATTACTCCATGGTGTTATTGATGAAAAAATCCTGTAAAACGGTTTGCCGCAATTTTTCATGTTTTGTTCTTATAAATTTACTTTTCATTTGGTGGATAACACTGAAGAATTCCTCAGCCTCGTTTGCAGAACTTGTAAAATATCCTCTGAGGATAGAGAGCGCATCTAGTGCAGCTGACCTCTATGGAGGAGGAGGTGGTTCGTCGTCGTCATTACCATCTTTATTATCATCTTCGTTCTTACTCTGATTCGACTCAATGATGATGTCGGATAAAGACCGATTTTCAGTGGTGATGATATTGTCATCCAGATCTACGTACTGATCGAAAGTGATACCAAAGCGGTTCATCAAAACCTAACTCTCGTCATCATCAAGGTTTATTTCAGACGGTTCCTGAAAATAATTGTTGACACTGTTCAAAATTTTAGAAAAGTTCCAAAATATTTAAGATACTTTTTTTTTAAAGTAGAGTAAAAATATAAAACAGATGCTTACCTCGCCTATCTCGATGTTCTCGGCTACTAATCCAGACTTCCTGAAACAATTTTGGATTGTTCCTGGTATGATGTCCTCCCAAGATGCTGTCACCCAGTGCATGGCATCCAAAACATTAATCTTAGGCTTCGTAATTGGATCATCCATGAAGTCCAAGAATGTTTGCACTATGCGCTTGCGATACTTATGTTTGACGACTTTGATTAGGCCTTGATCCAGAGGCTGCAGCTTGCTCGTCGCATTCAGAGGAAGGAACTCAAGTCACAAGCCATTTTTGGAACCTGCACTCGTCATCCAGGTACGTCGCTGTGATGAGTATTCACATGGAAAGCAGCCTTTATTTTTAAAATACCTTGGCTTGGCCGATTTGCCAATGACTAAGGGACTCAACTTATCACTACCGTCACTATTTGCACACGACAGTACAGTCAGTCTCTCCTTACTCAACTTTCCGCCATGACAATCTTCATCTTTAAATGTAAAGGACTTATCTGGCATAAGATTTTTTTTAAAAAGTCCAAATTCGTCTGCGTTATAGATGCAATCCAGTGTATAGCTCTGCAGAAGTCCTTTCACTGTATAAGAGTTTCAAGTGATTACAACCGATTCATCCACAGATTCCGTCATACCACTGATTTGTCGATAAACGATACCGTGACGTTTACGAAAGCGATCAAGCCACCCTGAGGATTCGGTAAAATTTCCTAATCCAATTTCTAGAGCCCTCTCTAAAGCCTTCTCCTGTAATATTGGTCCATTTACAGGAATTTTAACTGCGCGACCTTGATGAAACCATTCGAACAAAATAAACTCCAAGTTGTCATATTTTCCTGCCTTAACGTTTCTTCTTTTGTCGGAACCCAAAACCGCATTCTCTTCGACGTCTTTACGATCCCTCACGATTGTTCTTAATGTAGACGCAGGAATTCCCAATAATGAAGCGAACTCTTATTGGTTTAAACTTGTATTTTCATCGTATTTTCCTAAAATTTCGCACTTCTCTGACACAGAAAACGCTTTTCTTTTGTTTGACACCGACATTTTTGTTATTTCCAGAACAACACTACAAAATATGTATATCACAATACACTACAGTTATCCGAATGAAGTACCGAAGAACCGAAAATGTAATATGAGGTACGAGCAGGGCTGTAGGTAAACGTATACTAAAGTTTGATGATTCAGCTTATCACCGTTTAAACGATAGTTTAACACAATTGGAGCTTCCTCACTCCCGCTTTTTGGGGAGTTTGAGCTTCCCGTCCAATAAAAAAACATTAGAAGTGAGAGAAATTTTACCTTGGGACCACCAGATTAGAGCGTTAAAAGTGGGCCCTGAAGTCTTCAGTCCTTACAAGTCTCCCGGGCTGGATGGTATATATCCAGTCCTCTTACAAAGACCTGGTAAGATCATCATTGGGCCTTTGGTGAGACTTGCTAGGGCTAGTCTGACGTTGGTTTAAGTTCCGGCGGCACGGAGGGGTGCGAGAGTAGTCTTTATTCCGAAGGCAGGCAGGATCGGTTATACTTAACCCAAGTATTTCCGACCCATTAGCCTCACATCTTTCCTACTAAAAACAGTGAAATGACTCGTGGACAGATATATCCGCGATAAGGTATTGTCAACTAGTCCTCTTCACAAGCAACAACACGCCTATAGGGCTGGTCATTCGACTGAGACGGACCTGAGCACTGCAGTTGAACTAATTGAAGGACAACTGACACAGAAAGGTCTAGCGATTGGAACCTTCGTGAACATCGAAGGAGCCTTTAACTACACCTCTGGAGAGGTAATCAGGGCGGCCATGATCGCACACGGGGTGCATATTTCAGTCGTGGAATGGACCTGCCACATGCTGGACAATAGGAATCTAACCACGACCAACGGTGACACCACTTTATGTGGAACCGTTGACTCGGCATGTCCGCAGGGGGGGGGGGTGTTCTATCACCCTTGCTGTGGTGCCTGGTACGGATGAATTGCTTCATCTACTAACGAGTAAGGGCTTCCACGTCATAGGCTACGCGGGCGATATACTGATTATTGTGCGCTGTCAGCATCTGGATGCGCTCTTCGGAGTAATGCAGCAAGCACTAAGAATAGTTAATTCATGGTGTAAGGGGATTGAACTATCACTTAATCGAAGTAAGCCGGATGTAGTTGCGTTCACTAGAAGGTACAAGTGGGGAACCACGGGTACATTTAAGTTGGGGGGACAAAAACTCGAAATCAAAGGGCAATTCAAATATCTAGGAGTCATCCTGGATAAGAAGCTGTCATGGAATGAGCATGTGGAAAACAAGTGCAAGAAGCTAGTAGCGTCTCGTTGGCTCTGTAGAACAGCCATAGGGAAAAGCTGGGGCTTGAAACCAGAGACACTTATGTGGATCAAAACAGCGATCCTGCAACCCAGACTAACCTATGCGGCAGTCGTCTGGTGGACCAGGGTCGAACTTTCTACTGTGAAGTCCCGACTAGAAAGAATCAGGGGACTGATTCTGAGAGCTATCACTAGTGTCTCGAAGTCGACACCCACGATGGCCCTGGGGGCACTTATAGATTCGGAGCCCCTCCATATTACCATAAAAGCCGCGGTTGCGATGGCGGCCTGGAGACTAAATATGGTAAACGATAGCAGTAGCTCGACAGTTATGCGGATACCAATCGATATCACGAAGAGGCCGACACTGAGCATGCTCAGGGGTAAAATGTCCATTTGCCACTACCTCTTCGACAAGAAATACTGGGTTAGCCTATCCACAAAAGAGGAATGGGCTAACGGTGAGGCACACCTGCCCAGTGATGGAGACAACTGGTTTACAGATGGCTCCAGGAACAAAGAGAACGCTGGAGCAGGTGTATACCGTAGAAGGCTTCACAATAGCGATGAGGTCCTACGCAACAGTTCTGCAATCTGAGATTATGGCTTTACTCGAGTGCGCCTATAAGGCAATGGAGTACGGTGAGAAAAGTAACAAACATATCTGCTCAGATAGCAAGGCTGCTATCATGGCTCTGAACGGAACAACAACTACGTCGCTGCTAATATGGGAGTGCTTTGAGGCACTGAATAATCCAGCGACAGAAAACCGAGTCACTCTGCTCTGGACCCCTGGACACAGTGGCATCAGGGGTAAAATTGCCGAACCGAGGAACATCAGAATGAGTGGGATGCGGTCTTTGGCTGCAGGCAGGGTAAAACACTCTTGGCCTCAAAGCTAAACCCTCATCGAGCGAAAGAAATTCTTAAGCTCGAGAGGAAGGAA
This sequence comes from Belonocnema kinseyi, assembly GCF_010883055.1. Taxonomy (NCBI): domain Eukaryota; kingdom Metazoa; phylum Arthropoda; class Insecta; order Hymenoptera; family Cynipidae; genus Belonocnema; species Belonocnema kinseyi. The sequence continues at coordinate 12,305,222 of NC_046659.1, read as the reverse complement.
GTCAAAATCCTAACAGAAATGTTTATAGGAAATGGAAACCTCCGGTACCACAGACATAAGATAGGGCTTGAGGAAAGTCCCCTCTGTCGTCTGTGTGGAAATGACAATGAAACTTCCACTCATATCCTCTGTTACTGCCCCGCGATTGTGGGGAAACGTGTAACACTGACAGGCAGTTTCTGCATCAGTGAGTCTGAAATATCAGCCAACAGCGTGGCTGCGATCCTCTCACTATAGAGAGGACTTTGGGGCCTCACTCAAGGCTTATAAAGGGACGCAACGCGATCATTCAAGCGTCAGGGGATGTGACGGTCTCAACCCAGAATATATAATAATAAAAAATTGGAGTGATCACGGGACCGAAAGAACGGAGAGTTAAATACGGGAAAGCGTTATATGCGGGAGCGTTATAACGCGATTTCACTGTCTTTGAAAAAAAAAATACTTTCAAGAACTTCAATTTTATTATCAGTGGAGTTGTTTGTCAGGAAAAATAATAATTTGATAAAAATGCTTCAACATTTCAAAATGTTACAAACTTTTTACTCAGAGCTTTTTACAATATTATTTTTGATTGTACGATTTAAATGATTGATGGATCTTTTGCCTTAATATTAGAATCACATAATTTAAAATATATAACTAATATATACACACAAAATACTGCTTCAAAGTGTGCAGTTATTCAAATAAAATAGAAGAAAACAGCAATATAAGTACTAAATATTTTAATGTAACATACACGATTGAAAATTTCTAAATATTAAACTGCAAACGGTTCTACAACATAGTCTTAAATTTAAGATATATATGCCCCAGATATTCAAGGCGGCCGCTGTCAAGCGACCCACATTTGTGTAAGGCCTTTTAAAGTTTGAACCCCTCATTTACGTGCGGGGAAAATCTATAAAGCATTCTTCTGGAATTAAGTAAGAACCTTATACATCTTCCGTATACCTGGTGGAACCTAATCAGTTTTAGAAACTTTTCCTCCTCTTATGGTCTATTTCTGTTGTAAGAAAGTTTGGTATAAATGGCTGCGTAGCTGTGAGCCGAAAATTACGAAAATAGAATTACCATCTTATTACGGTTAAAACACTGTTTAAAAAAATGTAATTTTTTTAATTTGGGAATTTTCCATCAAAAACATTCACTTTCTTCAAAAAAGGCGAATTTTAAACCACAAATAGTTCAATCGACAATAAACAAGAAAATATTTTTCAATCATAAGTGGAATACACTATTAAGAATTTCTGTAGGAATTTTCAGACACGCGTCACTATATGTACACTCATTGCATTACATATATAATCAAACCCCATCTTTTATGATAAGAATTTTTTGACATTAAATATATTGAGTATATTATATAACATAGTTATTTACGTACAAACTTCGTTCGTATATAATATTACTTAAATTTTTATTTTTAAGACAACTATATACTGCAAATTTATATTAAAATTAATTAACTAAACAATAATGTCTATATATAGTACATTACATGTGTATAGAACTTTACTCACAAAATATATACAAAATGTTATTTTATTTATTATAAATATAATTCGTGTGTAATTTTTTCGACAAAAATTGTATTTTCAACCGGAAAATATAAATTTTCAGCAAAAAAATTAATATCTAGCAAAATAGCTAAACGTTTAACCAAAGAAATTAATTTTTAATTAAAATACGAACACTGCATAAAAAAATGATATCTTAAAAAAGTGATTCGATCAACAAGCCGTCTTCGCCAGAAACGTATCTTGGTAAATTTTGGTTTGGTATGCCATAAAAATGCGTGCAACAAATATTTGGTCAAGACGATCAAGTGGCGAAACTTTGCAAAGCTGCATTATAAATTTAAATGTAATGTGATCATAAAATGTAATTGTGAATAAAAATAATCAAACCTCTTAGGCTTTTCTATACATTTACTGGAAAGAGAAGTTTGAATTTCAACGGGCCTGAGAGGCCCGGCTTGCCTTTTAACGTCACGATTTTAGTTTGCCACCATGAGGTTTCAATAAAAGACAAATAATTTTTTAAAAAGTTGAATTTTTATTCAAAAAGATTTCAGTTTCACTTTTCAGTATCAAAATATGAATTTTCAATAAAACAGTTGAATTTTTAACAGAGAAGAGAAAATACTTGAATACAAAATTCTTTAATTTGAAACCAAACCGTTGCAATTTTATCGAAAAAGATGCAATTTATAGTAAAATTGATGACTTTTTTAAATAGAAAGAGCAATTTTCGAAAAATGGCCATTTTTTCTACCAGAAAGGATGTCTTTTCAACAAAATTGATGAATTTTCAAACAAGTAATAAAATTTATAAGTAAAAAGGTAATATTGTCAAGAAAGCCACTGCAAACAAATAAATATAAATACAAGGCAAACAAATCACTAACGCCCTGCAGCTATCATCGGGAATGTCGGCTCAAAATGTGGTGACGGTATGTTAAGGTGGAAATGGCACCGTCTTGGCATGCAAAAATGAAACCCTCCGTACCAGACTTCAATCCGGGCGATTTCAGGAAAGCAAACGTTAGCTCACAAGGCATTTACTGATCCTTCACATTCTATGGAAGATACCTTGCATCCTCATATCGAGGGCTGTTCATGAAAGTTTTTCTCTTGTGCTTTCTTAATCCGGGCTTTCAGGAGTGAGTACTCGGGATAGATAGGATTTGATGAATTTTGCTCACCACTAATACTGAAGCTAAGTCCAAGTGTTTCAGCAGCCTCCTCTGCTGCTTTGTACAGAAACGCTCCTTTGCCCACTTCCTCGTGATTCCCGACCATTTTAAGAAGAGGGTCTCTTCCATTTGCAACTCCATGCGCTGTACTCAGAATAATCCTGTTGTGAAGACATTCAAGACTCAATATTCCGCGACCACCTTGACGGCGTGAGATGTACAGTCGCGGAACGGAAGATTTAAGATGCAAGCATTTGTTCATGTGCATAACATTTCTTGCCCCGATATCAAGGGATCTGAGCTCGTTCTTCATCCATGAAACTACTCCAAATGAATAGAGTACTACCGGGATGGCAAGCATGTTCGTTGCAGATACTTTGTTCCACGCCGACAGTTCGGAAGAACTGTCAGCGCAAAGGTGTCGTATAGCGCTTCTATCACCAAGCTCAGGATTTTCAGGGACGCCATTAAGTTTTCCTCGCTTCAAATAAACCTTGGCGCATTTGTCTAACCCAAATTCCATTCCAATTTCCTCAGTATATCGTTCGACAATCCCTAGAGCTAGATGTAGTTGCTCATTGTTTTTAGCATAGATCTTAAGATCGTCCATGTAAAATACATGAGTGACCTTGTACTTTCGATTTGCAGGTTTGCCGCACAAATACCCGTCGAAATTACAAAGTGCTAGAGATAGTGGGAATAATTTAAGGCAAAAGAAGAGTGGGCTCATGGTGTCGCCCTGAAAGACACCTCTTTGAAAGGTGACCTTGTTAGTTGTCATACGATTTTTTCCAGATAAGATAGTAAATCTGTTTTTCCAAAGCGGCATCAATCTCTCTATGCACCTAACTATTTGCGGATAAACCTTTAAGATTTCCAAAAGATAGATGATAAGTCTATAGGAGGTCGAATCGAAAGCTTTCCGATAATCAATCCAGGCCATCGGTAGGTTACGCTAGTAGAATGCTGCATCTTTGCAGACACATCTATCGATGAGCAGGTTCTCCCGACATCCCGCTACGCCTTTCTTTGAGCTTCGTTGTTCATACATTTCTTGCTACAAAGGTCCAATTGCCAATCTTGGAAGAGTCGAAATGGGTCAGAGAGAAACTGTTGATTTTCTCTGACCCACCTCTCCCTCCGCTCTAGACTTCTCTTAGCGTCAGATAGTATCCGTATTCTCTCAACAGTATGCTGCCTGATGGTCAGCAGCTTTGACTTGCTAAGTGTGTGATAACAGGTCCGGAGTTCGCGCGCGAACTTTTGAATTTTGGCGGTAAAATTCCTGCCAAATGTGATGTAGTCAATCACACACTGAATGCGGGACGCGTACTGTATTGCCCAGTCTATCTTTATGGCAAGTTGATGCATTCGTCTTTTGGTCTTATCATAAACCGTTGGTTTTGTTTTACGGTTCGCATCGGCCAAAGCTCGCGCTGCATTATACACACAATAGTTGATAACCCAGAGGTCGGAATCTCCGGAAAAATGTCCACGAAGCTCGTCATCCATTTCAGCCAGATCTTTAGGCTTGAGAGAAACCTTGGTGTTGATGTTTCTCCGGGTCATAAAGCATCGCTCTTCCTCTATTGGATGCCTGCCCGCGGTTGGTCATAGTATCGCCTCTCTTTCTCTGTTGCCAGCTTGTTCTAGCTCTGGTAGAGTAAGCGCTTCGCTTACATAGCCCCTTTTTCCGAGTAGTTCAGCATGGTTTCGTAGACATTGCTGCGAAAAGTGCGATAGCTCCGGGTGTTTCTCGCACCACAGAGCATGCAGCCGTGCCATGTAACCCCGTTCGGGGGCCACACTCGCATCGTAGCACTCTAGCAAGTCGTGATTCAGTCGCTCCGTCCACCCAAAGGTCGCGAGATCCCGCCGATCTATCGCATTGAATCTATTTTCATTAGCTCCCCCAGCTCTAGATTGGTCGGCATTGTTGGCCGACCCATTGTCGGGAGCTCTGCGCGTTCTGTTGTTTTGAGCCGCACTTACTACAACTATGTTTGGTGTTGTCATTGTTGTTCCCACGAGAAGCTAGGGAAAGGGGTACGTCCATCCTTGGAGAGCCCCGCATGCAAGGATAAGGCTGCATACTCTGAGAGGTCGCCCGGTATCCCAGAGTCACCGTTCTAGACACCTCATCCAGGTGCCATTCAGCTTTCGGCATGGATTTCACACCTCCGCTTGGGGGTTAATTCCTTCAGGACCATCCCTAGACAATTTTCCGCGACTGCCTATTTGTTTTTGTAACCATATTCAGCAGAAACCCTTGGTACAGGGACCCTCTATCCGTAACCCGAGGACGCGTTCGGTGGCTTTGTCATAGGCCCTTTGGTTTGATTCTAGAGGAATATATACTATTATATATACTATATCTACACACACACATACTCACACACACACATATTAATTAGAATCGTAGAATAAAATTCTACTTCTTTCGGTTCAGCTGAAAGAGAAACTGAATTAGTAGTTACCATTGTTATTTTCTATCAAAAGTTTAATAATAATTGATATTACTATTATTTTTCGTGGAACTTTTCCTGAATATCGATACGATAAATTAATAATACTAATTTGAAAAGATTTGTACTTGCGATTTCAAATTTTATATTATATTTATAGATAATTAAATAGTTAATAATTACTAATATTTCACTAAATGATAAATAATAATATTTAATTCTGCAATAAACTAAAAAGGTCAGAGACTACGCTCACGCTTAAAATAATAAAAATTTTATTAGAGTTGAATTTATAATCGATTAAAACTTGATCCTAGAGAATTTCGTATCTTCTTTTTTTCTATTTAATTTTTCCGTACAGAGAAATAAATTTTAAAATTGTTTGAAGCATTTTGTATATATAACGATTTAATTAACTATAAATATAATGTAAATTTTAAAATCGAAGGTGAAAACTTTTTTCAAATTAATCTTATATTAATTTATCGTATCGATATTAAGGAAAAGTTAAAAAAATATTTCTTCATTATTATTAAACTTTTAATAAGAAATAAAAATTTTAACTACTGGTTTAGATTTTCTTTCACATACATATTTTTGCACACACACACACACACATGTATGGATGTTTATATATACATATATATATATATATATATATATATATACATATACATTATAAGTATTTAATAAACTATTTTTAAGTAGATATTGCAAGAATAGTGTATATTTCAATATTTTTTAAATTGTCAATAACTTCCGTAATAATCAATATTTTGTAATGCTCTTGAGCTCATTTTAACCCTATTTTTCCATAGTATCGCAAAAGTGTATGAGCACAAACCTTCAAACAATTTCTATCAGAGTGTGAGAACTTAAGCAATCTTTCAACAGTTTCACAAGAGCGTTATGAGTGTAAATATAGAAAAAAAATCTGATCATAGTGCAAGAACTTAAAGTTGTTCTATGCTAATAAACGTTTGCCATACTGTGAAAAAACAGCTTTGAAGTGTGTCTAGGAACATTAAAAAATATTCATTATTACGAAAGTTATCGAAAATTGAAGAAAACTTTGAAATTTGCACAATTTTTGCAATATCTACTTGAAAATAGACAAATAGACTTCATCCTGGGCTCATTTTATTTCAAACATAGTTGTAGTAAGTGGGGTTCAAAACAACAAAACGCGCAGGGCTCCCGACGATGGGTCGGCCAACAATGCTGACCACTCTAGAGCTGGGGGAGCCCATGAAGATGGTTTCAATGCGATGGATCGGCGGCATCTCGGAACCTTTAGGTGGACGGAGCGACTGAATCACGACTTGCTAGAGTGCCACGATGCGAGTGTGGCCCCTGAACGGGCAGACATCCGATAGAGGAGGAGCGATGCTTTATGACACGGAGAAACATCAACACCAAGGTTTCTCTCAAGCCTAAAGATCTGGCTGAATTGGATGACGAGCTTCGTGGACATTTTTCCGAAGAATCCGACCTCTGGACTATCAATTATTGTGTGTTTAATGCAGCGAGAGCTTTGGCCGATGCGAACCGTAAAACAAAACCAACGGTTGATCATAAAACCAAAAGACGAATGCATCAACTCGCCATAAAGATAGGCTGGGTAAGACACTATGCGTCCCGCATTCAGTGTCTGATTGACTACATCACATCTGGCAGGAATTTTACCGTCAGAGAAAACCAACAGTTTCTCTCTGACCCATCTCGACTCTTCTAAGACCCTCCAGTTACTGTCAACCACCCGCCAAAACCAGAGGAGATCGAAATATTTTGAAGAAAAGTCTACGAAGTGCAGCATAGACTGGACGAAGACTCAGAAAATATAAATAGCTTCAAGGAGCTATGTGATGCCCTCATAACACCTAATGAAGAATGCCCAGCCATCACTACCGAGGAGGTGAAAAAAGTATTAAGATGGACGAAGAACTATTCCGCTCCGGGACCAGATTGTATCAAGACCTTCTGGTGGAATAAGTTTCTTTCAAGCCATCAGCATTTGGCCCGTATTTTCACCTCATATTTAAAGTCGAAAGAGCCGATTCCGTAGTGGTTGGTGGAAGGATGCACAATACACCTGCCGAAAATACGCAATTTAGCTGACCCGAAGAATTACAGGCCAATCACTTGTCTTAACACATTGTATAAGATATTCACGGCTATCTTAAATGATAGGTTTGTTCGGGCAATTGAACCTGTGTGGAAAGAAATGTACGAACAACAAACTTCAAAGAAAGGCGTAGCGAGATGTCGGGAGAACCTGCTCGTCGATAGATGTGTCTGCAAAAATGCAGCATTCTACCAGCGTGACCTATCGATGGCTTGGATTATTATCGGAAAGCGTTCGATTCGACCTCCGATAGACTTATCATGTATCTTTTAGAAAGCTTAAAAGTGCATCCGCAAATCGTGAGGTGCATAGAGAGATTGATGCCGCTTTGGAAAACCAGATTTACTATTTCATCTAGAGAAAAATCATCTCGCGTTTGAAGCGAGGAAAACTTAATGGCATCCCTGAGGATCCTGAGTTTGGTGATAGAAGCCATTCCGGTAGTACTCTATTCATTTGGAGTAGTTTCATGGACGAAGAACGAGCTCAGATCCCTTGATATCGGGGCAAGAAAGGTTATTCACATGAACAAAAGCATGCATCTTAAGTCTTCCGTTCCGCGACTGTACATCTCACGCCATCCAGGTGGTCGCGGAATATTGAGTCTTGAATGTCTTCACAACAGGATTATTCTGGGTACAGCGCATAGAGTTGCAAATGGAAGAGACCCTCTTCTTAAAATGGTCAGGAATCACGAGGAAGTGGGCAAAGGAGCGTTTCTGTACAAAGCAGCGGAGGAGGCTGCAGAAACACTCGGATTTAACTTCAGTATTAGTGGTGAGCAAAATGCATCAAATCTTATCTATCTCGAGTACTCACTCCTGAAAGCCCGGATTAAGAAAGCACAAGAGAAAACTTTCATGAACAGTCCTCGATATGAGGATGCAAGATATCTTCCATAGAAATGTGAAGGATCAGTCAATGCCTTGTGAGCTAACGTTTGCTTTCCTGAAATCGCCCGGATTGAAGTCTGGTACGGAGGGTTTCATTTTTGCATGCCAAGACGGTGCCATTTCCACCTTAACATAGCGTCACCACATTTTGAGCCGACATTCCTGATGATAGCTGCAGGGCGCGCCATGCACACCCCGAGCATTTAGCTCACATACTGTCCAGTTGTCCAACTCACGCGGGAACGACCTACATTCAAAGGCACAATGCGGCACTAAGATTGCTTTATTACAATCTCTGTCCCTCTTGCGGCATTAACCTTAATATCGCTCCTATAAATGCTCCTAGGGAAATCGAGTCAATTGTCGAGAATGGGAAGTGCCGCATATACTGGAACTTTATATTCTCGACAATTGTTTCTGTTGCTCACTCGAGGCCTGACATGGCTCTTTTTGACTTCGAGAAGCGAATTATGTTCGTTATCGAATTTTCGGCACCAGCTGACAAAAACATCATAGCCAAGGAGAATGAAAAGAAAGAGAGGTATCGAGACCTTATAAGGGAGTTGCAACGATTGTACCTGGAATATTCTGTTAAACTGATAGTCCTTATCATCGGCGCTCTTGGAGGTGCCAAGCTTTCACTTGCTAATGGCCTAAAAAGCATCCCTGCGTGTCAACAATATGCTAAAACACTTGCGAGAAAAATGCAGAAGGCGGTAGTCCTTGGGCGCTTCGTGTTCTTAGGGTGCACGAGGCTTTTGCTGGATCGTCGTATTGATTTCGTTACAGACTGTAACCACCTATCTGACGGTCGTGAGACATGGTTGTGGCTGAAATTTTACCGCGATTTCGTTGGGAGTATGAATTATAAATTAGTTAATAATTATATTATTTTAAGAACTGGAGATAATAAATAAAAAATTGTCTTTATTATTAATACATTGTCTAGTTGAAAGAATCATTAAATTCAAAGCGTAGTTAAATAAATAATTTTAAAGGAATAGATTTGATATAATTTTCTTAATTTATTATGTATAATTGTACAATTGTTACCAACTCCAATTTTCTCCACCGACTTTATCAAATTGTACCCAGCTTCACCAAGTGAGTAGCAGGCAGCGGGCAGGTAAGCCACCTTTCATTTTAGTCCCCGAAAAATAACAATAAGTCAAACAGGGCGCGTTTTTGGACCTTTAATTGAAGTTCTCGGTAGGCCAAGTCAAACAGGACGCGTTGCGGTAAGTCAGTCGAGATGAAATACACGGCATAAGCAATCTACCACCTCATCTCTGCTATTACCTTCGTTGTAAGCATTAGCGTCAAACGTCTAATTCTGGCAGTAAATGTACAGTTACCGCAGTCAAACCTCGAGACGCTCTGTACAGCATGATCGGTCTCCTTAATATTACACCGTGCTCTAAACACACAGTGACTTATACATACATGTTAGGTTCTCCTACCACAGTAAAATACTACAAACTGAATTTCCTACTATTTTTAGATCACAAAACCTCAGATATAAAAACAGTAGATGCGGCAAATGGCGGCGGAGTGGGGATGGAATTATTAGTAGGTCATGATAAATGTAGACGGCGCTGTCGGCAACAATCTTAACCCACACCACTGTGCACCTCTACCCGCACAAGCATTCATCCCCCTTTAACAGTTTTTGTGAGTAAAATCAGCGAAAGAGGCGCTGTCGCCGAATAGATTTTCAGTCGATAATAGAGTTTTCTGAAAATATTAATCATCACTGGAGCAATTAGCACTATGTGTTACCCGACGATCTAGGAAAATAACAATAAACTAACAATAACTAATAACAAATTCAAAATTTTGTAACTCCAAACTATTTACATATATGAAATTTCATACTTATTAAGTATGAAATTCTCCTCTAATTTTTAGCACTTAAAGTTGATATGATTTGATTCTGAAAGTTTCCATTTGGAAAAATTTCAACTATTAAGCTTTTACATTTAAAATGAAACAATTGCAGAATTGTACAATTGTTCAATTTTGGACACTATTCTATTTTTAATTTTAGGCCCTTTAAATTGTAAAGCTGAAATTTTGTTGCTATTTTATTTTGACAAATACTATATATGATTTGTAATGCTTTCATGTTGGAATGGGGTTGTATTTAAAGTTTTTAAATTGTGAACATTTTTATTTATATGATTATAAATTTTGAAACATTATGCACATTTCAATTACTGCAGCGCAGAACTAGGTAACCAACATTTTTCCAAAACTGGGCTTTTTGCCATGTTATGAGTGTAACAGTTGATCAAGTCAGCCCTAAGATCAATATTTTTTCACCCATATTGAAAAATAAAAATTTAAATAACGCGGAATTTTCTTTCGGGAAATGTTAATAAATATTAAAGGATCGTTTGTGGCCTTGCAAAGAGTTGGAGAAAGAAAAAAGTTTATTTATGCAAATAATGATTATCGATGGACACATTTAGGTTTTACAACAGAAGTTTGACTTTTAACTTTCTCTGACGGCAATCATGCAATCTGTTTTACCCACGGGCCCCTAGAAGTTCGAAGTTATCTACTCGCTGCGCTAATGCTGCTTTGACACAGCTGATACCAGACTGATACGTATGTCAGACCAAATATGTTTATTTCATGTACATAGGAAACACGGGACTAGGCATGCCATCCTAACTTGGCGAGCGGGGTTGAATCCATGGGAGGGGGCAGAAATCCATGAGTGGGGAGAGCCGCCATTTTACGATGTGCCATTTGATTATGCGCACGAGCATTTTTGCCGACAAACTGTGCATGAAAATATAAACATGTGGGCGCTGCCATGTTTGTCGTGGGACATCGAAAGGTGGCGGACCTCCCCCCTCATTGCATCACCCCCGCAATGGCATGTCTAGTCCCTTGTTTCATATGTCGATGGTTTAATTGCATTTCAAGTGCAAACATTAGTTTTTGCATTATTGGTGCATAATGTTCGTGAGCGATTATTGTTGTTTTGTCCCACTTTGATAAATATAAACTTCATAACTAGCCCGTTGACAACATTGCAAATTTGAAATTGCTTGCAAGGTTTGACGACAGCACGGTCGGTATTTCTCTAAAATATGAATTTAAAAAAATCTTTTTTCACTATTCCCATTATTTAGGACCAGAGACAAATTCTTTCATGTCTTCTATTTATCGTGCCAAAGTTTTAACACGATATCCCATTCCGTGTGGACGTAAGTTGGGAAAGAAAACTTCCACTGGTATTTTCTTCAAAACAAATTTTTTTCTCAAAATTTCCACTGGAGCAAAGCAGACACATGGACTTCATTACCTCCTCTTTCATTTCTCAAACTTTCAGAGCGATACCTTTTTTCGTTTAGACGTAAGTTGGAAAAGGGAAATCGAAGACCAGCTTTGGTCACGTGACCCTCTCGTCACATGGCCTTAAAACAATACAATAATAAAATGCTTCTTTTCTCAAAGAAAAATACCTTGAATCAATCGAGTTCCCACAAAAAGTCTTAAATCTCCATTTTCTACAAAAGTCACTTTTATCATGGGTTTTTTTTTACTTAACTCAATTTCATTCTTTAAAGGATTCTCTAAGAATCTCTGTGGTACATTTTAGCTCTGAATAACTCTAAATAACTAAATAATTTTAAACTAAAATACTTATTCGAAAGTTCGCCTAGCGCAATCTTCTTAAGTTAGTTACAATTAAAAATTGAAATATACTCAAGTTTTAAAATAATTTTTGAACTTGAGATAACTACTAAATAGTGTACAACCTATATTATAAATTTAGGTTCAATGTAAATAATACGAACACGTATCAGTAAATCCATAATTTTTAAAATTTTATTAATTAATTTTTTATCTAAAATACCACACTGCTCAGTTCGAGCCTCAGTTTCTTTAATGTTAATTTCAACCATAAACGTTTCAATTTTCAAAGTGTACATTTTTTAATGACAGGGCTACGTGTACAGAAATTTCGGCACGAAATTCAGGACGAAGGGGCTCTATATATCGACATTTTGGTACGATTAGCTTGATATTTTCGGTACATGTTTTGTATCGTTCATATGGGTTGAAGCCTTTACGTCTTTCTTACAATTATTTCTTAAATATATTTTGCTAATTAATAGATAAATATATATTTATTTATAGCGGACAGGAAGCTCATTTGAGTAAACATTTCAATTAAAGTTAAGTTATAAATTTTAAACTTCTGTAACCGAGAATTTTATTCTCAATTCATATTGACTTATTATACCTTATTATAATACCTTTTTATACAAGATAACAATTTGCTTTTGAATTTATAAAAATGTAAAGAATTGTAAGTAGACATGACGGTTAAAAGAAAAAGAAAATATTTCATGAAAAACAACAAAAACGATGGAATCTAATAGGAGTGTCAGAAGTGCTCCGCCCTCTCGTCCCAGATATATACCTGCTATTCTTTAAGCTAGGGATGGCCGACTCGAGTCCGATTCCCTCGTCTGTTCGATTCTTGGTGTCTGAGACTCGAATATCCAGACTCGAATAGTGTACGGTCGAGACTCCAGTTTTGGCACACTCGAGTCCAAGCGATTCTTTGATTCTCCCTTCCCCCTCTCTTTCAACTGTCTATCTCTTTCGATCTTGTGCATATCCTGACTCCACAAGAGCGAGAGAGATAGAGAATTGACCGTCTCTTTTACTCTTATAGCCTTTCTGCAGACAGGTGGACTGCCACTGCCGGCCATAATGCGCATGCTCGCCTATTCTTTGGATTTTCCAAATTAATGTGGGTCTGCGTCACTTCCGGTAATTAGTGTTTAATCGTTTAAGTGAACAAAAAAACGCATATTTTAATAATCAAACATTAATTTAGTAAATAAGAAATATATATTATCGCTTAAGAAATAAGTTTTAATTAAACTATTGTTTGAATTTTCCAAATTAATCTGGATAATCGTGTAAAAGTCTTTAATCGTTTAAGTCAACAAAAAAACGCATATTTTAATAATCAAACATTAATTTAGTAAATAAGAAAAATATATTATCGCTTGAGAAATAAGTTTTAATTAAACTATTGTTTGAATTTTCCAAATTAATGTAGGTGTGCGTCACTTCCGGTAATTAGTGTTTAATCGTTTAAGTAAACAAAAAACTCATCTTTTAATAATCAAACATTAATTCAGTAAATAAGAAAAATATATTATCGCTTAAGCAATAAGTTTTAATTAAACTATTCTTTGAATATTCCAAATTAATGTAGATCTGCATCACTTCCGGTAATGAGTGTTTAATCGTTTAAGCAAACAAAAAACGCATATTTTAATAATCAAACATTAATTTAGTAAATAAGAAAAATATATTACCGCTTAAGAAATAAGTTTTAATTAAACTATTGTCTGAATTTTCCAAATTAATGTGGGTGTGCGTCACTTCCGGTAATTAGTGTTTAATCGTTTAAGTAAACAAAAAACGCATATTTTAATAATTAAATATTAATTTAGTAAATAAAAAAAATATATTATCGCTTAAGAAATAAGTTTTAATGAAACTATTCTTTGAATTTTCCAAATTAATGTGGATCCGCGTAACTTCCGGTAATTAGTGTAAAATTGTTTCAATTAAAGAGAAGTCGTGTAGTTAAATAGTCAAGCAATGATTTTGCAAGTGAAAATTGTGATATATTTTTAGCAAATTTTTTGCAATTAAAAAATTTGAGTATTACTTTGAGTGAGAACATTACGCATGCTCGTTCGATTGGTCATGTTGTCAATGTAGATTAGTCATTGGTTGAATTATTAGAAGAAGAAGAAGTCTAACTTCCGGTCTCTGTTGTGTCAATGTTTTAATGAAATAAACGACCAATTGTTTAATAATTTAGGATTAATTTCAACAAAAAACATACAAATAGTATAGATTAAAAGTAAATTTTAGGGACTTATTATTTTAATTTCCAAAATGATTCTACGCATGCTCACCCGAACACTGCACATGCCTGCCGGATTGCATATATATGCAAGAAAAATTCAAATTTTATCATACGATTTCGGCAAAGATTGTGGCGCAGTTCATTTTTGGAAAAGTTTTTCTAGTCTCCGTATTATTTGTAGTCCGCATTATATATTATCCTTGGTTTTTTCTTTTATATGTACAAAAATACCTGATAGCTTCACCAAGTGCAGTGTTGTTTTACTTTGAAAAAATTGATGACAATAAGATGCGATGTTCTGAGTGTCTAGCAGTGTTAAGTTGGTGCCGCAGTACAACATCACTTGCAAAACATTTAAATAATGTTCATCACATACAGTTGAATGCTTCGACTCCGACTAAGCGGAAGAGATTCGCGAGTTCGATTAGTTCAAGTGATTGTTCGATTCGGAACTCCGAGCCTGATGATGAAATCCTTGAAACCCATGAAGAATGTGAAGCTGATGAAGCTACTGATTCGTTCTCTCGTGAGGTGAGTTTATCCCATAAATGATTTTTGATATTTTTATAATTTTTTTTTGTTATTTTAATACTATACTGAAATAGTTAAAAAAATTCTCAAAAATTCAAATATACATGGTGGTAGAATGGATTTGTTCGAAATCGTATTTCTTATGGCATGAATACTTTTAAATTGAAATTTCATACTCATTAAACCGAACAAAATTTGCATTAAGTCAAGTAGGCTGAATTATTTGGCAGTTTTGCTTGAAAGAAGCCAGAATTTTCTTTGAAAAGGACCGATTTTCTTGAATCAAGAAAATAATAGAATCGGATTATCTAATTGAATCCAAAATTGATTAAATTCGAGAAAATAACTATTATATTAATTTGTTACATTATACATATTTTCACGAAGTTCAATAAAATATTTATTCAAACACACTCACATACTTATTTTGATTAATATTTTAATTGAAGCAATTTTTATGTTATTGAGAGAAGAAAACGAATCTATTTAGCAAAGAAATAATTTCTCTTAGCATGATGCTTGAATATTTTCCTTCAAATAATTATTAATTTAATACGAATGAAAAGAATTTGAATTGAAACCAAAAATTTTCCTTAAAAACTAATTCCTTTATTCGACAGCAGGAATTTTTTTCATAATTTTTAATTTTATATTCTTTCGTGATACCTGAAACAGCACCAAAAAATCAACGATTTTTACACAGAGAATGAATGTCAAACATTAATTTGTGTTGAAAGGTAATTGTTGTGCACTTTTCAGTTCAGGTAAAACATTTTTAAATTGAAACATCCAAAGTGTTAAGTTCCAAATTTAAATGCAAGAACGCTATATAGCATGGGTAATATAGTTTTTATAATTTAAAAATCACAGCTTTCAACCCCTAAAAATTAAAGTGTGTTTCTTTTGAACAAAATTAAATTTTTTTATTTATAAGAATGAAAATTTAGCAGTATTAAAAAGGAGAAACAAAATAAAACACAATATCATAATTGAAAATATCGAAATGGAACATTCAAAGTTATTAATTGAATACTGATACATATATTCAAAATGTAAATATTTCACTATTTTCTTTACAGAATTCTCTTTTCTTCTGATTTCAAAGTATTTTATATTCAAAAGAAAAAAAGTATCGAGCCCTTTTTAAAATATGTATTATTAAAATTAGGGATTAATTTTTTTCATATATTAAATTATTGCTTAGGAATTGTTATTTTAAATGAAAAACTATGAGTAAGATAGTATTATATCAAAGGAGTTCGATAAATTGAAAACTACACATAAATATTAAAATGTATGTGCAGAATACGTCAACACGTCAAAGAATATAGTTCTAGTGGGCCTACACTTTTTCACGCGTTTCTTGACCTTCACGTTAGTGTAAATTTTTTTAAGATGATCCGATTGTACTTTAATTATAGTGTTGTGGTTAGCTCTTTTCATGTACTTTAAGAGTATTATTAAGATATATTCAAACTTTTTTTTTTGAAAATCAAAATTGAAATTGATTTTTTGAAAAAAACCATAATAAATTTTTTTTCTATTTGAAAAAATAGCTTTCTTAATACTCTTTAAAATCATGTAATCATATAGTGTTGTGGTAAGCTCTTTTCATGTACTTTAAGACTATTATTAAGATATATTTAAAAAACATTTTTGTTGAAAATCAAAATTGTAATTGATCTTTTGAAAAAAACCATATTAAATTTTTTTCTATTTGAAAAAATAGCTTTTTTACTATTCTTTAAAATCATGTAAAATAAAAAGTGGACCGAAAATTTGTCCTAGGTCAAATTTAAATTTTTATGCTTATTCGAAATGACATAAAAGTTATAAGATTAAATATATGACGTAATTTATATATTTCTGCACAGCTAATCATCCCGAAAAAGTAAAATTTAATTTTGCAGCACATTAGACCCCACATTATTCGTGCCCGAGCGCTGCGGAAGCTTAACGTGGTACCCTTCAGCGTAAAAATCTAAATTTGACTAAGAAAAAATTTTCGGCACTTTTTTTATTCTACTTCTACATGATTTTAAAGAGTCACGGAATAATCGCAATATATTTTTTGCAACTATAATGTAGAATCCGAATTTCAACCATTTAAAAGTTGATTTTGCTGTTTTTTCGAGTTTTTTTTAAAAGGAACCGAATAGCAACCCAATGGGGTCTTTACGGGTACTTTGTAGAGGCTCCATTAAATTCCTTCGGTCCGCCAGGGGCACACTAGGTACAGTCTTAAGGTTAAAATGTGAAAGAGTTTGAGTGATTTCTATCTCCCCTAGGTGTCGTCTGTGTTGATGCTTGTGTAGGGGAATAGCTTGAAGAAGGGGAAGATCAGGAATATAGGAACATGGCGGACATGTAAATAACGAGTGAGTGATTATATTAATCACGTCTCCAAATTATTTACATTTTCTGTTTGTAACAAATTTACATTACCTTTACTTTTATATTGAAAAAGAGACCGATCTGTTCGGAGTGATACTCAACTGCTGGACTTAATGTCTCTGTTTAAATATTTTTTTCATTTAGAATTATGAGAAGAATAATCTGCACAAGCAAACCATCCCAGATAGAAATTTAAGCGCACCATGCGCGCATGGCGCAGGCACGGCGTGTATGTTTAGACGCACGAAGTGCGCGCAGATCAGCACGCAGATGTGTCATCCATGGATGAGCATATGCCCGGCCCGTCGTGCCTTCACGCACGTGCGCGCATGGAGCGAGCACTCAGTGCGCGCGTACGTAGTGTCTTAAAATTCTTTTGTTTATAATAAAGGAAAGAAAAAGCAAGATTTAATTTTCAATTTTTATTTATGAAATGTAAAGTAAAAACATTTAGAATAAAAAATAAATAAAATTGCACAAAACAGTCCTTAAAAAATATAGAATGACCAGAAGACCATTCATGTACATTTGTTAGCGTCGCTAAATATAGATATATGCCAGGTTCGCTGTATCTTGTCGGGTTTTTGAGAAAATTAACATTTTTGGCCATTTTTTAAGAAAAGCATACAGTGCGAACCAGAAGTGATGGAGCAAATCTGACACCTCAAAAACATATAGATTGGGTGGTACTATAGTTCAGTTTCCATGTCTCTTTATTTAGTGCGCCTGTGTTACCTAAGCTATCGCAACTTTAATATAAACAACTTTGTGAAAATAAAACAATGAATCCCACGACCAAATTCAGACAACTGGCACGAAATCTCTATTGTAATTTACAAAAATAGCACAAAAATTAAATAAAATAGAAAAGAAAAATAAGAAGGCAACCTACCAAATCCCCTTCCTTCTTTTTTTCTTTCGTCTTCTTTTAATTTTATTATTTTCAAATGACAATGCAAAAACATTTACAATATATACCACCGTTTTCGTGCTCAGTCAATACAAAAGAACATGTAAATGAAGTATCTACTCTGGTAGACATTGTAAATGTTTTTGTATTGTGATTTGGAATTAATAGAATTACAAATACGAAAGAAAGAAAAAAGGGAGACATGGTTGGTTGCCTTCTCATTTTTTATTTTCTTTTTGCTATTTTTTTTTAATTACAATAGACATTTGATGGTGGTTGTCTGAATTTGGTCATTTGATTCTTAAGTTCATTGTCAGAAATTGTATACGCTAACTTGAGTGTTCA
>NC_046659.1:12284653-12286841 GCF_010883055.1 Belonocnema kinseyi | reverse complement strand
CTTTCATCTTCCATTTCCGGGTCTAGTGATTCTTCGATAAGTGGGAATTCATCTCCGTTTTCTTGTACACATTTTCCCTGTACTTCGTACAGCTTTCGTTTTCGCGCAGCAACTCCATTGAAACTGATAGAAAAACTCGTGTCTGCTGTTTTTGCACTACAACAAATACATAAGACATTAAAAATTCGATTAAATTAATGTGTAAACAAATTGGGAAAATTTGTAAAAGTATTTCTTTATATTTTTCTTCAAAATTTACATGAGAAGCATGAGATAGTACATTTCGATACGTGTGTCAGAGATGATTATGTAAAAAACGAGACGTTTTTATTACTAGAAAAGTTTTATTACCTAAAAATCACCTTTCACACAAATATCGAACAGTATTGTATACCACAAAAGGCAAACAACTCATGTCAGATTTGAGATTTTGAGGTTAGAGTGGTATAAAGTAACTTACTGTGCTCTTTCGACGGCTAACTTCAGTGCCACATTCGTCTCCGGCGATAGAATGGTCCGTACGGCATTTGTGTTATTCTTCGATTTACGAGCTTTTTTTATCGAGGTAATACTTCCTACTTGCTCCATCTCAGTGTCAGTACCAATGTTGCATTGAACCTCTTGTTGAAGTTTTCGCGCAGCAACTTCTCGCAGTCGTTTCAGCTCAGCCTTCTCATTGGATCCATATTTTGATTTCGCAGTCGGGTGAGTATCATCTTCAGATGTTAAAAACTTGTCTGGTAAGGTAATGGGTCTTCCGCTACTGGATATTCGTACATCTCTTTTCGCATTGGATTTCTCCGCTCCTTTCACATTGACTAAATAAGCCATATTAACAAACTGGAATCAAATGGACAAGAAGGATTTTATCATACTGTTCAATACAGTTGTGAATTTTTTTAAATAAATTTTAAATTACGTCAATTCTTTTACTGAAATGTAGACGTTAGTTGACTCTTGTCCAATGTATTAAATAATTTTCTAATTTTGCGGGAATACAAGAGACGTGAGGAACGTACAACAAATCCACTCATTTGATACAATATTCTCTTCCTCTCCTTCTACTTCACTCAAATTCGGAATTCTGTAAAATTTGTTTTTCACGTCATTTAGACTGACTGCTTCTACTGCATTGTGTAAATTAGAACAATGATAGACTCCAGCTGCTGTTGACGGTAATCCAACGTCATACACTGAAATTATCCTTCTAAAAACTTTAACAATAAGAAAAATAGTTTCCTCTACTTGCACGATATTTTCTATGGCGCAGATTCTCGAATCTTTGAGTGTGCAGCAGCCGTCATGCGAATTTGTTGCAAAAGTCACTTTTCCAACTTGCATTTTGTGATACTGACGGCAAAGGTTGGCAGGCAAACCTTCAAGGAGAGGTCCTGCAGAATGGGGTTCTGACGGTCGAATGTATATAGTGCCATCAAAGGGTTGCAGACTTTCATCATTCAGTTCACACATTCGTTTGAAGACTTGTTGAAGAGTGAGGTCAGGCTTTCTAATAAATTTACGAATCGTTGGCATGTTGTTTTCGAACTCAAATGCACTAAATGTGTTCAAAGCTCCGAGTTCATGAACATCTGCTACGAATTGCAACAAAGAATGTACATTGTAAGACATAAATTGTTGCCCGTACAGTTGTTCACATAATTTCACGTAGGTTTCCAAAGCCTCTTGACAAAAAGGATGTAAATCTGGTGTTGTTTCTTCTGAAACTAGAAGTCGCATGACGCAATGGAGTATCATGAAGTGCTCATAATAATCTTCCGAAAGAATATTTTTGAAAACAGTGAGTGCAGTGTAGAGTAAGAGTTGTCTGAATTCAGTAGCTTTGAAGTGGCAATACGTCGAGATTTCACGTGGCCGCCGACGATTGAATTCGGAGGGGCAATATTCTCTTAACGATATCATTCGTGAATTTACAATGTCGATTTTTCTGCCATTTAATCTTCGGTGTCCGAACTTTCCATCCACGTGAGCTGAAATAACTTTCTTCGTATTTCCTATCCAGACAGAGTGCATTGCCTCGAATGGGACTCGTGTAACTAATGGCACTATCGGAGCCAAAGGAGATCTACCTCTACGAGGGTGGATTGATAAGTTTCCGGCCTGACCAAGAAAAACAACGTTTTTAAGAATTTTTTTTTTTTATTTCTCAACATAATCTCCTCCAAGGCTG
>NC_046659.1:12281196-12284553 GCF_010883055.1 Belonocnema kinseyi | reverse complement strand
AGACTTCCTGCTCTAATTCTATTTCTTCCGAGGAGATGCTCGCTCCACTAGCCATTAATAAAATTTAAATTTTCCCGCCTTCTATCTTCCCTGCCTCTATCGCTGCTGTCTGTTACCTGTCACGCCTTTCTTTGTCGCTACCCAACCCTGTTACTACCAATCCGTCAACACAGTCTTCCCACCCTGTCACAAATCTCCAAACAAAGTTCCACACAAATCTTTCTCAATCCTCCAAAATATCTACCTTCCCTTTACAATCTCACAATCCCACAATTAGATCTCTCATCTCCACACCCTTCCACACACTTCCACAATCCACTCACCTTAAATTTCACCACAATGGTTTCAAACGTCTTGACGTCACAAACATTATATTTATTTATAATCTTTATTGTAAAAATATTTCATGAAAGATATCTAATCATCTCTCCAAATCACTAATTGAATTAAATAATTTTTAAAAATCATTTTCGAGTTTTATTTTTTATTGCTTTTTCTGGTATTTTGAGAAGTTTACATTATCCAGAAAAAATTACAATAACATTTGTAAGATAAATATATTATGTACATATTTATAACTTAAGAATGCATTGAAATATTTCCATTCTATTCGCAATATCGTCTTAAAGAACTTCAAAAAATAGTTAATCTTTGGGATTTAATTATTTAATGACAATGCACATTCCTAATCACTCGGTGCTTCAATAAGATCTAGAGAAAAATAAATATTACATACGAGGCCGTTACAAAAATTTGTAACGCTCTGGGGGGCACCACAAGGTTCACTCCAATGTTAAACATACACAAACCTTATGCATAAAAAGCGACCGGAGGGGAGTCCAAACTGTCATGAAAAAGGGTTAAGTATTTTTTAAGCGACCCGCATATATATGAGGTATCAAAAAATGATCTCTTCAAAGTATATATCATTTAACACAGAATTTCATGAAACGTATAGATTCATAAAGTCTCAGAAAATCATTTTTGGTGCCTGTTTTGAAAATCTTAAAAATCAGTTGTATCTGGATGGTCTGAAAGATCTAAATCCTAAAATCTGAAATTCTATCGAAGAACCTAGAACTTAATGGAAGTAAAGCGTAGAGTCCGAGACTCGAATCCCTGCTAAATGCGCATGTGCCCAAAAGCCCGCACTTATTTCAAACTAATGAATAATAAAGATAAATAATAAACCTAAATATAAATAAGTAATTTGATTGAGAAATATCTAAATAATTAATAAATAATTAGAATATTATTTAAATACAAAATAAAATAATAATTCAATAACAAATAAAACTTAAATATTCCAACCGTGGTAAAAATTAATTGAGATAGCGCAACAAATTTATTTTTATCCATTTTATTATAAAATATAGATATAATAACGGTGTGCTACATATATTATGTATAAAAACATGCACATAATTAACATTTTGTATTTAAAAAAAAATCCAAATTTGAGTTTTCAAAAAAAGTGCTTAATTTAGGCTATATTTAAATAATGATAATTACTGTAACATAGAATTATTGCTCAAACCATAACGCCTTTGAGACTGATGATAGAAATAATAATTGGTTGAGACGTTTCCCCAAGAGTCTGTTTCGCAGCTTCGTCATGATGAGTCTTGCTTTGGAGTAAACTCTTTCGGATGGAACTGATGTTGCTAGGATTGGAAGGTATTCGATGGCCACTTTATAAAGGTGCGCGTAATGTGGCTTCATGTCATGTCATTCCATTCGTCAAATGGATTGACTGGTCGTGACGAAACAGCTCTGGTTAAGTACTGGGTGATTTCCAGTGGGAATCCTCCTGCATTATCGTTGTTAGTACCAGGCTGTTTCTCATGTGCCATATTGGCGAAGCTTACCCAAATGTAATTTATTTTTGTTGAAGCTACGGATGGTATTGTTGGCGCTGGTTCTTCCACCATGAAATTTGAAGCATTCGATTCCGCCCTGATTTTGAATTTCACTTTCTTCCCTGAAAAATAAAAAACGTAGGTAACATGTGTATAATTGAAAGACGAATTATTTAGAAAAACCTAAACTGAAATTATTACAGATTCCTTGAACAGGGTCTGACAGAGACAGAGCACTCCGGAAGAGTATCTTTTTAAACCGGGGATGACATGGCTGATATTCCTCTACAGTCTGGAATAATAAAAAAATCAATTATAATACTAAAAATGAGTACAATAAATTATTTTAATAGAAAATTAATAATAATCATTACTTACTTGTAAAAGGAAGGTCACTAGAGGAATACATTTGCTCAAAGTGACCGACTTCTCTGCACAAACTTCGTTGGTTACTTGGTCCAATGACCTGAGCAAATCCCCTACCTCCGTAAAGACCAATTCAGACTAGCCGTTCTCGGTTGCGGTTCGCCGGTCCGGTTCGGTTCTCGGTTGACCGGTGCAGCTGTCACTGCGCCGATTCAGCTTACACGATTGTCATTCTCAGGCATGCGCGGTTCATAGATTAAAGTGACGTGAGTGACGTGCAGCAAGCTCGAGAAACACCTTCTTCCTCATAGGTCGTGATCATTTCCGGAGGTTTCTCCTTGCTGGTCTTCTCCCTCGCAATTTTCGCCAAAACTCGACGAATAAAAATCTGACTTCAGAAATCGGTACAGCATTTGTTGCACGGAGTTCCACCTCGTCCGCACTTCCTGGATGAGCTTCAGATACTCCGACTCTGCCTTATCCCATTCTTTCATTTGAAGACTCTTCAATTCTTCTGTAGCCTTTTCGCTTCTTCGAAAAAAACCCTAGAATCTTTTTTATTTGTTTGAGTGATTGCTTCAATGGTTTGATTGTAGGTAGTCCTGGCTCCACATCATCGAAGTCATCATCGTCGTCGATCAGATCCTCATCACCGTTGTCGGGTTCTGGCACCGGAAGTGCACCAACTTAGATCTTTTCATTTAAGCCAAGGGCATTCATTGCCAGGATATTCAAATAATGTGCAAAGCAGGCTATGTGCTTCGTTGCGCCAAAAAGCCTACTACAAGCGCCGGCGATGTTAGCCCCATTGTCCTTGACGACAGCCGTCACATTCTCAGGGTGTATGCCCCAATCTGCGATGATTTCTTTGAGGAGAGACGGCAAGTTCTCAATGGTCTTCCTTTGGTGCATAGGTTTCGCTCCAATTAAAGATATTAAAAACGTAGATGCGGTGCGAGCTTAGTTACCCGCCATAAATATAGATGGCGCGTCCGGCGAAAAAAGTCACTTCCCCTCTACCCACCGCTCTCCGTAAATAGCACCATCCCATATAGTTTGCCAAGAGCCACTTGGAGCGCTGTAAGCAACTCTCGGCACACCTTCGAGGCGCACTGATGGTAAACTTAGCTTG
>NC_046659.1:12279623-12281096 GCF_010883055.1 Belonocnema kinseyi | reverse complement strand
TAAGATTGTAAAAAATATATAGATGTAAACGGAAAGATTGTAAGGAATGGAAGTCATGTAAACCCTTAGGGGACACATTATGAATAAAGAAGAAGAAGAATTTAAAAATTAAGAATTTCTGTAAATCTTAGTTATAGTAAAAAGTTGTAAATAAAATAGTGCTACGTTGTTTTTGTTTTAGAAATCAAGCACGATAAATACCCATTTTAAAATATCAAATAACAATATCACTTCATGAGCAATCATTAAACAAATAAATATTAATCAAAGTTGAACAACATTGCATTTAATTTCAACTGTAAATATTTATGAAAATATCAGAAAAATATTTGTCTTGAATTAAAGATACAGTTCGTTTAACATAATTTTCTTTATGCAACTAAGATATACTTTCAAATCAAGGAAATCATGTCCAATTAAAGAAAGATCTGTATTCAAACAGAGAATTATTGCTTTGAACTAAAGAAATGTATTTGAATCAAATAATACCGTGGCTACAGGTACTGAAATTTCAGTATAAACAGGTGGATTTTTTGGTACAAATGGAGGTGGAAAAGGGTCTACTTCTATGAAATTTCGATTTAACCGATTTTTTCGGTAGAGTAGAGTGGGGTTAAAAGTGCCAGGGGGAAAAAGTGCCACATACGATAACACAAAAAGTAATGATTTGAATGGCGGAGTTTAAAGTGGTCAAAGTTTATTTTTCATAACACTGCGCCTAAATTAAATGAGGCATTTCCTTGGCATATATAAATATATATATATATATATATATAATTAAAAATTTTTCATAAGGACAACCGCAGGATATCGCCGGGGGCGCGTGCTAATCTGGAAAATTGCACCCGCTCCCAGCGAAATCGCGGTAAAATTTCAGCCACAGCCGCGTCTCCCGACCGTGAGATAGGTGGTTACAGTCTGTAAAGGAATCAATATGACGATACAGCAAAAGCCTCGTGCACCCTAAAAACACGGAGCGACCCAAGAACTACCGCTTTCTGCATTTTTCCCGCAAGTGTTTTAGCATATTGTTAACACGCAGGGATGCTTTTTAGGCCATTAGCAAGTGAAAGCTTGGCACCTCCATGAGCGCCCATAATAAGGACGATTAGTTTAACAGAATATTCCGGGTACAATCGTTGCAACTCCCTTATAAGGTTTCGATACCTCTCTTTCTTTTCATTCTCCTTGGTTATGATGTTTCTGTCAGCTGGTGCAACAGAAACAATTGTCGAGAATATAAAGTTCCAGTATATGCGGCACTTCCCATTCTCGACAATTGATTCAATTTCCCTAGGAGCATTTAGAGGAGCGATATTAAGGTTAATGCCGTAAGAGTGACAGAGATGGTAATAAAGCACTCTAGGTGCCGCATTGTGCCTTTGAATGTAGGTCGTTCCTGCGTGAGTTGGACAACTAGATAGTATGTGAGCTAAATACTCGGGGTGTGCATGGCACGCCCTGCAGCTATCA
>NC_046659.1:12278171-12279523 GCF_010883055.1 Belonocnema kinseyi | reverse complement strand
GTGTTTTGTTCATTAAATCAGATTATGTGGGCACATAGAAAATTTATAAACACAATTTTATTCATTTAATTATTTTTCTTATTGGATGCGAAAACATTATGTTATTGTAGTGAAAGCCTTTTCCGTTTTTTGTATGTTATTTATTTAAATACTGTTGACATCTTTCGAATTGGATCCGAGTCTTTTTTAAGGCGAGTTCTTATATTTGATTAAAGTAAATCGAAAAGAACATTTTTACCTTTTCGTTATTATATAGTTATAGTTATATTACAAATACATGTATAGTTACATATGTATAGTTAGATTACAAATTATTGAAATTGATAGAAACTTTCTTCTGTTCCCCGTAATGGACACAGTAAAAATAAAAAATGAAGTCAAAATAAAAACTAATATTAAAACTTTAAAATATATTGTTGTTTATTCGTTCATCACAAAATTATTTATAATAACTATTAAATTATATAAGTCTAATTATAAATACATTATACTTTATTATTACTTATAATTGTTAATCTGACTTGAAATTAATGCATTAAAATTGAATTTTAAATAATAGCGGACTTTTTTAAATGTAAGGTAATCGGAATATATTTTTAAAAATATATTATATTATACATATTATATTTATTTAAAATTATATTAGTAAAATGTTAATCTCATTTGAAATGAATGCATTAAATTTTAAATAATGGCGGGCTTTTTTATAGTAAGGGAATCGGAATCGAAGTCTAAATCGATTCTTAGCCGCGATTCTTCGATTCTCAGAATCGACACCTTTTTTTTGAGAATCGAAGAATCGATTCTCGCCTCTGATTCCGGAACCCTAATATAGACTGGGAGTGCCAACTGTTCATTGGTAGCCACTTGTTATTGAGCAGCTACGATGTTGCGTCCTTCTCTAGAGGGTCCTTACCGTTAGCTGTCTAGCATCTCTGCATGGTGTCAAATAGCTGAAACTTTCAAAAACATCGATTCGCTTTCTGCGAATTCAGGGCTCATGGTAAAACGTTTAGATTGAAGTAGGACAATATTTTTAAAAGAAATAAAATTCCCGACAGCTTAGTGAATTCCCATCATTTTCCCGGTTTATTCCCATCACGTAAAATTCCCGTCATTTCCCCGGTTTTTTTAAAGGTTTGATTTAAAGAAATATTTCCCTTCGACCAACAGGTCGTATTTATTTTCCTTTAATAACTGTTTCTTTGAAAATATACAAGATTTCACTTGGTACCAGTAATTCCTTTTTTCAAAATGCATGAAATCTTATCTATCTCGAGTACTCACTCCTGAAAGCCCGGATTAAAAAAGCACAAGAGAAAAACTTTCGTGAACAGCTCCTCGATAAGAGG
>NC_046659.1:12276660-12278071 GCF_010883055.1 Belonocnema kinseyi | reverse complement strand
CTCTTTAAAGGATTTATTGCTTTTAAACTTCTGTATAAAGTTAGGCCAGGGTGAAGCAAATTTGTCTATTTTTTAAGTATATATTGTAGAAATAGTGTACATCTCAAGATTTTTCTGAATGTTAAATAACTTCCGAGATAATCAACATCTTTCAATGTTCTTAGGCTCATTTTTAATTTATTTTTCCACCGTATCACACCAGCAGTTAGAAAATTGTAAAAACATCTAATCTGTAGGCAAATTATAATCAAAATCTGAAAAATTGCACTCGCTCCCAACGAAATCGCGGTAAAATTTCAGCCACAGCCACGTCTCACGACATGAGATTTTAACTCATTTTGAAAATTTTTTGAGAAATTTTAGTACAATTTAAATTAGTTTTAAGATTTTAAAGTAATTTTAAACTATAAATAATGTTCTTGAATTCCTCTGTTAAATATCTTGAAAACTTCGGAAATTTTTAGAGATCCTTGGAATTCTAGTAAATTTCTTAATATATATATTGATTTTTTAAAATCTTTTATAATATCATAAAATATTTTTGAATATAGTTGAAATCTTGCTTAATCACATAAAATATTCAATAATAATTTGAACAATAATTCCAACTGACTGGGAATTAGATATCTAATATGGAATATTTTAGAATGGAAATAAATTTTTCAAAATGCAAAAATTCCAATTTAAACATTGTTTTTACCCCCTCCACTCTGACTCGAAAAATCCATTGAAAATGATTTTTAAAATGGGGAACTAAATTTTTGCATTTTGAAAAATTTATTTCTATTCTAAAATATTCCATATTAGATATCTATTTGTCAGTCAGTTTGAATTGTTGTTCACTGATTGTTTAAACAAATTATAAGTTTTATAAACAATATAATTGTTTAAATAATAATTTTTTTTAATGATTCAAAAAACACCTAGAGATGTGGATGAGAGGCCTTCAACGATACCTTCAGTTTCTTTTCTGGGACGATTAGTTCGTTCTAGCTATAGTTTCCACTTTTATAAATCATTTTCAATGGATTTTTCGAGTCAGAGTGGAGGGGGTAAAAATAATGTTTAAATTGGAATTTTTGCAGTTTGAAAAATTTATTTCCATTCTAAAATATTCCATATTAGATATCTAGTTGTCGGTCAGTCGTAACGGTTGTTCACTGATTGTTTAAACAAATTTTAAGTTTTATAAACAATATCATTGTTTAAATAATAATTTCTTTTCAATGATTCAAGATATGGATGAGAGGCCTTCAACGATACCTTCAGTTTTTTTCTGGGTCAAACTTTAATACTACTGTAACCATACCATCACACTTCAGAATTTAAAGCATGATCAATTTTTTAATATTTTAATAATATTTTATTTGAATCAACAAAATAAGAAACAATAGCATATGCTTTTGAATAA
>NC_046659.1:12275185-12276560 GCF_010883055.1 Belonocnema kinseyi | reverse complement strand
TAATATTACAAAACAAAGAATTATTAATAACACATATTTCCCACAAATTTTTAAACACGCCAGCAAAAAAAATAAGGAAAATTGTACAATAGAAATAGAAGAATAAAAGATGCTGCCAGTCCTAAGCCTGGAAAAATTGTGAAGGGAAAATTTTGATTCATTTTGCCCATAAACCGAAAATCAAGTGTACTGTTTTCAATTTTTTTAAATTTCAGGATACTATTCTGTACAAAATAATCACTTTTTAATATTCCTCTTTAATAAACTTTAATTGTTTGGGTCCATGAAAACATGAAGAAGAAATTGTTTGGCACTTTCGATCCATCACATATATCTCTAATGTTTTGTGAGTCTGTACTTTGTTTCAAAACTAGCATTCAGGTACCAAAAAAATTAGTTTCGATTTTTCAAAGGGATCAAAAAATAAAAGTTCATTAGAATGTTATACTTCAATAAAAGTATCTGGCGCACACAAGATGAGATAGTTTTATTAGTCATTGCCGTTATTATGACGATTCCCACACATAGTGCGGCATTTGCATCTACTAGCGAAAGAAAAAATTTCAATTGAAAATTTAAGAAATATTGATGTAAAAGTATTATTTGCAAGGTAAAAATTCATAATCTTCAGTATTTTTAAATCTAGTTTGTTAATCAAATTTAATATTATACGTCAATATAAAAAAAATATATAGAAATACGAATTAAAAAATTAACAGTTTTTTTTTCTTTGCCTTTAACGTAAATGTAAAAACAAAAACAACTTTCTTAAATTTATTGTTATAGGTCTTTCCAGAAATCCACTCAGAATTTTTTATGAAATGTTATCCACAATTGGTGAGAAATTTCCTTAACAAATTTATGTTGAACCTAATTTTTTAGGAAAAAATTCAACGTTTTTCTTTTCTTGACCTTCTTCATATCATGCGTTTTTCGGCTTAAAATGTTCATTTTAGTTTGTTTTTTCGGATTTTGAAAATGCTCTAACTCTGATAATTTTCTTTTTATAGAAAAAAGTCAAGAGGATAAATTGTTTGAGTTTCTGCGTGCTAATTTTGTTCATAGTTCATAGAATTTTGAAATCTTGAAAAAATGTGGTTTCAAACATTTTGAAAACGTGCTCACATTTTGAATTTTGATCCAAAATAGCTGGGTTGCGAACTTGCTCTTTCTTTTTAGACCTTAAAAAAGTGTGCCAAAACAGAATCCAAGCTGATAAATTTTTCGAAAGTTATCGTGTCTACAGAATACACACTACAGACAGACAAACACTTTCGTAAAAATCGTTTTTTCTGACTCAGTGGGTCTCAAAACGTCGAGATTTGATGAAAACCGACAAAATGAAATTTTACATAAAACCAATACCTTCTCATTA
>NC_046659.1:12271129-12275085 GCF_010883055.1 Belonocnema kinseyi | reverse complement strand
TCAACATTAAATAAACAAAAGTGCAAATTTTGCATTATTTTTCGAGTGTTTTGGTAGAAAAAAAACACTTTTTTACCGAAATCTACGGAAAGATACATTGATAAATAATCACTTTTATTTTATTGATATCAAAACTGTAGTTTCGAATATAATTTAGTTTCGAGAGAAGCCTGCCAAATAGAAAAGTATGTCAATCAACATGAAATAAACAAAAGTGCAAATTTTTCATTATTTTTCTAGTGTTTGGGTAGAAAAATAAACTTTTTTTTACCGAAATCTACCAAGAGATAAATTGCTCAATAATCACTTCTATTTTATTTAAATACTAAAAGTGTAATTTCGGATATAATTTGATTTCGAAAGAAGCCCGCCTTATCAATATATGTAGCAGTAAACATTAAATAATCGAAATTTCAATTTTTGTATTATTTTTCAAGAGATTTGGCAGAAAGAAAACCTTTCTGAAAGAATCTCACATTATTTGATCTGGAATAAATGGGGTCATAAGCAAGGGCTTCGTCTCGATCTGAGGTATACGTAGGTAAAGTTCACCAATGTTACCGACATTGCAGTTTTCGCAAGGATAGTTTCAAGTCAAGAATAGATCAGTAGTGACCACTGGCGGTAAAGCCGGGAACTAAAAAACCGGTTTTCCTTCGATTGCATCGGGGGGAATCGATTCTAAAAAGTCGATTCTCGAGGACAAAGAATCGATTCCTTCTGAGATTCGGAACTGAGTCCGGGATCCCTAGTCTACATCCACGTTTTGAGTATGCATGATCCCAACGACCTGCGCGGCTCGCGCATACCGCTCAGTGGTCCCAGACCTGAAACGAGACGTGGTCCAATACCGGCCCTCCGAGACGTGGTCCAATATTATAAAAGTATTTTTTTTCTATTTTGATCTGCATTTCAAATGAATTAAAAAAATTGGCGCTTTTCATGATTTGAATACTACGCGCGCCTCTTTATATGCGCATATTTTGAGGATACGTTATTTCAAGTATACAAGTTCATTTTCTAATTGTAAAACCTACTGTTGTATTTTAAGATTGAAATTCATCTCGTTTGGATAAAAACTCAATTATTTGGTTAAAAAATTATTTATTTTGTTGAAAATGTAACCATTTTTTAAAAAAGTCCTCTTTTCTATCAAAGGTTTAACTACTTTGTCAAATTTTTTTTTATCTGAAGGTTCATCTCTTTCGTTGAAAATTTAACTATACTGTTGGAAATATGTTTGATGTGTTGTTGAAAATAAATTTTTGAAACAGACAATGAGTCTACCATTTTTGGTTAAAAGTTGACCTTTTTCAGTTAACAATTTAACTATTTGGTTAAAAAATTTATCTTTTTTAGTTAAAAGTTCAACTTTTTGGTTGTAAATTCATATATTTTGTTGAAAATTCGTCTTCCTTTGTAGAAATTGTATTGTTTTATGGAAAATCAATATTTTTTGGTTCAAAATTAAATTTTTCGGTTGAAATATCAACTAATATTTTTGGTTGCAAAGTTGTTGTAAATGCAACTATATTGTTAAAAATTAAAATGATAATTTTTGGGTGGAAAATTCGATTATTCATTTAGAGTTGAACTACTTAGTAAAAAAATTAATTTTTTCTTATTAAGAATTCATAATTATAATTGATAATTCAACTATTTGCCATCAAATTAATGTTTTTGTTAAAATTTTTACTGTTTTGTGAAAAATTCATCTTTTGGAGGTTAAAAGTCAACAATTTGATAAAAAGCTAAGCTATTTGGTCGACAATTAAATTATTGGTTAAAAAATCATATTTTTGGGTTAAAAATTTAGCTTTTCTGTAGATGCTACTTGTGATTTATTTTGCTCATATTATTGATTCTATTATTTGTTAAACAAAATTATTTATTGTTGAAATTATTAATGTAGCTAATGAAAAAATTAATAATATTTAAGAACTCAATGACAAAAATATTCAAAACAGATACATGATCAGAAGAATTAATGAAAAATATATTACTTATATCCAATATAAATAGAATAATAATTAGAATATGTAAGACTAAAACTTAAGTTGCAAAGTAAAGAATCTTTGTTCCTTTGAAATCTTACAAATTTCAAGTTTTCAAGGAAATATTTTTAAAAAGTAGTGGTAATTGTAATTAAAATGTTTGAGGGAATCATTTGGAAAAAAGTCAATGACACGAATGATAAATGAGAAAATTGATTTAATATAATGTATATATTTATTTAAATTGAACCCAACATCATAAATAAATTTATACAATTCAATCATTTATTTGTTTCTTAATCTTGAAAGTTTTTTTCTCGCTGCATTCAACCCCTAATAATTTTATTTAAAAATTTTAATTTAAAGGAGATTTTCAATTAAATAGTTAACTATATTATTGCAAACCTCATTTCTAAAATAAACAGACTATAAGCTATTAAAATCTATAAACAAAAGTACTGTACTCATGATGCACAGTTGGAGGAAATGTACTTTTTTTATTCAAAAATGTCTAGAGCCTTCAATTTTCTTGCGATTTTTAATTTTTTTCTGTTTTAAATTAAAGATCATTCAATTCTATAGATCTTGATTATCCGAAATTTTGTCTCCTCTTTTTTTCTATTAATAATTTTTCCAGTCAAAGTATGAACAAAGTCTTATTATCGGTGAAAAAAATTTTTTTTTGCTAAAAGTGCTTCCCATTAATGTAGGAATGACATTTAATAACAAAAATAATTTAAATGTTTATAATAACCACTGTGATAAACAATTTATGTGTCAAAATATTAGAATTTGAGATTTTTCAAATTATAATTTCCTTCAATGGCCAGAACGACTTCAGGTATTCCTTAAAATAATAAATATTTAATAATTTTTTATGAAATATAACAATTTAAATTTTGGTGAACAAATTAGATAAACGAATTTAAAATGTTTGCCCTGTCGCATAGACAATTTTTTTTACACTGGAAATGTTTTAAGCTATTGAACGAATGACTGCTAGCCGCAAAAATATTAGAGGAGTTAACAATAACCACTGCTATTAACAATTCTTGTGGCAAAATATTTAAACTTAAGGTTTTATCAAATTTAAATTTTCTTTGATGGCCAAGTCGGTGGGTTATTGTCAATAAATTTTGTATTGAGTGAATCTTAGCATGCAGTGTTATGATTAATTTCCAATCTATTACGATTGAAAACCCGACTTTTTCCGAGTGATACTGCCAACATTAGGACATTTTTTATGTAAATTGTTTATAAGCATGTAAGTTGTTATATTCCACTTAATATGATCAAAGATACATTTTTAAGAATACCCGTAGCTATTGAAGCGATTAAAGAAAATAAAAATTTTGATAAAACCTTACATTTGAATATTTTGTCTTCCTGACGCTTGAAGGAAATAATAATTTGAAAAATCTCAAATTATAATATTTTGCCACAAGAATTGTTTATAACAATAGTCATTATAAGCTTTTAAATTATTTTTGTTATTAAATGTAATTCCTACATTAATGTGAAGCTCTTTTAGCACCAAAAAATGTTAACGATAATGAGACTATTTGTTAATTTGTTTATCAAATTTGTTTCCAACAAATAAATGGAATGATAAACAAATTATTTGTATTTTATTAGTCCCAATACATTAATTTTAGACAATATAAAGTTTTCCTGAACAGTTATCAAAGTGTAAAAAATTGTTATTTACAAAATTTCAGTTTTTCCATGCTTTGAGTAGAAAAATTATTAATAAAAAAATAGAGAAGACAAAAGTTCGGAGCGTCAAGCTAAACCATTCATTTTAGAAATGAGTTTTGCAATAATATAATTAACCATTTAATTCAAAATCTCCTTTAAATAAAAACTTTGTAATAAAATTATTAAGGGTTGAATGTAGCGAGAAAAAAGCTTTCAAGATTAAGCAACAAATAAATTATTGCACTGTATAAACGTATATATGAT
>NC_046659.1:12265909-12271029 GCF_010883055.1 Belonocnema kinseyi | reverse complement strand
AGGTCTTTAATATTATTAATTTTTTCATTAGCTACATTAATAATTTTAACAAAAAATAATTTTGTTTAACTTTAACAAATAATAAAATCAATAATATGAGCATAATAAATCACAAAAATATAAAGTTCGAACTGCTTACAAAATGTATCTCAAAATAAAATTTTATTCATATTAAACTACATATTTTCATGACTTTTTCTTTTTTTAAATAATAAGTAATAGTTAGACTTATTTTTTTATCTATTTTTTTTGTTCATTTACAAACGGTATCAAGCTTTTAATTATTTTTGCTTTTTCTTAATGCAATTCAATGAAAAAGACAGACCTACTTTTAGTGGCGCCATCTGTTGGATTAGTTTAACCGACAATTCCCCTCCATGGTTCGCCATGTTTATTGCATCAGCTGGTCAAATGGGTTCTCGAGTACACTTGATGTCCGAACAAAACGGTAAATACTGATGATATTTCTTG
The DNA here is from genome assembly GCF_010883055.1 of Belonocnema kinseyi. NCBI lineage: Eukaryota > Metazoa > Arthropoda > Insecta > Hymenoptera > Cynipidae > Belonocnema > Belonocnema kinseyi. The sequence continues at coordinate 12,270,558 of NC_046659.1, read as the reverse complement.
ATAATCCTTTATGTTATTATGCAATGTATATTGTACTCCGCTGCGAGAAAATATAGGCTTTGCACCACACGTATGATGCAACTGCATCATCGAAGGAAAACAATTTCGCGACATAGTGTACACGTTTTAACTCCTACTCTTTGGCGTTTAATCTTTGCCATGTATGTAGGTAGGTAGTACATGTATGTAGATCTTCTAAAGAACAATCCATTTTTATTTCTTGTCAAATTTTCCTCAAAAAAAAGAAGTTAGAATAAGGTAATAAAGCATTTTGTATTTTCCACTAATAAAAAATACATCGAATCAGTGGAGAATTTTTTGTTAACAATTTTAGTTTATTTAAACATTTAAGAATATTCTTAAAAAGCTAATTATCTGCGTAAAAAATTGCGTGAAAAACGCCCTGAGACGTTTACCTATTTTCCCAGCTGATGGAATAAACATGGCGGACCATAGTACTCTCGTTTATAGAGCCTTACTGATACCGCTCAGCGATCCCAGGTCTGAAACGAGACGTGGTCCAATGCTATGACACGTCTATGCGCGTGTGAATATGGTAGGAGACGATATAAATGCCTGGGTTGCGGGCGCAACCCATTTCTCCTCTTCTGAATTTGAAAACTCGAAGGTGCACGATTGCCGGTCGGAACACTTCGGCGGTTGGTGATTTTGGAATTCATCTAGTTTGGATAAAAACTCAATTATTTGATTGAAAACTTAATTATCTTGTTGAAAATGTAACTATTTTGTAAAAAAGTCCTCTTTTCTATCAAAAGTTCAACTACTTTGTTAAAATTTTTATTTCTTTTATTTGAAGGTTCATCTCTTTCGTTGAAAATACATTTTTGAAACTGCCAATTAATCTATTCCATTTTTGGTTAAAAAATCATGTATTTTGTTAACAATTCGTCTTTCTTTGTAGAAATTAAATTGCTTTATGGAAAATTTATACTTTTTGATTAAAAATTACATTTTTCGGTTGAATTATCAACTATTAATATTTTTTGGTTGCAAAGTCGTTTTGTTGTAAATGCAACTATATTGTTAAAAATGAAAATCATAACTTTTGGATGGAAAATTCGATTATTCAATTAAAGTTGAACTACTTAGTAAAAAAATTAATTTTTTCTTATTAAGGATTCATAATTATAGTTGAAAGTTCAACTATTTGCCTTTAAATCAGGTAAAAACTTCAGCTTTTTTGTAGATAATACTCTTTTTAACTTTAAAATTAATAAATTTATTAAAATTAAATTGACCTTTTTAGTATAAATTTAATCTTTTTGGTTGAAAATGTATTATTTTTGATCAAAAATGCAATTTTTTGGTTAAAATATGAACTGTACATCTTTTGGGGTTTAAAAGACTATTATTTCACTAAGAGTTGAACTACTTTGTAAAAAAAAAATAAGTTTTTTTTAACAAGGTTTTATAATTATGGTTGAAAATTTAACTATTTGGTTGAAAGCTTACTCTTTGATTGAAAACTCATATTTTTCGCTTAAGAAATTCAACTTTTTATAGATAATTCGTCTTTTTGACTTTAAAATTAAATAATTTCGTTGAAAATTCATGTATGTTGTTTGAAAGTTGTCTTTTTTGTAAATCATTAATTTTCTTGGTCGAAAATTCATGTTATTGGTTGAGAATTTAACAACTTTATTGAAAATTTATTTTTTCGATTAAAAATTTTTTTTTATCTAAAAATGTAACTGTTCTAGGATTAATTAAAAATTAATCGTTTTTATCTGAAAATTGATCTATTCAATTTTTGGTTGTAACTTTATCCTGTACATTGTATTAGTTAAAACACCAATCATTTGATTGAAAATAATTTTAATTTGTTAAAAAGTAAACTTTTTGGTTGAAAATTGATATATTTTGTTAATTAAATTTTGTTCCTAAAATTTAAAAAACTGCAAAATAAAAAAATTTCCTTAAAATCGTCCGGATTCATTTTTTTAATTCTTAAAATGTTTTCAAATGCTCACTTAAAATTTATTTGTCAAAATAAAAAATCATTTTCAATGTTCTTAGCAATCACAACAATTTTTGTTATTCTTTTTAAATACTGTACAATTCTGAAAAAGCTTTTTTTTTAAATCTGCAAAAGTATAAATCGTGTTTCAAATTATTTGAAATAATTTCAAGTTTTAAATTAATTCTGAATCTTTTTTAAATTAAAATTGTAGCGTTTAAACTTAAAATTTAGCTCATTACAAATTTAAAAATTCAAGGCTTTCTATTTTTTACCATTCTGTTCAAATTTGTATAGTTTTTAACAGTTGTTTGTAATGGATTGTTTTAACTGAATGGTCAAATATTGCTGATAATTAACGAATTTTTCTTTTTTTAATTAAAAAATTGCCAATTGAATGGGTTAAAAATAACCAATTTTAGAGTGAAATAATATTTCAAGTCATAATTGAAAACAAATAAATTAATTTTCTAACAAATAATTGGTGTTTTAACTAATACAATTTACAGGATAAAGTTTAACCAAAAATGGAATAGTTCAATTTTCAGATAAAAGCTGTGATAAAAAATTGGATTGAACAATGAAAAAAAACGAATTTTCAACAAAATTGTTAAATTTTCAGGGGAAAAGGTAAATTTTTGACCAAGAAGATTAATGTTCTATAAAAAAAAAAGATTTTCAAACTTAACCAATATATACGATTAATTTTTAATTAATCTTATAATAGTTGCATTTTCACATAAAGATAAATAATTATTAACGGAAAAAATTTATTTTCAACAAAGTTATTGAATTGTCAACCAATGAGATGAATTTTCGACCAAGAAAATCAATGATCTACAAAAAAAGACAAATTTTAAACAAAATACATGAATTTTCAACGAAATTATTGAATTTTAAAGTCAAGAAAAGGAATTATCTACAAAAAGTTGAATTTCTTAAGCGAAAAATATGAGTTTTCAATCAAAGAGTTAAACTTTCAACCAAATTTTCAACCATAATTATAAAACCTTGTTAAAAAAAGTATTTTTTTAAAAGTAGTTCAACTTTAAGTGAAATAATCGACTTTTAAACCCAAGAAGATGTACAGTTCATATTTTAACCAAAAAATTGCATTTTTGATCAAAAATGTTATATTTTCAACCAAAAAGATTAAATTTCTACTAAAAAGGTCAATTTATTTTAATAAATTTTTAAATTTTAAAGTCAAAAAGAGTATTATCTACAAAAAAGCTGATTTTTAACCTAATTTAAAGGCAAATAGTTGAATTTTCATCCATAATTATGAATCCTTAATAAGGAAAAATTAATTTTTTTACTAAGTAGTTCAACTTTAAGTGAATAATCGAATTTTCCACCCAAAAATTATGATTTTAATTGTTATCAATATAGTTGCATTTACAACAAAACGACTTTGCAAGCAAAAAATATTTACAGTTGATAATTCAACCGAAAAATGTAATTTTTAATCAAAAAGTATAAATTTCCCATAAAGCAATTTACTTTCTACAAAGAAAGACGAGTTGTTAAGAAAATACATGATTTTTTAACCAAAAATGGTATAGATTAATTGTCAGTTTCAAAAATGTATTTTCAACGAAAGAGATGAACCTTCAAATAAATGAAATAAAAATTTTAATAATGTAGTTGAACTTTTGATAGAAAAGAGGACTTTTTACAAAATAGTTACATTTTAAACAAAATAATTAATTTTTCAATCAAATAAATGAGTTTTTATCCAAACAAGATGAATTCCAAAATCACCAATTTCTTTAATTTCTTTCAAATGCGGATAAAGATATAAATAAGACTATTATAATATAACATAATAAAATATATACATACGAGGTGTGTTAAAAAAATAAGGTGAATATGGTTTCCTCAAAAAATATTCATTTATTCCTCAATATTTATGTTGTCCCCTTCAAAGTAATCCCCCTCAGATATAATAGACTTGCGCCAACGCTTTTTCCAATCATCGAAGCATTTCTGATAATCATTTTGTGGTATAGCCTTGAGTTCTTTCAGCGATGCAGTTTTTATCTCCTCAATCGTTGAAAATCGATGTCTTTTCATGGGTCTCTTCAGTTTTGGGAAAAGAAAAAAGTCACTGGGGGCCAAATCCGGTGAGTATGGAGGCTGAGGCATAACTGTGGTGCTGTTTTTGGTCAGAGAATCTTTCACAAGCAACGATGAATGAGCAGGTGCATTATCGTGATGCAAAAGCCACGAATTGTTTCTCCAAAGTTCCGGATGTTTTTTGCGTATCGCCTCTCGCAAACATCGCATAACTTGAAGGTAATACTCCTTAGAACTCCTGATGCACTACGCCACTGTAATCAAAGAAGACATTCAGCAAAGCCTTCACATTTGACCGAACTTGACGTGCTTTTTTCGGTCTTGAAGACTCAGGATGCTTCCACTGAAACGATTGGGCTTTAGTTTCGACGTCATAACCATATACCCACGATTCATCCCCAGTTATAACCCTTTTGAGAAAATCAGGATCATTATTGACTTCATTCAACATCTCCTGAGCGATGGTCATGCGATGGATGCGATGGCATGAGCCAACCGATATGCCAACATCTTCAGCAACTTCTCTGATGGTAATTCGGCGATTTTTCAACCCACTGCTTGAACGTTTTCATCTGTTGTTGACGTGCTGGGA
>NC_046659.1:12261309-12265809 GCF_010883055.1 Belonocnema kinseyi | reverse complement strand
TAGGCTTAAAGTGAAGATAACGTGAAGCGTTAAGATATACTTTCTCGTAAGGTGTCAGCAAAGTTTGGCAATTTATATTAATATTATATTTTTTAAATAATAATTCATCAGCTTTTTCTTCAATCATTAATACATTTTTGTATTTATGTGAAAGGTCTTTATAAAATAATTCGTTAATAGGATTGTTTCACGATTTTAGATAAAATCATTTTTTGATACATACGCTTAATCCGAACCGAAGGTGCGCTGTAATTTTTTTTCTGTTGAGTTGTTCAACAGAAAAAAAAGATTAAAAATTGAAGGCGGTAAAACACTTATTCAAATTTGTGTCACGTGAATCTAAGGTGACTCAGAGGTTCTCATAATTATCTATCATTTGACGATGTGGCTTGCACTAAGAACCATGAAAACTAACATAATTCATGATAAAGAGGTCAGGCCACGTTCTGCTGCTGATTATGACTATTTTGATTTGATAGCCTTATTTGTTAAGGTTTATGTGACAAAAAAAGTTATCACGTTATAATTTTTGGATTAAGAGTCAGTAGTACGTTGAAGGAAAGCATTAAATGCAATTATTAACACATTTAAACCCTGGCAGACTAAAGGAACCGAATGAAGCCTCTACAAAGTAACCGTAAAGACCCCATTGGGTCCCCATTCGGTTCCTTTTTGAAAATCTCGAAAAAACAGCAAAATCAACTTTTAAATTGTTGAAACTCGGATTGTACGTTTAAATTCGCTATAGAAGGTCACGGAATAATCGCAATAGTTTTTTTGCAACGGTAAAAAGTTTTTAAAAATATAAGACGTATAACGCCTGTTGACTCCTACACTTCAAACGCATCGCCTGTAAGTAGCAGTCAACAGGGGTTATACGTCTAATACTTTTTTCAACTTGTTACCGTTGCAAAAAAACCTATTGCGATTATTCCGTGACCATCTATATAGAATTTTAACGGAGAATCCGAATTTCAACAATTTAAAAGTTCAGTTTGCTGTTTCTTCAAGTTTTGTAAAAAGGAACAGAATGGGGACCCAATGGGGTCTTTACGGGTACTTTGTAGAGGCTCTATTCGGTTCCATCGGTCCGCCAGGGAAAATCGTTAATATTTACGAATTGTTCAGTAAACATGAAAACATTTAAGTACTTTTTCAATTAATTCTTTATACATACCATAAATAAATTCATATTTCAACATTATATTTAAAATAGTAAACAATGTGTAAAAAATACTTTATGGGCGTTTTTAAGATTAGAATTTTATATACCATAAGAGCCTTTTATTGGAAAAATAATATCTGACTTCAGGGTGTCTACTTTTGACTTGATACAAAATTCCTGTCATTTCCTGTCAAAATTTTTTAAATTTCCCGTCATCATTCAACATTTTAAGTTATAATCATCTGGGCATAAACACTAACACATTTAATGCTGACTTTTATAAAAAAAAATTATTAAAGTTTTACAAACTTATATATCAAGCTTTGGTTTATTTTCAATAATTTACATATAGGGTCATCAAAAAGTATCTGCCCCCCCCCCTAAATCAGCGAAAATATGCTTTTCAAGAGAAAAATTGATTCATACAAATGTTTCAGGGTTTTGGACGAGGAATGACCTCAAAGTTCATCGGGCCAGCTTCAAGGCCGCCATTCAGATCCTCGTCCAAAACCATGAAACTGTTGTCTGAAACATTTCTCTCAAAAACGCATATTTTCGCTGAATTAGGGGGAGGAGGGGGGGGGTCTGATACTTTTTGATGACCCGTATCGCCAACTGTCATGGCGAAGGCGAACTGCCTCAAATCATAGAAAAAAAAATCAAGATATCTAAGTAATACTGTTATAGTCAAAGAGCTAGCTACATAAAACAGCCTCGATTCGATGCTCAAGATCAAAGCTCAAAAGTTGTAAGAAAAGCATTAATACATCATCAAATGGCTACTCTGCCATTCCGCAACTTTGGCGTATGAAAATGGCATCCGCTTTTCAACGATGTAAAATTTGCACACAAAAATTAATAAGTTGGGCAGAAGCGAATGAAAAGTACCGGGAAACCCGCTCCAAAACTTTAAACGGTTCGCGGGCCCAGTGTTTTCCCCAACATTCTTCAGACCTTAAGAGCTGCGTGTAATGGCAGAACTTTAGCATAATGAAAAATCCTCAGCAGAAGTAATTTAGTGGAAAATGTCAACTTAATTATGAATACATGATTGTTCGCTAAACTTGCATGTGCAAGCTATGTTTGTATATGCCATTACAATTATTTTCAAATTCTACCCCAATTTAAAAAAAAAATCATCACGGTACAATTAAAACTCGCTGTAAATGTCCAATTTTTTCTTGCGCATCCAATTTTCAGCCAGTCGCTAGATTTTTGCCAGCCAGCGTGAGGCGGTATTGCGTCATTCTCTCTCTGGCTGGCAAAAACCGAGCGACTGGCTAAACATTGGACGCGCAAGAAAAATTGGGACTTTTACAGCGAGTTTTGATCGTATCGTGATGACTTTTTTATTAAATTGGGGTATAATTTGAAAATAATTGTAATGGCATATACAAAGATAGCTTCAACATGCAAGTTTAGCGAACAATCGTGTATTCATAATTAAGTCGACATTTTCCACTAAATTACTTCTGCCGAGGATTCTCCATCATGCTAAACTTCTGCCATTACAAACAGCTTTTAGTTTAGGTCTGAAGAATGTCGGGAATAAGGCTGGGCGCCCGGACCGTATAAAGTTTTATCAAATTTAAATTTTCTTTGATGTCCAAGTCGGTGGGTTATTGTCAAAAATTTTGTATTGAGTGACTTTTAGTATGCAGTGTTATGATTCATTTCCAATCTATTACGACTGAAAACCCGACTTCTTTCAAGTGAAACAGGCAACATTGTGAAATTTTTTGTGTAAACTGTTTATAAAAATGGAAGTTGTTTTATTCCACTAAATATGATCAAAGATACATTTTTCAGGAATATCCGTAGCCATTGTAGCGATTAAAGAAAAGAAAATTTTTGATAAAACCTTAAGTTTAATATTTTGTCACAAGAATTGTTTATAACAATAGTAATTATTAACCTTTAAATTATTTCTGTTGTTTAATGTCATTCCTAAATTAATGTGAAGCCCTTTTAGCAACAAAAAATTTTACTAATAATACGACTATTTGTTAATTTGTTTATCAAATTTGTTTCCAACAAATAAATGGAATGATAAACAAATTATTTGTATTTTATGAGTCCCTAAGCATTAATTTAAGGCAATATAAAGTTTTGCTGACCAGTTATTAAAGCGTAAAAAATTGTTATGTACAAAATTTCAAATTTTCCATACTTTGAGTAGAAAAATTATTAATAAAAAAATAGAAAAGACAAAAGTTGGGAGCGTCAAGCTGAACGAAAAAAAGTGAATTTCCTCCTACTGTTCGTCATGCGTACGGTACGTTTCTTTGTAGAGTTTAATAGTTTATATTCTGTTCATTTTAGAAATGAGGTTTGCAATAATTTAATTAACTATTTAATTCAAAATCTCCTTTAAATGAAAATTTTTAAATAAAATAATTGAGGGTTGAATGCAGCGAGAAAAAAGCTTTCAAGATTAAGCAACAAATAAATGCTTGCAGTGTATAAATGTATATATGATGTTCGGTTCAATCTAAATAAATATATACAGTATATTAAATAATATTAAATCCATTTTCTCATTTATTAGCCTTTTCATTGACTTTTTACCAAATTATTCCTTCAAACATTTTAATTACAATTACTATTACTTTAAAATAATATTTTCTTCAAAGCTTGAAATTGTTAAGATTTTAAAGGTACAAAGATTCTTTACTGTGCAACTTAAGATGTATTCTTACATATTTTAATTATTATTAAATTTGGTATACGTCATAAATTTTTTATCAATTCTTCTGATCATGTATATGTTTTAAATACGAGGGTAGTTCAATAAGTCCTTAGAATGAAGTATAAAAACAATTTTTTTTGGGTAAATTTTTTTTTATTTTTCAACATAATCTCCTTGGAGCTCTATACATTTGGTCAATCGCTTTTCAAGTTTTTTTAAACCTTCAGAAAAGTGCATTTTCGGAAGTTCCTCAAAATAAGCAATTACAGAGGCAATGACGTCTTCGTTGTCTGGAAATCTCTGTCCACCGAGCCATTTTTTCAAGTTTGGAAATAAGAAAAAGTCACTGGGGGCTAAATCTGGTGAATACGGTGGGTGTTCGACCAAATGTGGTCGTTTTTTTAAAATTTCTTCTTTCAGCTGCTCTAATAATGATGCATAATATTCACCAGTGATTGTTTTACCCTTTTCCAAGTAGTCAATAAGTATAATTCCACGTGCATCCCCAAAACTGTAGCCATAACCTTACCAGCTGACTTTACGATCTTTGCCTTCTTTGGAGCTGGTTCGCCTGTGTAAATCCACTGTTTGGATTGTTCCTTTGTCTCAGGAGTGTAATGGTGTATCCATGTTTCATCCACAGTCA
>NC_046659.1:12259701-12261209 GCF_010883055.1 Belonocnema kinseyi | reverse complement strand
TCTCAAAAATTGCACCCGCTTCCAGCGAAATCGCGGTAAAATTTCAGCCACAACCACGTCTCACAACCGTGAGATAAGTGGTTACAGTCTGTCAAGGCATCAATACGACGATCCAGCAAAATCTATTAGCAAGTGAAAGCTTGGAACCTCCAAGAGCCCCGATGATAAGGACGATCAGTTTAACAGAATATTCCGGGTACAATCGTTGCAAATCCCTTATAAGGTCTCGATACCTCTCTTTCTTTTCATTCTCCTTGGCTATGATGTTTTTGTCAGCAGGTGCCGAAAATTCGATAACGAACATGGTTCGCTTCTCGAAGTCAAGAAGAACCATGTCAGGCCTCGAGTGAGCAACAGAAACAATTGTCGAGAATATGAAGTTCCAGTATATTCGGCACTTCCCATTCTCGACAATTGACTCAATTTCCCTAGGACCATTTAGAGAAGTGATATTAAGGTGAATGCCGTAGGAGTGACAGAGATGGTAATAAAGCACTCTTAGTGCCGCATTGTGCCTTTGAATGTAGGTCGTTCCCGCGTGTGTTGGACAACTAGATAGTATGTGAGCTAAATGCTCGGGGTGTGCATGGCACGCCCTGCAGCTATCATCGGGAATGTCTTGGCTCAAAATGTGGCGACGGTATGTTAAAGTGGAAATGACACCGTCTTGGCATGCAAACATGAAACCCTCTGTACCAGACTTCAATCCGGGCGATTTAAGAAAAGCAAACGTTAGCTCACAAGACATTGACTGGTCCTTCACATTTCTGTGGAAGATACCGTGCATCCTCTTATCGAGGAGCTGTTCACGAAAGTTTTTCTCTTGTGCTTTCTTAATCCGGGCTTTCAGGAGTGAGTAATCGAGATAGATTAGATTTTATGCATTTTGCTCACCCCTAATATTGAAGTCAAGTCCGACTGTTTCAGCAGCCTCCTTCGCTGCTTTGTATAGAAATGCTCCTTTGCCCACTTCTTCGTGATTCCTGATCATTTTAAGAAGAGTGTCTCTTCCATTTGCAACTCTATGTGGTATACCCAGAATAATCCTGTTGTGCAGACATTCAAGACTCAATATTCCGCGACCCACTTGACGGCGTGAGATGTACAGTCGCGGAACGGAAGACTTAAGATGCATGCTTTTGTTCATGTGCATAACCTTTCTTGTCCCGATATCAAGAGATCTGAGCTCGTTCTTCGTCCATGGAACTACTCCAAATGAATAGAGTAGTACCGGGACGGCAAGCATGTTCGTTGCAGATACTTTGTTCCTCGCCGACAGTTCGGAAGACCAAATCTGTCGGATGAGACGTTTGTAGCTGCTTCGGAGAGTATTCTTTATAGACGTCACATCCTGAATGCGGCTCTGTGGCACGCCCAGGTATGTGTAAGTCTCTCGAGCGCAAAGATGTCGTATGGTGCTTCTATCAACGAGCTCAGGATCTTCAGGGATGCCATTAAGTTTTCCTCGCTTCAAATAAACCTTGGTGCATTTGTCTAACCCAAATTCC
>NC_046659.1:12256757-12259601 GCF_010883055.1 Belonocnema kinseyi | reverse complement strand
AAAAGTTTGGGAACCCCGGAAAATCTCAGAGTGTTCTTCATACAAAAGATTGTTAATTTCAGGCTTTATGTATTTTTCATCGAGCAATCCAGTGATTACCTTGGATTTGACCTTGACATTAACCTTCTTCTCTAACCACTTGTTATGCGCGATTTTCTTCCAAGCATAATTTTACTTTTATTCGACCTCTAGAGGTCACGTCGCCCTTGGACCTCAAGACATATTTTAACGTAAAATTATACGCTCTTTCGATTGCCGATATCAAAAGTATAAGTTCCGATTTTTTAAAAAAGTTGAACTTTAAATGACCTTGAAGGTGAGGTATAAGGTCAAATCCAAGGTCATCACTGGATTCCTTGTTGAAAGTTACATAAGACCTGACGTTAACAATTCTTTTTTATGACCAACTCTCTGAGATTTTCCGGGGTTCTCGTACTTTTTCCTCACCCTGTATAATAGTATTAATAGGTATATCATTTATATTTTATACTTGAAAGAACTTAACCTCAAAATATGTGCATATAAAAAAGCGCGCGAAGTATTCAAATCATGAAAATCGCTAATTTCTTGAATTTCTTTGAAATACAGATCAAAATAGAAAAAGAAGACTTTTATAATATGATATAATATAATATAAGTATAATATTAACATTCATTATATACAGGGTGTCAAAAAAGTCCCGGGACGGTTGGAAATTTCCTCAAGTAAAATATTTTTCAAAAAAGTGATGGTCATTCCTGAAGTAAATTTCAACAAGGAATTCAATGGTGACCTTCATTTTCACCTTGAAGTTGACCATCATGGCTTTTTGAAGGTCAACTTTATTCTAGTGAGAGTTCTGTTCCTCCCCGAAGAGTTATACAGTCCTATACCGTTTTTCGCTATCTAAGTCAATACCTAAGGCGATACCATAAGTCCTATACTATCTTTCGCTAAAAGATTATTATGGCGCAAGCTAAACTTTCGGAACGAGAGAGGGTATCTGTATTAATGATGCGTAGTTGGGGAGATCGAGTGCGATCTTATGATCAAGTTCCTTTGATTTTTAATCGCACTTTTCGTAATGGAGAAGGGTTAAATCCTGTCTCAAAATCAACCATTGAAAGAATTGTAAGGCGCTTTATGAAACATGGGTCTATCAAGGACCTTCAGAGAACTGGTTGGCCAAAATCTGCAGGATCTGAGGAGATGCAGATGGATATAGACCAAGCATTTGTTGAAAACCCATCCCTTATTTTACGTCGAGGTAGTGATGAGCGTGACGTTTCTCCTGAGACAGTGCGAAACATTTTAAAAAGCATTAATTTCCATCCTTACAAAGTTCATCTGGTATAAGAGCTCAATGAAGACGATCCTGATCGTCAGGTTGAATTTTGTGAAATTATGATGGACAGAATTGATAGAGATCCTCTTTTCTTGTACAATACAGTATTTTCAGATGAATCTACTTTCACTTTGAAAGGTGAAGTTAACAGGCAAAACTGTAGACATTGGTCCGACACAAATCCAGATTGGATGTTGGAGAGTCACACACAATATCTACAAAAGATTAATGTTTGGGCCGATATCTTGAATGATACAATTATAGGCCCTTTCTTCATCGATGGTAATCTCAATGCCCGTGCATATGAAGAGCTTCTCAGAAAGAAAATTGCACCAAAAATAAGGGAGATTACAGGCGATAATTTTCAAAATATTTCGTTCCAGCAGGACGAAGCAGCGGCTCATTACGGTAGGGAGGTTCGAGCACATTTGGATACTCAGTTCCCTCAAAGGTGAATTGGAAGAAGGGCTGAAATCGATTGGCCTGCTAGATCTCCTGATCTGACGCCTCTCGACTATTTTCTTTGGGGTTATTTAAAGAGCAGATTATACTCAACGCAACCGCAAAGCTTAGACGAATTGCAGAATCGGATTCTCCAACAGGCTACTTTGATTGATAGAGAGATGATTCGTAATGCTGTAACTCGTATTTACAATCGCATAGCTTTTTGTCAAGAAGCTCAAGGGTTTCAGTTCGAACATCTTCACTGAAGCGTGAGAGGCAAGGGGACTCACTCTAATCAAGCACCCCAAAGGGAATAGCATTTACTACGTCCACGTTGTTGTTCCTGGGCAATACTAAACGTAAACTGCTTGGAAAAAACCTTGAAAAAACCTTGAATATCATCACCAAGATCAATACAGAGCTCATCAATGAATTTCTCGTTAAAATTTACTTCAGGAATTGCACTGACCTCTTGGAAAACTTTGTTTATTTCAAATAACCTCTAACTGACCTTGAACGTTACAATTGACCTATGACTTGGGTACATACCTGAACGTTAAAAATTCTTGATACCTTAATAATTGTTTAAGACAAAAGTTACACATTGGAATAATTTTTTGTTAATAAAATTTAAATACTTAAGAATTGCTCAGTTTCAAAAATGAAACCTTTTAATACTTGACCGACTATAGATTTTGAACACTCAAAACCGCAGTTTAATGTATGGGGCAGAGAACGTCTACTGTTCCCACCTAGAATTAATTTTTTTTAGATCGAGTTGAAGTTTGGCTGAATTATAGTTCCAGCAGACCTACATTCATTCACCAAACTATGAGTTGATTCATCAAACGGTTGTCACTATACAGGATTCTGAAATTTTCACACGTATCTTCGCCTAGTGTAACTTCTTGTAGGATGATGTGATTATACTATTATAACAATATATTTGTTAAAAAAATTTTTTAAATCACAATTGATTTGAAAAAATAGCTTTTTTATACTTTTTTAAATGATGTAGAATAAAAACTGAGCAGGAAATGTTTTCTTGGCCAAATACAATTTTTTACGCTCATTA
>NC_046659.1:12224529-12256657 GCF_010883055.1 Belonocnema kinseyi | reverse complement strand
CGCCGAAGAAAGGGGGCTTACTCTGAAAAGTTAGATTTTTCATGTCGAGGGGTTGGAGTCGACCTGATAGGCCGGACTTTTAGGAGAGAGGAAAGACCGGGGTTGGTAACGTATAATACTCCACGTATTATACGTGGGTTTCTACGCATATATTATCACAGATTAATTTTCAGATTATTATGTTTATCGATTCGTTTTATATTGTTTATATTATTTTATTCGACTTGTAAATCTCGATCTAAATACGAATATTTAACAATTCTTTAAATTTTGATAAATGTTAAAGCAGTTTGAGGTTACAATTACTGAGGCCTTGCATAATTCCATATATAACATTATGCAATATGATTCATAATAATTGTTATTGAAAGAATCAAGCGACACTTTAAAAGATTTCTTTCCTTTCTTCCGCTCGAAAAACAAATCCTTACTACATTCTCACGAAAGGAGATTGGTCGTAGACGCGGCTCACGGACGGGGTATAGATGAGACGAGCCGTAGATGGTATAGTGAATGGTGGGAGATGTTTCACGGAATCTCGAGCTCTCGAGTCAAAGCCCGATTTCTCGGGTACTTAACAACTCAATTATTAGCAATAATAACGCTTGAATTTTTCCGATAGTTTAATTGAAAAGAGTAGTTAAAAAACTATTGAAATGTGTAAAAACCTTGATTTTGATTTTTTTAGAGTAAGTCCCCTTTCTTCGGCGCACGTCCCATATATTAATAAAGATAATATTATAATTATGTTATATTATAATAGTCTTATTTATATCTTGATTGAAAACTTATGATCTCCAGTCAATTCTAATCTTGCTTTACGACTGCAATCTTGTACATTTATTCCAAAGAGTTAATAAAGAAATACTAAATTGCCTAAAAGCAATTCAGCTGCTTTTTAAGAATACAAAAATACGTTTTTGCGCATAACATTTCTGGCGATCCTACCAGGATAGTCCTTTAACGATAGTAATTTCTACGGAAATAATTAGACAATCAAAAGAGGATTATCCAAGTGACGAACCTTTGGAAAAAAACCGGTCTTTCTCCACGGAAAAGCCCGTAAACTAGAATTGGCATTTAGAATTTCACGAAATTCTACAAGACTCCAAAATTTCTTCACGGAAAAGCTCGTTAATCAAGAAAGGAATTTAATTGGTAAAACTAATATCTGAGTCAAGTAGGGTATTATACGACGTAAACCAATTAAAAATCGATTCTAGAAAAGAAAAATTGAAAGCGTACGCAACATACCGCGGTAACAATCCTACGAGGCCCGCAAACAGGCGGAAGAGGCAACGGTCTAGCAACGCAACGCAGAAGCAACAAAGAGAAAGTATCCATCAACGCAGCACTACTACGCGGTAACCAAGGCCCAGGAAATATCAATCCGCGTCAGGCAACAAGGCTACGACTGAAAGATGCAGCAACGAGGATTCTGCGGTTTCCAAAGAAAAACAAACAGTAAGCGAAGAAGATTAGTTCGTAAGCAGTGACAGAAAATTTGTAAGGGTTAATTGTTTTCAAGGTAAATTTCTAACATTTTAATGTTATACATTTTTATTCAAACTATTGTAACCCATTAGGCTGGCGACGGTTTGTTGTCTTGAAATATTAATAATTAGGGCTTACATTCCCAGGAAGCGTGTGGATACCATTATTGTACTTAAAGTCACGATACCCTTCTAGGGTTAACACACGAATCTAGTTTCCCCTTTCTAAAATCAACCATGTCTGAAAATACACCTCAAAGACCCGCATCTCCCTCCAGCATGGAAACTGATGACCTCTTACGTATAATATTAGTTGAAATAAATAGGCTAAAAATAAACGTGTCCATATTATCAAAGGAAAACGATAAACGGCTCTCCGAAATACAACCTATAGCTGAGGAATGCGGGGTGAAGGGAAAAGTAGTCACAGAGAAGGACTTCGATGATATTCTTACATCAGACAGAGAAGAGTCAAACAGTGAAGAAGATAAAGTTACGCAAGCACAGCTCACAAGGTCTATCAATGCAATCAATAAAGCAGGAACTTCACTTACGACACTCCATAGAAATAATAAGCATGAAAATTAACCAAACCCATTGCTGGAACAAAATATACTCGCATAGGACATAATTAGGACAATTAAGGTCCTAAACGGACAGGACGATATGGGTATAGGAGATTTCATTAAATCCATTATAAATGTTAAAAAAAAGTATTCTCAAACTAGTTTACTATTAGATTTTATAATTGTAGAAAAATCCAAGGAAATGCCGAGCGAGTAATAAGATACTCCACTATCTATGGATATGAAGAGATGTACAGCACTATAAGGCAAAATTTAAAACAGATTGGATCAGTGTCAGCCTTAAGAAGCAAACTTGAAAGTTGTAAGCAAGGAATAAATGGAACTACACAAAACTTTAACTTAAGGTTTAGACAAATAATTAACAAAGTCAAATACGCGGTACAATCAGAACATTCTTGTTCCAGAGAAAGAAAAATAGCAATAAACATTGAAGAAAAAGAAAGTATATAAAGATACATATTAAATGTAAGAAGCGAAATTGGACTACGAATTAAAGTAAAAAATCCCATTAACCTGCAAGAGGCTCAAAACATGGCAATAGAATCCGAGATATGGTTTTAAGTAGCTCAGCCGATACAGCAACGGATAACCTCACGACCTGCAATGAGTGTTAGTTAACGTCAACCCACACTACCATAAATTTCACGGCCTCAACTAAACAAAACACTAAGATTTTGCAGCACAAGTCTCTGCGAGACCTGCAAATTTTGAATACGGTCAATCTTTTATACGACCACCCCAAATAAGGACAATTCAAGAACAAAAAGACAATATGATAGACAGCATCTTAATTACGGAAGAGGTAAAAATGGAACAGGTATAGTACGAGGACTCAGCTGAGTCTCAACCGTATCTGGACAACTATTATTCATTAGAGGAAGAAGAATCGAAACTGAATACAACTTACTAGTTGACTCACCGGAAAAATTCGAAAAAATAAAATTCCTTAAAAATTTCGCAATGGACAACGACCGAGACCAGTCGTCAGGAGCAGCCTACATACCATATGCAAAGAAAAAACATCTGTTTCATTTAGTAGATGACGATTCTCCCCTACCAAAAGCCGGAATTATTGGTCTACCCTTTTTTAAAAAGTATCAAAGATACGCTATAACATTAAGATCCCTGATCCTAGATGATATAAAAATGCCTCTATGTAAAAATGGCCACTATATCGATAAAAATACTTCTAAAATTTGCAGAATAGAAGTAACAGAAGAGGAGGGAAATGTTTGGATAGAAGAAAATGAACTAATCCCCAATGGAATTTACACCATAAAAATCGCGAAATCAGTGTTCCAATAAATCACTAATCCACAAACCCCATCCTGATGCCAGCTACCATTAAAATGGAAAAATTTTTTAAAATACAGTCTCGAGACGAGACTCCAAAAAAGTGAGAAAGCCAGAAGCAAATGATATCAGACAAGACAATATTAACCAGGATCATCGAAATTGAAAAAATTCTACAATTATCACCCTGGCGGACCGAAGGAACCGAATGGAGCCTCTACAAAGTACCCGTAAAGACTCCATTGGGTCCCCATTCGGTTCCTTTTTAAAAAACTAAAAAAAACAGCAAGATCAACTTTTAAACTACTGAAATTCGGATTCTACGTTGAATTTTCTATTGAAAACTCATGGAGTAGTCGCAATACTATTTTTGCAGCGGTAAAAAGTTTAAAAAATATATAAGATCTATCCCAGCAAACATGGTTACAGAACAGATTTGTAACTGTTCTAGAACACAAAAGAACAAGTTCTAGAACAGTTAAGTAACATGTTGCAAACATGCGAGTAACTATGTCATCCCCCATACGCTAGAACAATTCTGTAACAGTTTTAGAACGCTGTGACATACGATCTGTAACATTTCTATAAAAATTCTAGAACTCGGTTACTAGTGTTAAATAACAGATCTGTAACAGATCTAGAACGCTGTGAAAACCGATCTGTAACATTTCTATAACAATGTTAGAACTCAGTTACCAGTGTTATGTAACAGTTCTGTAACAGATCTAGAACGCTGTGAAAATCGATCTGTAACATTTCTATAACAATTCTAGAACTCGGTTACCAGTGCTATGTAACAGTTTTGCAACAGATCTAGAACGCTGTGAAACCCGATCTGTAACATTTCTAGAACAATTATAGAACTCAATTACAAATGTTGTATAAAAAATCTGTAACAGATCTAGAACGGTGTGACAACCGATCTGTAATATTTCTAGAACAATTGCAGAAATGTGGTACGCTGTGTTATGAAAAATCTAGGGCAATTGTATAACAGTTATATAACAATTCTAAAGCTGCTATGTATCTTATATGGAACAGTTTTATGTACCCCTCACAGCAATAGAATAGCCCGGGGTATTCGATTTAACCCCATTTATGTCCCGGATTATTCCGTTCAGCAAGGTTCAGCTCTCAACCGTAATGCAATGGAAGAGCTTCACCCTGGAGGAACCGCCTTGTTGAACACGGTAGCGACTACGCCAGGTAAGTATGCTTCTGGCCGCCTCGGCTCCTCTCAAACACTCGACCCTTCATTTCAATTGCGAATTTTAAGGTTACGTTAACATAAATTGTAATTTGGGCTATTAATTGATAAAATAGATTTCTTTCAATTTTAACTTTTCTTTATTACTTTTTTTCAGCGTAGGCTTTAGCCAAATTACTTAAAATGTGTAGAAATAAATCAAAAAATGCCGCATAATTTGATCCGGATTGCTATGAAAAACAAAACATCCTGTCCTTATATGGACTGAAAAAGCTACATCATACGTTCAAATTATAACTTTAAGTATTGTGATTGGAAGATAACTTTTCGCACTTTATTTATACGTGCTTTTTAAAAAAAGTTAATAGCTAATCAGACAAAAATTTTATTGAAGGATGATTACGATGCGTTATATTATTATTATTATTATTATTATTATATAATATTACGCATGCGTATTGTTATTGATGATAATTGGACTAGATAGATCTAAAAATACAGGAATCCGAACGAAATTAACGACAATTTTTCAATATTTTACCAGTATTTCTTAAACTTCAAAATACATTGGATTTAAACTAACCTACATAAGTGTGGCAAATTATAGAAAAATCTTGCAGGAAAAATGTCAGAATTGTGTTTCATCAAAACTCAATTATTTCTATGTAATTTCTTCATTAATTGAAATTTTTCTTTATTAATTTTTCCAGCGTAGTTTCTATCTAAATGATTTTGAGTGTGTAAAAATAATTTAAAAATATCGACAAATACACCATAACTTCGTTCAGATCGTTGTGGAAAGCAAAGCATTCTGTCCTTACAAGGACTGGGAAAGCTACATCATACGTTCAAATTATAAGTTTAGGTATTGTGATTGCGAGATAAATTCTCGCACTTTATTTATACGAGCTTTAGAAAAAAGTTAATAGCTAATCATCTAAAAATGTTCAGATGATAATTGGACTAGACAGATCTAGAAAGCCAGGAATCCGAACAAAATTAAGGGTATTTTTCGATATTTTACCAATTTTTCTTGAACTTCAAAATAACTTGTGTTGAAACTAACCTAAGTCCGGGAAAGTGTATAATATGTTAGAGGCAAAATGTCAAAGTGTCTTTCGGAGACGTCAAATTATAACTTTAAATATTTTTATAGAACTTCCCACGAGGCAAAACATTGGAGAACGTCCTTTCATCTTTACGATGTTGCGATGATGACGTATGTCCGCATCGTAAACTTGTCTTTGCATATCTCTAATATATTTTAATGAGAGAGAGGGATAATACTTAGTTACTTAAAACTTAGTGCACGTGCACTTAATGTTTTTCAATACATTATTCTATGATCTTTGATAAAAAAATATGTTTTTGTTTATATTAATAGAATTTCATTATTAAAAAACGTAATAATACTTTTATAAATGTTTATCTGCGTTCTGCTAAAGAATATTAATATTCTTCAATTATAATTACAAAACTGCGTTGATTCTTTTTAAATAAATTTTATTCAGAAAATACAACGCGGTAGTACAATCCTTTCTTCCCGTTATTAGTTATGAAACCAGCTATTTTATTATTTTATTTAAGGAATTTAACCCTAAAAGGACCCCTTACTTTGCTATAACGTTAAGGTCCTCATGAGTCGTTGAAGACCCCAGCCATAATTTTTTATTGCGTAGAAGATTTTTAATACTTTGGCGTGAAATTTGGTTGGGCATCTCCAGAAGTGTCTTGTTATAAGATAATTTTACTTGTTAAATAATTATTTTTTTATTTTAATACATTGAACAAAAGATTCAAAACTGAAGAAGAACGAACTTCGTAACTTTCAATATAAAGTGTCAGAGCACTAACGACCCCATGGGGACCTTTAAGGGTTAATGTAATAGTTTTCCACGGAACGTCGAAGTAACATTCGGATGGCACAATAAATCTAATAAGTACACAATAAATCTAATAAGTCTGTGATCCGTTATTAGTGCAAGAACATGAACGCTAGAGCTTTAGTGCTAGAACTGTTAAGTAGAGATCTCAATTTTTGTCCTTGATTTATGCTAAAACACATTTGCAAAAGAATTCTAGAACTTCGGTATATAATATTACGGCACAGTTCTAGAACAAGCTTGGATCAAATGATACAGAACGTCTGTGATTGGTCAGTTCTAAATAATTACGTATTAACTGTTCTGGAACAGTTATTAATCTTTGTCCCTGAATTGTTCTAGAACACACTTGTAACATGTTTCTAGAACTTCGATATAACACTGTTACAGCACATTTCTAGAACAAACTTAGAACAAATGTTACAGATCGTCTGTGATTGGTCAGTTCGAGAACAATTACGTAACAAGTGTTCTGGAGCAGTTATTAATCTTTGTTTCTAATTCGTTCTAGAACACACTTGTAACAGGGTTCTAGAATTTCGATATAATACTATTACGGCCAGTTCCAGAACAAACTTAAAACAAATATTATAGAACGTCTGTGATCAGTTTGTTTTAGAACGATTTCATAGCAACTGTTACAGAACAGTGCTGTCACATAGTTCGAGGACAGATCTGTCACAATTTTGACACAGTGTTCTAGAACACTGTTACCTTTTTATTCTAGAATAGTTCTGTCACCATCTTGTAACAACTCTTATAGAACACAGTTCCCTTTTTGATCTGGAACAGTTACAGAACGTGTTTGCTAGGATAACCCTTGTTGACTGCTACTTACAGATGATGCGTTTGAAGTGTAGCAGTCAACAGGCGTTATACGCCTTATATATTTTGTTTAACTTTTTACCATTGCAAAAAAACTATTGCGTTTATTCCGTGACCTTCTATAAGGAATTTGAACCTAGAATCTGAATTTCAACAACTTAAAAGTTTATTTTGCTGTTTTTTTTTAGTTTTTTAAAAAGGAACCGAATGGGGTCCCAATTGGGTCTTTACGGGTACTTTGTACAGGCTTCATTCGGTTCCTTCGGTCCGCCAGGGCACATATTAAACCACGTACAAGAATTGAAATAAGCAAGATCATTCATACATACCAAGAAGTGTTTACTCTATCAGGTGACCCATTACAATGTACCACATTAACACACCACGAAATCACACTAAATTCAGGTAAAGTAGTCAATTTAAGATCGCATAAGCTCCCTGAAGCTCATACGGAATTTGTTTTAGAACACTGCCAGGAACTTTAAGAAAAAGGAATAATTAGGCACTCGCAATCACCTTTCAATTCACTACTTTGGATAGTCCCCAAAGAAGGGAATCAACTCAGAATGGTGATTAACTACAGGCAACTTAATAAGGATACGGACCAGGATGCATACCCTCTACCAGTTATAGGTGATATTTTAGATCAACTTGGACGGGCAAAATATTTCTCAGCATTCTTTGGCCCTTTAGCCTCAAAAATGCCCCGGCTACATTCCAAAGAATGAGGGACAACGTATTTAGGGGACTTTTAGAAAAGGAATGCTTCGCCTATATTGATGACATTGTAATATATGGAGAAACCTTGGGACAATATAACAGAAACTTAGTCGCTGCCTTAGAAAGAATAAAAAAACTTCAATTGTAATTAGAACCTTCTATGTGTGAATATCTCAGAACTGAGCTTGAATATTTAGGATACTTCATTACAGCAGAAGGAGTGAAACCTAACTCAGCCAAAGTAGAAGCGGTCCAAAACTTTAAAGAACCTAAAAATGTCAAACAGATTCAATCATTTTTGGGACTTGCCGTACATGTACAGAGAGATTTAACACATTAAAAAAGGCACCATGCGAATCACCAGTGTTAAGATTCCCAAATTTCCAAGATACATTCACCCTAACAACTGACGCTTCTAACCACGGGCTAGGGGTTGCATTATCACAAAAAGGACACCCTTGTTTATTTATATCAAAAACACAATGTCAAAGACCCCAGTTCACGATAATTTAAATGGAGGATAAGACTCGAAAAATACAAATACGAAGTGCAGTACGTAAGAGGAAGAGAAAATAAAGCTGCAGACTGCCCATACCTGACTTTCCTATTTGAGAAAAAGACTTATTACAAGAAGCATTCGAGGACGCCCTCGTGGATGAATTAGAAACACAGCTACCTGAAATCGAAAAAATGGAAATCCTAGGTAAACCCACCCCTAGACAGTTGAAAACAGCGAAACCTAAAATCACCGAAATTAAAGCATTAAAACCACAAGAAAAAGTTAAGATATTCAGCGAAGAGAAACCAGATCCAGCCATAGGTCCCGACGAGAGAGACAATTTGCAAGTAACACCTGAAAATCCTCAAGTCGACTGGTACAACGAGTTCACAGAATGGCGATTAGACCTCGTTACCAATGAGCAAGTAAAAATTAAACCAAATGCTGTAGCAAAATTATAGAAGAAAATGACAAAAGAAAACATGCCAAAATGTGAAAAAGAGAACAAGTTAAAACATTTAGCCTGGGTAATACAGGGTCCGGCACTCGAAGTGTAACGAACTTCAGACCGCTCGCACAGCTGATGCATGAGCATCAACTGTGTAAAAGTTTGCCAAATGACAGTTCGGAGTATTGTTTAAAAACGCACAAACGCATTTTGCTAAAAGTGAACGCGAAAAAAATCAGTGATGGATTTCAAACGTAATAGTCTGATTGCTTTATATTTAGCTGGAAAATCATAACCAGCGATTCTTCGTGAGCTCAATCACCTTAAAGTGAATAAAGTTTTTGTTTATCGCACCATAACTCGTTACAATAATACTGGTAGCATCGCAAAACGTCATGGAGGTGGCCATCAAAAGACTGCAACGTCACGTGAGATGTTTAAAAAAGTGAAGAAGCGACTTGAGCGAAATCCCCGACGAAGGGCCAATCAAATGGCAAAAGAACTGAAAATATCCGACCGTGGCATCCTCCGCATACTGAAAAATGATCTCAAGGTCAAGCTTTACAAAATCCAAAAGCCGTATGATCTCACACCGAAGCAGCAACAAGTTAGACTTGAGAGAGCGAAGGAGTTGCTTCTCTTGGCCGAAAGCGGTCAATTTCCGAACATTGTGTTTTCTGACGAGAAAGTTTTTCCAGTTGAGCAATTCGTGAACTCTCAAAACGATAGGGTTTACTTGACCGACCGTTCGTACGAGAATTTGTGTCATCACCACCAGGAGACTGCACCCGCAACAGATAATGCTTTGGGCCGCTGTAACCTCAGATGGGCGCTTTCCAATCGTTTTCATCGAGCCTGATGACAAGGTAAATGCCTAATATTATCGGGAAAGTATTCTGCAGGTTGCTTTGAAGATGTGGGCGGACAAACATTTCGGTGGTAGAACATGGACGTTTCAACAGGACACGGCACCGTCTCACAAAGCTCGAGTGAACCAAGAATGGCTAAAAAACATCGTTCCGAACTTCATAACGTCCATACAATGGCTTTTGAATTCGCCAGACGCGAATCCAATGGATTACTCTCTTTGGGCCATTTTGGAGAGCAAGGTCAGAAACTAAAAGATACACCAGTCTTGATACGCTGAAGAAAACCATTGTCCGCAAGTGGGCCAAAATTCCTGCAAGACACATTCGGGCAGTTTGTGATTCGTTTTTGGATCGTCTCAAGGCCATAGTCAAGGCAAAAGGTGGTCATATCGAACAAAAGTGAATTGATTCTGAATGCTGTATTATTTTCACACATTTTGTACTTTGAATTAAATAAAAGTAACTTTCCAAAGTGAATTTATAGCCTTTTTAATTGTTTACACTTCGAGTGCCGGACCCTGTAGATGAAATTAGAGACAGAAAACTGACTTTACTGAAACTACAATTTGGAGATCCATTAATCACTAGCGTACAGAAAGAACTAATCCAAGAACTAGCACTATTTTTATCAAACTGTTATCCAAACATGGGATTCCATTTATGTTTTTCGAATACTGGAGAGCTTACGAAAGCTGAAAAGGAACAAATCATGAAATTAGCTCTCTCGACTCACCTAGGAGAAAAGAATACCTTAGAACAAGCAAAGAAAATTGGGATATGGTTAGGAATAGACGAATAAATTAAAAATTACGTTAAAAAATGTCCCTTTTGCCAATTACAAAAACCACCAGAATAACTAACCAAGCATCTAGTATACTATCCGACATCCCAACAAACCCGAATGATAAAATCGCCCTAGACATTTTTGGACCTACACTAGAAACTCGAAAAGGGAATAAATACATATTAAGCATCCAAGATAGATTAACAAGGTACACTGTCATGTTGCCTTTACAGAACGAAACATCAAATTTTGAATTAATGCAGCAATTTGAGGAAGCACTTCGAATTCAGCACATAAAAACAACAGCGTTCCATTCCCAATCCAACGACAACATTGAAAGAATGCACTCTACTTTAAAAAACTCAATTAAAACATCAGTAGCCGAAAATGATAACGAATGGGACGATATCTTAAAATTTATAAGTTTCGCAAAAAATACTATGAAGAATACGATTTGAGACCACTTTTGGCAGAGAACCCAATATCCAAATAAATATACCAAAACCAATAAACTAGATCCTAGTTGGAAAGGTCCGTACGAAGTAATAGATCTAATAGATAATAACAACATAAGACTAAGGAATACAGACAAAATAATTCGAATAAATATTGATCAAATAATACCTTACTTTACAGATGATGGCGTTGCTGCTAATCTGCGCAACAATAACTGCTACTAGAGCATATTACGTATTGGAAGAGGTAAAGGGAAATGTCTATGTAGAAGAAATTAAAAAGGTATTTCTTTACCACGAAGAATGAAGACTAATTATAGGAATAAAGGACCCCGCACTAAATGTATGGGAAAATGGCTTTCGGTGGATTTAGCTGAAACTTTGTAATTTTTAAGGTTATAAGTGCCGCATGAAATATCCATTAAAAAAAATTTTTTTTAATGAACAGTTTTAGCGCTATGCGACGCTAAGCGCTCAAGATCACTGAATAAAACGAATTACAACAGATTTTGTTACAAAAGCGATGTCAACATAGAAATCACGGTTCAGATCGTGGTCTGTCATATTTTCGCCTACACCGTTGACTCATATAGCGCGCTTCTCAAAACGATCAAACCCTAAGCACCCAAGATTTTAACTTGACTAATTCATCACTTTTTCAAAGGCAGAAATAGTACACAAAGTAACATTAGTAACTAGTACATACATTCCGATAATTACATTGTACTGTTATCCAGAGTGCCGAACGCTAAGCGCTCATGATCAGTGAATAGAACGAATTACAATAGATTTAGTTACAAAAGCGATGTCAACATAGAAATCACGGTTCAGATCGTGGTCTGTCATATTTTCGCCTACACCGTTGACTCATATAGCGCACTTCTCAAAACGATCAAATGCTAAGCGCCCAAGATTTTAACTTGACTAATTAATCACTTCTTTAAAGGCTGAAATAGCACCCAAAGTAACATTAGTTACTAGTGCGCACATTCCGATAATAACAGTGTACCCTTCGCAAGCGGGCCGAAC
Source organism: Belonocnema kinseyi (assembly GCF_010883055.1). NCBI lineage: Eukaryota > Metazoa > Arthropoda > Insecta > Hymenoptera > Cynipidae > Belonocnema > Belonocnema kinseyi. Next base: position 12,244,565 of record NC_046659.1, on the reverse strand, counting down.
GCTAAGCACCCATGATCAGCGAATAGAACCAATCTCAGTAGCTTTTGCGAAATATTAAACTATTTCTGGCTCTTGATTTGGGTTCGCTTGTTCACCTCTATTAGCTGCGTCTAGAATCCTTTGTAGCAGGGAAGTTTGAGGATACTTTACGTGTTGCTGGTGACGTGCATAACCCAGGAATCATAAAACGCTTGCAATATGTGCGCAAATGCCAAGAGTTCTGGCCCCTGACTTACATGTGCAGTAATAACCGAGAAGCGTTTCGTTATTGTCTGGTCCTATTCCATCGATCTCATTGAACGCTATCCACAGCTGGTACCTTGTCGCATTTCGGAAACGAGAAAATATTCGTACTCTGATCAAACCAGTTTCATTAAGTCGCGTATCTAGTTGAAACTCCTCCTCTTCTTCTCGTTGCAGCTTATGTTGAACGTAAGATGGGGCAAGTTCTACTTGATACACGCCAATTGTTATGTCGCGTATCTCTTCCAATATAACACCAGGAAATTGTGGTACTTGAAACTCATGCAGGCAATTCCAATTTGCATTTCCGTAGCGCATATTATCCACTTCTACGCGCGCTTGCACAATATTTGGCTCACGAGCTCTCGCTACATATTCTCTTGCAAGTTCTGCTGTAGCGCCTTGCATCTCAATAAAAGGATGGTAACGATTAATTATGGCACCAGCAATACGAAATAAGTCCCATAGATTGTGTACATGAGCCATCGGAATGGTTTTCTCGAAGAACTTGAAAATGGACTTTATGTGGCCATTTCTGGATTCCACTATCCATATAGATTTCGTTATTAGCTACTAGGATTGGTTCTATTCGCTGATCATGGGCGCTGAGCGTTCGGCCCTCTGGCAAAGGGTACACTTTTATTATCGATGTGCGCACTAGTTACTAATGTTACTTTGGATACCATTTCTGTCTTTAAAAAAGTAATTACTTAGTCAAGTTAAAATCTTGGGCGCTTAGCGTTTGATCGTTTCGAGAGGCGCGCAATATAACTCATTGGTTTGGCTAAACATATTACTGACTACTTTCTGATGCGTGATTCTTATAGTGACATCGATTTTGTCGCTAAAGTTACTAGAATTGGTTTTATTCGCTGATCTTGAGCGCTTAGCGTTCAACCCTCTTGTGAAGGGTAGAATGTTATTATCGGTATGTGCGCACTATTTACTAATGTTACTTTGGGTACCATTTCTGCCTTTAAAGAAGTGATTAATTAGTCAAGTTAAAATCTTGGGCGCTTAGCGTTTGATCGTTTTGAGAAGCGCGCTATATGAGTCAACGGTGTAGGCGAAAATATGACAGGCCACGATCTAAACCGTGATTTCTATGTTGACATCGCTTTTGTAACAAAATCTGTTGTAATTCGCTTTATTCACTGATCTTGAGCGCTTAGCGCCGCCATTTTCCAATACATTTAGTGCGGGTCCTTTAACTACAACAGAGCAAAGGTTAAAGGCAATAGATCACACCTTAATTTTATCTGAGCGAGCTTGTGGAACTTCATGTGCACCCAAAGAAGAATTAAGGTTAATCAAAGGAAGATATAACCGATTGATTTATAAAATCACAATCCTGCATAAGTTACTCGGGAAACAAAGGCATAAAAGAGTATTAGCTAACTTTGTAGGCGATATCTCTAAAACATTATTTGGAACACTATCAGAATCTGACTTAATCCAAATAAATTCCGAATTTGACCAATTATATAACGATGGTAAACCTATAGCGTCATTTTTATCAAATCATACTAAGATTCTTAAATTAATATTAGATTCTTCATCAACCGAATATTTATCAATAAAACAAAAAATTGGAAAGGAACTAGGACTAGCACAAAAGTTAGGACAAACGGTAAACAATAACACTAAAGATAATTTTGTGAATGCCAAACTTATATTGATTACACTCCTAATAATCGAAATGAACGAAGACATCGATACTGCTATCAATGCTATTAATGATTGCAAGCACAGAAAAGCTCATCCACAAATCTTAACATCCGCAATTTTAAAACATACGCTACAAAAGTTTTAAGAACACCCTAGAACACGTTATCACTTAGCGAAATCAGAAGAAAATTACCAGTATGTCCTCGACACAAGCTCACTCTCTGTAGCAATTATTCAAGGACTTTTTACATATATTCTAGACATACCCGTTTTAGAAAAGGAAGAAGGATCCTTACAAAAAATTATCCCCGTTCCTGAAAAAGGGTAACCTCTGTTTGTCTATTATACCAGACCATGAATTAGTATTCTTATTCAGAGACTCATACGTCTCCACAGACAGACAAACGATTGAACATTGTAAAACCATAACGAATTACCTGATTTGTAAACGAAATCAACCCAATCTCAAAATCATGGATAGTGGAACCTGCGAAGCAAGTCGTTTTAAAAGGTATTCTGAGTTAAACTGTGATCATTCTCGGTACTTACTTCATAAGGAAACCTTTATACCTATCTCCAGTGGATATATAATAATCCTTCTTGTTAAAATGAAATTAGACAAGAGTTGAGAAAACAATTTAACGACTGTAGAAATAATTAATCCTATTAAAATAGAATTCAATACTTGTAAATTATACAATAATTGTGATCAAATAGATTTGCCTAAACATCTAGAGGAAAAACAAACCTATTGGATCAATATAACCGACGATATTAATTACGATGAATAAGATTTAAAGAAATTAGAACAAAAATTAATTCAACTCTCATCAATTCTTCCTCAATTCTCTTCAATATTAATATCATTATGGAAATTAAACAAATGTGGTATCTATCTTCCAACTAATCAGGGCATTATTACCAAAAAAGCTTTGTTAATTCTGCGTCAAAAAAATTAGATCATTCCGCAAATTGTAACCTATACTGCCGCTGCTCAGCCGTTAACGAACCCAATGGAACCGATTAAACCTAGAAAATTAAAAGTAGGTTTAGAGGACTAAAACCTTTTCTAAAAAGGATGGTGTTACGCAGTTGACTTTGACCTACTTGCATCATAGATTTCGGTAATGCCACATGTATCTGCTAGCCTATAAGTAGGGCAAAACTTATGTTCTTCAGTCAGTTCTAATCTTGCTTTACGATTGCAATCTTGTACATTTAATCCAAAGAGTTTATAAAGAAATACTGAATTGCCTCAAAGCAATTAAGGTACTTTTTAAAAATACAAAAATACGTTTTTGCCCATAACATTATATTGTATTAATTATATTGTATACTTTATATTGTGTATATTATGGTACATAATGAAAATAAATTATATAATTAGGTATGTTATATTATAATTATATATAGAATAGAATATAATTTTATACCAGGGGGCGCGTGTAAAGGGGTGTTAATTAGCTGTAAATGATTGTGCTGGATTTTTTAAGCGTTTGAAGCTGAATTTATTTATTAAACCAAATAAATTTAAAAAGCCTGCGGAATTTCGAAATTATAAAATTTGTTTATGAGAATCATTTGGAATTAAACAATTACAAACTATATCTTCCTAGAATTTGGTTATATTATACTTTTTCAGGACTACTTGGAACTTCGATTGTTAAGATTTAACATTGCTAGCAATTTTAAAAAGTGTTAATACAATATTTTTTACTTGTTAGTACTTACAATTTGTAATTTTTCATTTCAAATGATTCTCATAAATAAATTTTCTAGTTTTGAAGGGCTATTTAAATATTTTCGGCTTAATAGATAAATTCAACTTCAAACGCTTGAAACTCCAGCACAATCATTTACAGCTAATCATTAAAATCGCCAATTTCTGGCATTTTGTTTAAATGCGGATTAGTTGATTGAATATTAATATTAATACTATTCTATGTAAAACAGAAATCATCTACCAATTGGAAATTGTTTCCATTGGATAGAAATTCTTTAGCTTGAACTATATGTTGTCTTATGTTGTCTAATTATATGTTGTTAATATTTGAATGTTAAAAGCTGATAAAATGATAACGTGAATTATCAAAAAAGTGTCCAAGTATTTCTTCAATGTGTGATATTGTTTAAACTAAAAAAAAAAGGTAAATATTTGTATCATAAATCTATCTGTGTTACCTATCTGTAAATATTTATATCACCTGCGATTAGCGATATACGACCGCCGAAGTTTTCCAACCGGCAATCGTGCACCTTCGAGTTATCAGATTCAGAAGAGGAGAAATCGTTTGCGCACGCAACCCAGTGTGTAGTTCTCCTCTTCCTATACATGGAAAAGTGTGATCGAGAAATTTTGTCAAACTTGACGTAAGTTACAGAAGTTATGTTCGTTTGTTTTGATGCAGGTGGCAACATTTTTTCAATTGCAATGATTAAATTGTCTATTGATCTGTTTAAGTGAAGGATTTCAGCGTTAAGACTTGTAAAATTAAAGAGTGAATGATAAAAGTGGTAAGTTTGGAGACTATAATGATATTGTTTGATCATGAATTCTTAAAATTGTAGTACATTATTATTTTTTTAATCGTTTAGTATCCCAGATAACAAAAAAGTTGGCACGATGCTACCCTATGTGCCGGCACGCAGTCCGATTGACAGGACCACTGTTCTAGAACATGAGTAGCTCAGTGTAAGCGCCATTGCTGGCAATATTGCCCGCCCGCCCATCTGGCGATCATCGAGTCGGCTATAGGCCGGATATATGGAAGCTCGAAATGCCAATGAATGGATTTCTTTAATTATAATTACGATTATCTTTAAAAATATTAGTTAGAGGTGCATAAATTGAAAATACATAAATATATTTTTAAAGAAATACTTTTATTTTTATTTTGTTTCTGGAAGTTCAGAAAATTGTTCAGTTTCTTCGAGTCTCGGAAAAGTTAAACTCGTGAACGCAAATCCTTCAAACGAAAAATCGAGACACGCTTTCAAGCCTTTCAGACGTTGCCGATAAGCAAAGGAGTCGAATTTTTTATCAACTCTTCCGGAAAAGTGTTTCGCACATCTTTTTCGATAGTTTTTCACAAGAACAGACCGATTGTTTGGCAACAAAAACTATTTTCGACCGGCTATTAAAAGTGTTGATTTTGTCGAAATGGCCATCTTGGGATTTAGGAGTACGCCCAGGGAATTGTGGGAAATTATAGTTGGATCTGCCGTCAGTAGAGGGCTTTCAGTTTCCAGGACATAATGGCAGTCACATCGTTCCTCGGCCGTCGTGCGCGTATCGGTCTTTAAGAGCGTTTGAACACGCGATTGCGGAGGACCGTCTGCCGCTAATCGGTCCGGTAATGTGCCAAACATGCTTGGTATCTGGGAATTTAAGTACTCATATGATGAAAATCCTTTATTCTCAAATGATTTACATGTAAAATTATTTAAATATACATGTTTTCATTACTGAAATTAACACAGTAATACAATATGATGAATTTTAAATGTAGATGAATTTCATTTTTGCATTAAATTAAGTAGGGCAGTCAATTACAACCAGAAATGGAACTTGAGCTCAGTGTCTTCTATCTGATATACGAGTAATATGATGATTAACTGACATGCATGTTATGTTTAGGATGATTACGCAGCCACACCAAAAAAAAGTGTGCGGATCTGGTAACAAGCCACACGTATTCCTATGGATTTTGGGGCGCTCAATTCAAATTCGGTATCAAAAATCACCCATCACGTCATTGTTGAGCCATAACCTCAAAAAATGACGAAAAATCATGCACTGAGGCAAATAAATTTCAAAATAATTCCTGTGATGCAAATTTTCACTTCAAAAACATGTCGACAACTGTGAAGGATCAACCCTTGCCTGATATCAACTTATTTAACATAACTTTACCCAACAGAACCTGACCGCACCTAACCTGAATTAACAGAAATTTATTGAACTACACGTAAAGCTCTGGAAGCATATTTTCGCAGTAGCAAATGTGTGCTACATCGAATGGGTCAACTCGAGCTTAACTTAGAAATAAATCTAACCTAGCCTAACCTAACCTCACGAAACACAATTAATTTGATTGTGTTGTCCCGTTGTGTTTGCGGTACCGTTTCATTCAGCTTTGGCTTAACCTACATAGAGGTTTAACCTATCCTAAACTAACAAAACCTGACCTAATCTAACCTAGCCGAATGAAATTCAACCACACGTGTAGCTAAGTAAGCGTACTGTTCTCAGTCTTAAATGTGTGCTATATTTAATAGGTTAACTCGATCTTAACCTACAAATAAATCTAACTTAACAGAACCTAACGAAATTTTTCTTAACGCAACACAACTTAACTTAAGTGTTCCCGTTGTAACACAATAAACTTCATTTCATTGTACTACAGGTGGTTAAAGATTTAGACGCTCATTACTCATTTGAAGAAACTTAGAACTACAAGTAGAATTGACCCCATTTCAATTAACCTGACAATGTTTGTATCAATTAAAATGTAGAACTGTAACTTAAACATGCAAATGAATAAGAGGTTTATTCAAAAAAAAATTTTCTCTGCTTTTCTTAGACTTAAGGGATATATTTATACTATCTTTCGTGTTTACATTTTATCTTGCTTTTTATCGGAATTAAATTGATTTATAGACCTGCTTCAGTCTATTTTCTGCCTGCTATAACGTGTCCTTTTTTCTTCGAAGGAACGATGCAAAGGGTTACGGTTACGTTTAAGACCTACATTCGTTTCCCTTTTCAACATCCAGCAAAAATCAGCCATCATGACCTCGTCCCATCTACCCTGATATCGTTGTTCCATCACTATTATATCTTGATGAAAACGTTCCCCTTCTTCTTTGCTGAAATCACCAACATTTTCTAGAAACTTATCCAGATGGGAATCTAGAAAGTGAAGTTTTAAATTCACCAAGCAGCCTAACTTTTTGTAGTTTCTTATCATTTGCGCAACAATATTCTCGTAGTCTGGACATTTTTTGTTACCGAGAAAATTTGCGTTTACTGCTTTAAAACTTTCCTAAGCGTCCATTTCAATGTTCGTCATGTGGCTCACGAAATTAGTATCCCTTGTCAATATGCGAATCTGTGGTCCATCAAAGACTCCTTCTTTCAATTTAGCGTCTGAAACATTAGGGAATTTAGGGGATATATACTTATAGCATTGTCCATCTTTGTCTAACGCCTTGACAAATAGCTTCATGAGCCCAAGCTTTATGTGGAGGGGTGGTAGTAAAATTTTTTCTGGATCAACGAGGCTTTGGTTGATGATATTATGAGAACCAGGTTTGAATGAATCTCTTAAAGGCTAATGTTTTTTGCTGTAATGATTCGGTCGATCTCTGCTATTCCACAGGCATATAAAGCATCGCTCTCTCGTGAAAACCGATTGTTGGCCTAATATGATTATTATGATTTTGAGATCACCACATATTTGCCAGTTGTGATTCATGTAATTAACTTTTTCAAGAAGCATTTTAACATTGTTATATTCTTCTTTGATGATCGTTGAGTGAGTTATAGGGATAGGAGCGTAAGTATTCGTGTTATGCAGTAAAACAGCCTTAATGCTGCGTTTTGACGAATTAATAAAAAGTCGCCATTCTTCGTCTCTGTACACATTTTTCTTCAAGTGGTTCATTAGACCGTTAACGTCAGTGCAGTACAATAAAGACGTCTCTTCGTCATTAACGAAAAACTTTCTGAATTCTTTGTCCCTGTCGCGATAGAATAAAACTTTTGTCTTTGGCTCTAGAAGATTTCGTATTTTTAGAAATGAAGCGGCAAATTCAGCGCCGTCTTTCGGTAATCCAAGATCTCTAATAAAATCATTCAGTTCTAGTTGCGACACTAATATTGGAACCTTTAATTTAATTTTATGCACGTCATATTCGTCATCTTTTTCGTCATTTTCATCGGAATCATCAGAACTATTTTCTGTTCGATCACTGGTTTCACTACCGTCTCCATGACGTTGACTTTCAACTTCCATTCTATCATCTTCTAAAGTGCTTAAATCAGTCTGGCGTGCATTTTTATTGATTTCAATTGCTCTTGTGACTGTGCACACATTAACGTACGAAATGTTATTTTTATTTTTGGCGTTGAACCCTTTGACGGAATTCATGCAAAAGTAGCAGTCCTTCGCAATAACGGGTTTTTTCCATGTAGTTGATGTAGACTACTTGCGGTACTTTATGTTGTTTGAATTTTTTAGATGATACATCATAAGTCTGCAGGAATTGCAAATGACGTGAAGAAACCATTTTGTTTCTTGGTGCAGCAATTTACGGTCAAAACACTTTTCGTAAAGACTTTTCACTTCCTCGTAGATTGATTTTCGCAAACTGCTCACTTCATATTTACTGCAAATGTAACAGAATGAATCTGAGCTATTCTTGCAGGCATGCGATTGAGAAATGCTCGCGGTTTTTTTGCTTGTAGCATGAGACTCTACACCAACCAAGTGATCCATTGATGAAGAGCTACGGTTGCATGATGACGACGTCAGAGAGCCCGCTTTTCCACCCTGACCAGACGCCTATACTGGGGTTTTTCCCTGCATCATAATACACTTTTTACCTGTGTCTGCCATGACGGCATGAACGCCGTTTACCCAGGGACTCAGCCAATGTGGATCCATTGCCCACCGTCACCACGTGGAGGTGCCCTGTTACGAAAATCCAGATATTTACTGCTATTAATGTCAAAATATGAAAGTACGCAAGAACAGGGTTGCCAGCGTAATCGGTTAGGTTAGGTCAGGTTTTGTTAGGTTAGGATAGGTTAAACCTCTATGTAGGTTAAGCCGAAGCTGAATGAAACGGTACCGCAAACACAATGGGACAACACAATCAGTTTAATTGTGTTTCGTGAGGTTAGGTTAGGTTAGATTAGGCTAGGTTAGATTTATTTCTAGGTTAGGCTCGAGTTGACCCATTCGATGTAGCATATATTTGCTGCTGGGAAAATATGCTTCCAGAGCTTTACGTGTAGTTCAATAAATTTCTGTTAATTCAGGTTAGGTGAGGCCAGGTTCTGTTGGGTAAAGTTATGTTAAATAAGTTGATATCAGGCAAGGGTTGATCCTTCACAGTTGTCGACATGTTTTTGAAGTGAAAATTTGCATCACTGGCATTATTTTGAAATTTATTTGCCTCAGTGCATGATTTTTCGTCATTTTTTGAGGTTATGGCTCAACCATGACGTGATGGGTGATTTTTGATACCGAATTTGAATTCAGCGCCCCAAAATCCATAGGAATACGTGTGTCTTGTTTCCAGATCCGTACACTTTTTTTGTATGGCTGTGTTATTATTCGCGCGCTTAGAAATTCAATTTGTGCTGACAGAAATGCGTGCGCAAAATACGATGCGGGGATGCGCAAACACTTACATGGATTTCGTGCGATTTTAGAAGAGGGGCCACGGAGTAATAATATAAGGCGACCGATCGTGCTGTACAAAGCGTCTCGAGTTTTGTCTGCGGTAAATTTAAGTTTATTGTCAGACTTAGGCGTTTAAACCCAATGCTCCAAGGAAGGGGGCATGGGCACTGTGATTTGCTATCTCCTTTTCTCCCGCAAGGTTGAACGACAACTAAAAACTGTGGTTATGTTCCTGTAAATATTGTCAATATACTTGATTATTTATTTCTGTGTTTTTGTACAGAATTAAGTTGACAAATTGTGACCTGGAAAGTATGGGTAAGTAATACAGATTTAATTTTAATCATTAAATTATATTAGATTTGCAGATTGAATAATGTGACAGTATAATATCGGGTAAAATGTTGTTGCGGTTCTCAATCACTGGTACTCAAGGTATGAACGGAGATCGGTTTCTTCATTATTACTCCGTAAGAGGGGCCAAGAGAGCAGCTGGGAGTAGCCAATATGGCGTCGATAGTGCTGGACAGTATTGATCAACAACAGGCTCTACCAACTCAATGGTAAAATATGAAGAAGCAAGGGCACCATCAGACGGTGACATAATACATTAAGATAAGATAAAAGATGGCGTCCAGATAATATCCAGATATAATATATTTTTATTTGATTTTCACATTGGTTTCTTTGTGAAGTATAATTTTACAAGAAATTATAGAAAGCAACGAAAATAAGATTTAAAATTTTTGTTTATTTTTAAAATATGAATGTCAGATCCAGCCACCTGGCACTCTGAGTTGAAAATGACGGAAATGTTGACCATGGCCACGGTGGCGCTGGCTATGCATCGGGCCGATTAACTGCGAAAATGCATGTGATAATGCAGGGACTAGGAGCGATGCGTCGTTCGCCCTTTTCTCTTCTCGAGCCAAAGAGTCTCGGAAGGCAGATCAGCCTCTTCTCTCCGCAGTCCTCGAATAGAGTGACTTAACTTCGTGTCACGAGTTTTGTTGTGGGGAGAAGAGAAGTGATCTCTGGGAGTCTCCTATCGGAATGGTTGAGCAACTTGTGGCCAGCTGTGGTGCTCGACTCTGCTTACGCGAAGGAAAGGGAAACAGGGTGAAGCTCGAAGCCTTCAATGCGCAACGCGAAACTCAAAGGCGCGTTTCTTGGTTGCCGAGAGAACTCGCAGCGAGACTGGACGCTACTCGAATCCTCTGCATGAAGAAGCTCGCCGCGAGCTTCGCGAGCCTTGCCGAGAACAGGCTTAGCCAGGGGCGGAGATTGGGCCCCCGAAACTAAGTTTTTTCATTATTCAATTACCTTTTCCACCACTCTTTGCCTATACATGAATACGAAGTTCCCGTACGAACAAAATCGAAGCCCCTCCCCAAAAAAATCCTGGCTATGTCGCTAGCCGAGGAAATTCCACAATAATTTTTTTAAACATTTTATTCCAAGTTACTAGTATCTTTGTACTGGCATGAAATAATGAAGAACGTCCATCATTAAATAAAATTTAATAATTTTCTATTAAATCCTTTCATTTTTTAATAATATATCCTTCACTTCTGAACAAGTATTTCAACTTTCTACTAAATTAGTTTAATTTTAAACCAAAAATATGAATTACAAACACGAGATTAAATCAAAATTTAATACATTTAAATTAGATTAAAATCCAAATTAAAAATGCTATATAACGTCCAATAATCAAATTGATGCAAACCCCTGTTAAAAAAATTAAAAAGCAAGAATCCAAGGACCAAATTTGGACAGTAACGAACAAACAAAAACAAAAAATCCTATTGTAATCGGAAAAAACCAAAAACAAAAAAAAAATTTCAGACAAAAGTAAAAAAGAGGAAAGAAAAATGAGAAGGCAGCCAACCACATCCCCTTCCTTCTCTTTTTCTTCCTTTGAATGTTATTTTGTTGTTATTTGAAGATAATAAAAATAAAAAAATGAAAGAAAGAAAAAGAGAAGGAAGGGGATGTTGTTGTCTGCCTTCTCATTTTTCTTTCCTCTTTTTTATTTTTTCTAAATTTTTGTATTGGTTTTTTCAGATTACAATAGGATTTTTTGTTTTTGTTTGTTCGTTGTTATCCAAATTTGTTCCTTGGATTCTTGTTTTTTAACAGGAGTTTGCATCAAAAAAGTTAATTTTAATCCGACAAAAACGAATTTTGCAACAATACAATTACATTTACAAGCAAAGTGATGATTCTTCAATGAAGAAGATTTATTTTATAGAAAGAAATTAGTTTAATTTTTCATATAATTTAGTTGTGAACATTCATGTGAATAGAATAAAGAAATTATTTTTCTAATTTTTGTTTTCCTGAAATTAATTAGAAGGCCAAAAAATAATATTTTGCCGGCAAAGATTGTCGAATACAAATGTTTTTAAACAGTTACCTGCCCTTACACATCACCCTTTTTTCAAACCTACCTTGTTAAAGTTTGATTGTCGTTATTTAACAAACAAAAAAAACATCCGAAATCCTCTTTTCTAACCCCACGAAATATGGAGTTGGTGGGATTGTTTAGCAAGACCCCTAAAAACCACCATTACTATATCCACGCCTGAAATGTCAACAATGACCAGTTTAATTGTCTATATTTGAAAACATACAAACATAAAAAATCCGCTTCTTTTACCCTACAAATGTATCCCACACCTACAATGTTCAAAATTACAAGTTTTATTGTCGATCAGAGCATAATCTAACGTGCAGCTCTGCACAAGTGTGCAGTTCTGAATGGAAAGTGTGCAGCTCCGAATTTGTGTTGGGGAGGTACTTTTGAAATTATTTTCAATTAATCAAGTTCGAATAAAGTCAAGTGAAACGTAGGGGAGGAGCACAGTATTATAAAAATCCTCTTTTTACATTTTCATTCATACTGAGAAGGTATTAGTTTTATGCGACAAATGACTTTCGCGAATTGAATCAAATGTCCACATTCGCTAACCAGCCATTTCTAATAATAATTCAAAAAGTTAAAGATTTTCCAAAATTTTTGAGACTGCTTTTTTCAAAAATTCAAAATTCTATCGACAGTTATTTATAAAACACAAAAATATCCACAATTTATCCCTATGACTTGTTTGGATAAAATCAAAATTATAAGTTATAGGATTTTCAAAATCCAAAAAACCAAACGAAAATGGACATTTGAAGTCAAAAAAAAGCGTGATATGGAAAAACGTGAAGAAGAGAAAAACGTTATTTTTCCAAGGCCCTACATTATTCTTTTATTAGCTCTTGACTTTCGCGAATTTCATACAATGTCGATGTTTTGAGGTCCCCCTGAGTCAGAAAATCAAGTTTTTACGTCGGTGTCTGTCTGTCCGGTGTGATCGTTGTTGATACAATTTTAGATAACAACTAAATAAGTTAAAACAAAGCAAAATACGAAAAGAGATAGATCGGCAAAAATTTTGCAACTAAAAGAGATCTACAAATTTGTCATGAATTTTTTACGAATATTTTTATTCTTTTGACATGAAGCCTAATTTTTCTTTAATCGTAAAAAACAAGATTAAACATAATGATATATGTATAAACAAGGCAATAAGAATCAGTATGTTTTCATTTCCATGCATATTATACATTGTAATAATATCAATTTATTGGAATGTTCCATGTTTTAGCTTAGCTAAGAATATAATTTAATGCAAAATAAGAAACGAATATTAAAGGAAACACGATAAATACAATTTGCACTTTATTTTGGAACGTCCTGATAAGCAATCCCAGGCAAAGTTACATAAAAATTTATTATATTAAATATAAAAGTGTTGAGCATAATGAAGAAAAGTTTTTTTTTGTGGACAAAATGGAGTTGGTTTTCACGAATCTAACAAAATATAAGAAGCTGGAATCTGTGAAGTAGGTTCTAAATAAGCCGAAATCCGCTGTTTTTCCACGTTCAGCGTCAAAGTAGGGTCTGTATTTAAGATAAATTAGACCATCTCTAAAAGCTCAAACTACTACTGTAGGACTTGTTGCATCAAATCATTCTCTCTATAATCTCACACCAATATGGATGAATATAAACAAGTTTTGTTATTTATTAGAAAAAAGTAAAATAATATCAGTCAAAATAAACTCAAACCCAGCCTGCGGTATCAGTTTTGGATCGTGTCGGTTTTAGCTCGACTCGAGTTTGGATCGGAAAGTCGATATATCGGCTCGGGATCAAGTCGGGTTTTCGATTCTCTTTCGGCAGATGTGCTCTTTTCAATTGAACCTAGCGGAGAGGGAAATTCGTCAATGGGTTGACGGCCCTCCTACCCCCCTGACTCATCCAAGCCCAAGTTAAACCGGTTATGGCTAGAGTGAAAATCCTGAAATATATTTTCCCCGTAGATAGTGGAAGATTTGTACTTTGGCTTAGAATTAAATAGCTTGAAACATGGAAATGCTATTATGCCGATTATAGAAACTATTTTCAATCTTCATTCAATTTAGAAATGTTTTAAATGAAAATTAATATATTTTTTAGTATGTGGCAATATTGCACTGTTTATTTAAAAGCAGAAAATATAAATCAAATATTGTTAAATGAACAATTTACAGCTGAATTGTCGTAAATAGATTGCATTCTACACATTCTTCAAAATTTCAGAGTGCAAATGTTTGGAAAACTAGTTGAACTAAACAAGAAAAATGTTGATAAACAGACGATATTGTTGGAAGACTCTTGAATTTTCAACCAAGAAAGATAAATTTTCTACCACAACTAATAAATTGCCAATCCAAAAGACTAATTTTGAACAAAATAGTGAAATTTTCTATTAATTATATCAATATTTAAGAATTTAGTTATACTTTGCTTCCTACAGTTGCATTTACAAACTAAATATGTAGGATAAATTCTTAATAAAAACTTCAATAGTTTAATTTTCAATAAAAATGGAATGGTTAAATTGAGTCTTAAAAAAGTAATATTTAACCCAAAAAAAAGAGTTTTTAACCAAATATTTAAGACCCTCAACCAATCAACTGAAATTTTAACCAAGTAGTACAACATTTAATGAAGTACTTTAATTTTATACATAAGAACTTAAGAAGACTCATTATTCACCAAATGCGTGAATTTTTAGACAAAAAGGTAAATTTTCAATCAAGAAGATGAGTTTCCTACCAGAAATGAAACAGTTACATTTCCAATTGAAAAATTAATTTTCTACTTCAAACAGAACGGACTTCAAAAAAGTGTTGCATTTGTAATTGGAAAAATTACTTTTCAAATAAAATGATGAACCTTGAACTGCAGCATAGTTCATCTTCCAACCCAACTTCTGTCAACTAAACTCCAGAATTTTCGATCAGAAACATGAATTTCCAACCTAGTATTTGTATTTTTAATGTAATTGAAAAAGCTAAATTTTGAATTAAAAACGGAATAGTTGAAATTTCAGTTTTAAACATTAATTTACGACTACACAAGTAAATTAAAATAGTTCTATTCTCTTAAATATTCTATTCATACACATTTCTTTTATTCTACAATGCGTGGTAATTCCTCTAGCGTTTAAATGAAACAATTCTCAATGAGAGATGTGTTGAACTTTCATTTTACACGCTTAAAATTCAAAACTGTTCCACTGTAAAAATGTTTATATAATTTGTTCTTAAAATTAACAAATGGTAATGCATAACTAAATTTGTTGAATAAAATTTGAGCAAGATCAGATGAAAAAACGATTTATTTCTGCTTGAAAACGCCGAAAATATGCTTTTGTTTATTTAATTTGTTCGTGAAATTAACAAATGTTAATTTATAACTACATTGGTTGAATATAATTTGAGCAAGATCAGATGAAAAAACGATTTATTTCTGCTTGAGAACGCCAAAAATATGTATATGTTGATATAATTTGTTCTTAATATTAAGAAGTGTTAATGCATAACTAAATTTGTTAAATATAGTTTAAGCAAGATCAAATGAAAAAAAACGATTTGTTTTTGCTTGAGAACGCCGAAAATATGAATTTATTTATATAATTTTTTCTTAAAATTAACAAATGTTAGTGCATGACTAATTTTGTTGAAAAAGTAATATCTTGTAGCAAATGTAATCATTGCGGCACCTAATAGGAAAAATTTAAAGTTTTAAATTGACTGGAATTGTGTTAAAATTGTAGAAATTTATTCGTGAAGGACCGCTCTCTCTTTCTCTGCAAACTATCGATCATTAATAATTTATTTTAAAAAATATTAAACACGAAAAAACAGTTTTTTTAAAAAAAACGGAAAATTTTGTAACACTTTTCGTTGAAGCAATTAATTTTTAACCCATAAACCAGTATTTTTATAAAGTAGTTCATCTTTTAATCCCAGACGTGAATTGTGTACTAAAGAAACAATTTCCTAAAAATATTAACATAATTTCTACAAGAAGGTTAATTTTCCAAGAAATACTAAATTTTTGGAAAAAAAAGAAGAATGATCAGCTGAATTAAAAAAATGTTTACTTGAAAAAATTAATTGTTATTAAAACATTAATTTTTAACACAATAGATTAATTTTTAGGCAAAGAGTTGATTATTCATAAAAAAATGTTTCTGTTCAGTCTTAAATGAAAAGTAATAACATTTCGAACTGAAGAGATGAAATTTGAACAGGCTAAATTTATAAATCACTTAAAAATATAATGTAAGAAGAAAAAAAGAGTTTTCAACTAGAGATCAATTTTTGAAAAAAGTATATGAATTTTCAACAAAATATATAAATAGATTAATTACAGATCATATGTAAAATAAAAATTTAAAAGTAAAATTCAAGTGAAGCGCACAAATAATGTGACGTATTTAACTATATAGCGTGTAACCCGTCCCCAACCCATCGAAATATTTTTCTGGTTTCGCCCCTGATTCTGCTATATGAGCGCCCTGAACAAAGAAACTCTTCTCCTCCTCGTTATAATTTAGCCTATGGAGCTGGGGAACGGCTTAGATACCGAATAACGTATCTATGATACGAGTAGGCGCTCGCTAGTGATGAATTCGACATGATTTCTGCCTGCAGTCCGGATCATCGAGCTTCTTCCCGTTCGCGCGTTCACGAAGAAGCTCGCAATGGCAACGTCGAGTTTCTCAGTGGTCTCTCGGCCACTCAGTCTCCGTTCTCGCGAAGCTGGCGAAGCTCGCATCGAGCACCCTCGCTCGTAACGCTGAGAAAATATAAACAGGAGAGGAGATGGCGAGGAGCGGATTTTACGCTCTTCACACATGTCGCTCTGAGTCCCTGTGATAATGTGAATATTTACACTGTTAGTTTAAAAAAAGACGTTTTGAAGTATTTTTACTGGTAATAACGGGAAAGTAGAAGAGTTTGGCACCCAGTGAACAAAAATTTGTTTTAAAAAATGGTGAAATGTGTGATTGTCGGATGGAAATGTGGTTACAGTTACAAGCAGTCAGGCATTAAAACATGTAAATATATTATTGTGCCTCAGAATGAAAAAATAATAAAACTGTGGCAAATAGCGACTTTTCGCGATGAAATCAAACTAAAAGCGGGGGATGCAATCTGTCATAAGCATTTCGACCTTGATGACCTTATATTAGATTTAATATAATTAAAAATTTGTCTTAAGGACAACCGCAGGATTTCGCCGCGAGCGAGTGCTAATCTGGAAAATTGCATCCGCTCCCAGCGAAATGGCGGTAAAATTTCAGCCGCAACCACGTCTTACGGCCGTGAGATAGGTGGCTACAGTCTGTAAAGGAATCATTACGACGACCCAGCAAAAGCCTCGTGCACCCTAAGAACACGGAGCGACCCAAGGACAACCGCCTTCTGCATTTTTCCCGCAAGTGTTTAAGCATATTGTTGACACGCAGGGTTGCTTTTTAGGCCATTAGCAAGTGAAAGCTTGGCACCTCCAAGAGCGCCGATGATAAGGACGATTAGTTGAACAGAATATTCCGGGTATAATCGTTGCAACTCCCTTATAAGGTCTCGATACCTCTCTATCTTTTCATTCTCCTTGGTTATGACGTTTTTGTCAGCTGGTGTCGAAAATTCGACAACGAACATGGTTCGCTTCTCGAAGTCAAGAAGAACCATGTCAGGCCTCGAGTGAGCAACAGAAACAATTGTCGAGAGTATAAAGTTCCAGTATATGCGGCACTTACCATTCTCGATAATTGACTCAATTTCCCTAGGAGCATTGGGAGGAGCGATATTAAGGTTAATGCCGTAAGAGTGACAGAGATGGTAATAAAGCACTCTTAGTGCCGCATTGTGCCTTTGAAAAAAAAAGATGTTTAATTTATGAATTAACCAAATTTATTATTTAATACTTATAAAAGCTATAAATTGTCTTTTCAATAAGGGTGCCGTCCTGTAGGTGTAGCGCAACAGAATCACAAAGCAGAATATCATAGACGGGAAAGAGATAGAGAATCTATATTTTTTGTAATCCTGAGAGTGAAAGAGATAAATAGATCTGCCCGACTCTTTCACTCTCGCTTTACGTCGCCATTTTCTGCGTACATGGGACTGTGCGGAACTAGCCGGCTAGCCCAGTGCCTTTTGCAACATTGCAACGCATCGGTGTGTGCCTGGCTAGTTGAGACCGTACGTCATGTATTTCGACGGGCGCCAGTTCGCGATCGCCTGTCCTTAGAGTTTTATGCTGTTCCAAATTAGAGCTTCCCTTCTGTGAAAATATAAAATTAGAAATTGTTGTCTGCTATGGAGTATCGAGTGTGTTTGTAGGTTAAGTTTGGTTGTGTCAAGTGGCAGTTGGTGTCGCGAACGCAGTGATAATGCTTATATAATTTATACAATTATATGAGTAATGCCATTAAAACAAGAGGAGGAATATAAAAACAATAGAACGCAAGTATAGACATTGAGAATTTTGCGTCTAATACCTCTCTTTTTGTGCGCTATTGCCTGAATCACAGCCCATACAAAAACAACGCGACATTGTATCACTTATTATATAGGTTTTTAGCACTGACACTTTGCACAACAATTGTTTTCCACTAAACACAAACAGTTTGCAATTTCACAACGGCATTAATAGGTTATATTTATACCGGTGCAAAATTTACATCACATGTTCTTGTAGTTCCTAGAGTTTCCGCACGTAGCGCTATATTCTGGGAAGAAATGAAAATTTGAGGACTGTCGATCAAGATTGTGGGTTTTTTTCCACCATCCTCGCTATAGCCGTGCTATTTTGTTAATAAAATCCGATACATTTATTTAATTCAACCTTTTTACTTAACTCCTTCAATATAAATAAATAATTTTAAGATATTAAACCCACGCGCACCGAGTGTTTGCTTCATTTATAAAGAACTTTTATCAATGTTATACTTTTTAAATGTCCCTTTCTCATGCCATTTTTTACAGAAAAGTCTTAGCTGAAAAATAAAAACTCCATGACTAAAACGATAAATTCAATTTCACTCCAAAATTTAAAAAAAAGGTTAAAATGACAATCATTTTCAAGTACTTTATTTACCATTAAAGCTTTTCAATTTCATCGACGGTGAAAAGCCTTACTTTTTAATAAAATTATCTTATTTAAGTGGTATAATAATCATAATATTTCAATTGAAGTGCAATATTAACAAATCAATTATTAAACTTCAAGGAAAAATGGATTTGTATTCTAGTTCGTTCTTAGGCTATATATAATTTCATATTTTTTGCGTTTGTAACTCAAAACAATATTTTCAAAGTATTTTTAATGTTCAATTATTATTAATAAATAATCATATCATGTAATATTAATATAATTATTCACTTTAATGAAAACAATAAATAATAATATCAACATTTAAATAGAGATGACAGAACTTCTATTTGAACTGCTCGCCAAAAAGTAAACCGAATTTTCGTATAAAACTCGAGCAACTTACATTTTTTCATAATAAATTGTGCTTTGAAAAAATATGAGAAGCTTTCTTGATTAGCGTACTGCAGAAGAAAATTTGATAAAATCTTTTTTATTATATAAAAATTGAATTTTTACGTTTTTTCCCATGTATTTGAATGAATCTCGGCCCAATGAACAACCAACGCCACCGTGGTCCGTATTTTTTCGTCACGTCACCCGGCGTTTTGTTTTGTCAAGCTGTCATTTGCTGTCTAAGTAAGGTTGGTTATTGTTGCACATAGGAGTTCGTACAGCCTGATCAACACTGAGCTCATGGTAGTCGTTTCGTCAACGTTTCCTATTTTGATATACGTACTCAGGTCTGTAACAGATTTTGATTATGAACAGAATATATAGAATAGAATAATAGAATAGAATATGGTTACAAAAATAAATAGACAGTCGCGGACAATTGTCCAGGGGTGGTCCCGAAGGAATTAACCCCCAAGCGGAGGTGTGAAAACCGTGCCGAAAGCTGAATGGCACCTGGGTGAGGTGTCTAGAACGGTGACTCTGGGATACCAGGCGACCTCTCAGAGTAAGCAGCCTTATCCTTGCATGCGGGGCTCTACAAGGATGGACGAACCCCTTTCCCTAGCTTCTCGTGGGAACAACAATGATAACACCAAACATAGTTGTAGTAAGTGCGGTTCAAAACAACAGAACGCGCAGGGCTCCCGAAAATGGGTCGGCCGACAATTCCGACCAATCTAGAGCTGGGGAAGCCAATGAAAATGGATTCAATGCGATGGATCGGCGGGATCTCGTGACCTTTGGGTGGACGGAGCGACTGAATCACGACT
>NC_046659.1:12220840-12224429 GCF_010883055.1 Belonocnema kinseyi | reverse complement strand
AACTGATCGTCCTTATCATCGGCGCTCTTGGAGGTGCCAAGCTTTTACTTGCTAATAGCCTAAAAAGCATCCCTGCGTGTCAACAATATGCTAGAACACTTGGGGGGAAAATGCAGAAGGCGGTTGTCCTTGGGTTGCTCCGTGTTCTTAGGGTCCACGAGGCTTTTGCAGGATCGTTGTACTGATTCCTTTACAGACTGTAACCACCTATCTCACGGTTGTGAGACGTGTCTATGGCTGAAATTTTACCGCGATTTCGCTGGAAGCGGGTGCAATTTTTGAGATTAGCACCCGCTCCCGGCGAAATCTTGCGGTTGTCCTTATGACAAATTTTTAATTATATATATGTATGTATGTATATAATTCATTCATGCTCACATTTACCAAAATATATTTATTTCTAAAAATTATTCAATTTTTGGTTTTATATTAATTTCATGTTCCTAACAACTGAACGATAGCGCATACTTTTTATGAATTTCAGCAATCAGCTGACTTAAATTAACATATAAGTTTCATTTCACACGCACGCGTGGACGGAAAGTCAGCAATCTTTCTTTCTTAAATTAACCTATAAAGTACATTTTGCGTACATATAGCAGTTGACTTTCAACCAAGCGCGTTACTTTAAGTCGTGTTATATTCATCAGTTGACTTTCAACTGGCGAATGATCCTTTTGGTTACATCTGAAAGTCAACCGCCTTTTTTTACTGAAATTCAGATTCTTGTATCACTGTGAACACGTCAGCAATTACTTTTATCTGCAAATGTGGTGTTATTAGTGTAGAAGTACGAGTATAATAAATAATAAAACATTAATGATAGGTATGCTTTTGAATACTAACTAAAGTGGAGAAATTAGTTAACTTTATAGTACATTTAAAACTTTCAAATATTGGTTATAACTATGTATTAAAAACAATAAATTAAAATTAACAGAATAAGCAATGTTGATATTAATGAATGAATGAATTTGACGGAGGGTGAGTCCGGTCACACCACATCCCGTTTCCGAGGAACGCTTTAAACTTGGAAACGGGGTTCGATTTGAGCCTTCCGTCCCCAAAACCTGTATGCATTGTTTTTTGGTTATTTACTACAAAACTATGGTGTAAATCGCCGCAAGAGTATCCGGCTTTCAGATTATTTTGAGGTTAAGTATTAACGAAGATAAATTTCATGTATGAAAAGTTGTCACTCTTCTTAATGTGTACAGAAAATTGTCTTGGAAATTCCTATCCTCCCTCAACATAACTACATCCCTACCGATAGATATATCAGTGTATTCTCAGGCGAAATAGCCTGGCCGGTTGAGGCTTTTTTCATGTTCGATTTGAATGATTTAGTCTCAGAGATATTCAGAGAGATTTGGGTCCTTTTCAAGGTATTTTTAGTGGTCCTTTTAAGATTGATGCGACGCTAATATAATTTTCCTTTTGTATTCGTCACGTACCGGGCGGACAGAGTTATTTACAGTAGTTGGTATGAGATTTAAAAAATCTTTTTCCAATTTTTAATTCGAAACCTTAACAAAGGATCCTTAAGGCCCTTTATCAGAAAGTCTAATCGCGTCCGAATTTTGAGTCCGCACGGTTGAATATTTTTGTCTAATTTTTTGCATACCTCATCTAAATAATCAGATCTTGAAGCAACCCAGGAAACAAAAATCCATTCACTTCTGTTTAATGGGTTTCAAAGTCTTCTGAATTGCGTATCTGTCACTAGAATTCCAAATTTGCCGCCGATTTGTTTTTTAAAGACTTTTAGTCATTATAATTTTATTGACTAACTTATATGCCGTAAAAGACTAATAACTGAAATAGCAATAGGAATCTAGTAGACCTGCGCATGATTTCTTTTAATCTTTCGATAATTTATCAATTAAAAAAATTGTGTGAAATATGGCAGCTTAACCACAAAAAAGTCGGTCTCATTCAAGAAGAAGGAAACCGATTCAATATAACCTTGCTTGAAATGGTAATTGCTGAATATGGCAGATTCGAAGCTTCTTGAGAAAATGACCGATTCACACAGTCGCAAACCGATTCTGTTTTAACTTTCTGAATCTGCAAAATACAGATACGCAATTCACAGAGTCGTCTTTTCAATGGATTCTTTTTTCCTAGGAAGCTGTTCAATCTAGATTTTAATTTTAATCTAGATGGACGTGTAATCTAGATTATAAGCTATAATGTAATGATTGAATTAAAAAAAGGGCTCTGTGTGCTTCAAGATATGGGACTGTAAATGACGTATGCAAGAAATGATTCAAAAATATTCAACCCTTCAGCCTAAAAAGTAAGAACCGAGTACTCAATTGCTAAATATCTTAAAAGAAAGTACTTTGACCATTCGTTGATTCTGTGATCAATTGCGGTAAATAATATTTTTTACCATTTACGGGAAAAAATTGTTTAAACAAATGATTTGTTTAAGTAATAAATATCCTGAAGAAAATAATCTTTTATAATTCCTACGACTTACAGGGGCAAACAATTATGAAAATAAATAATAATTGTTACGGAAATCAGAATGACAATCGTGTCTGAATTTCGAGCCCGCACGTTTGAATATTTTTGTCTACTTTTTTGCATACCTTATCTAAATGACCATATCTTAAAGCAAGCAGAGCCATTTTTTCGATAAACTATCTTTTTTTTTAATAATCAAAAAGGGAAGAACAGTAGTAGTAACAGGCAGTGCACAGAAAAATAAATACTTAATTTCAGATTTGACTGGAATTAAGGAAGTACCTGAATTGAAGTGCACAAACTATCTTGAATAAAGCACTAACTTTTCTTGAATGAGAAATCAGCATTTTTCTATTGGAATAAAGTAAAGTATCCTCCTAAATTTCAATATTCAGTTCTAAAAATAAGTTGAAACCAACCTGAAATAAACTGTAAAGCTGTCGTCACCTAAAATAAAGGAATTGACCTTTCCTGAATTTCAGGTTCGTACTACGATTACCTTGCATGACTACTCCAATACTCCATGTCGCGTTGGTCAGTGTCGGCTATGATACTATGTTTCCATCATTCGAGGAGTGTTCATTTCACAGATTTACAAAAGTGTTGCAGAAAAATCAGTTCCAGTTATCAGCCAATATTTGGATTCATAAACCCATAAAAGTAATTAAATTATTACAAAACTTTTTACTTCGCAGCGTGAGCGCCCTTTCAATACATTACGGAACGCAATTGTCTGAAGATTTTGGACTGCACCTCCCCCAATATATCGTTTTTCCATTTGTCCTTCTTTTCCTGTATTTTCTTCCAAGTTTGAACCCAACTTGTATATTTTCTAAGAGGAATAACTATTATATAAAAACAGCTGAGGAGTGTCGGTAAGGAGTGAGTTTAAAGATATAGAAAATATTGGTGAAGCCAAAATTTTCTTAAATTCTCTGTAAATTCTCAAGTTTTCTTAAATAGTCCGGGAGCTGGGTATGTTCCCGTATGCATTCAAGAGGCAAAAGGTAAAAACTAATTAATCTTATGTATTTTGACCCGCTGAATCCAATGGTACCGGTTAATTTTACGAGAAGTGGATAGGTTTTGTTTAAAACGCAATTGTTTAAACAAATAG
>NC_046659.1:12200274-12220740 GCF_010883055.1 Belonocnema kinseyi | reverse complement strand
ATAACTAGGCTTCCGACTGGTTAATCCAATGTCGCGTACAATGAATAGGTAGAGGAGCTTTCAAAGAACAAGTTGCTTCTTCAATTTTCGAAAAATATTCAAAAGGTCAAGAATAATCGATACTCAAAGTTTGCAAAAAACGTCAAATTTTGAACTTTGAAAATTTATAACTTTGTAAATATGCATTTAACAAAAAAATTTTAAGAGAACTTTTATGCTTAGAATTATCCATATTTACTAAAAAAATTTGTCCCATAAAGAAAAACCATTTTTTCCTATTTGTTTAAACAATTGCGTTTTAAACAAAACCTATCCACTTCTCGTAAAATTAACCGGTACCATTGGATTCAGCGGGTCAAAATACATAAGATTAACTAGTTTTTACCTTTTGCCTCTTGAATGCATACGGGAAAATACCCAGCTCCCGGACTATAAAATGACGGTCACAGTCACGAGAACGTGACAAGATTTAAAATATCCGAGAAATTTATAACTCTAAGAGTTCCTCAAGGGCTCTCCCTTGAGTGACAATGTGTGTCATCTTTTTGATTAGCAGACGAACCGGAATTGGAAGTAGGTGGAATGCGCGCGTTTTTCAAATCAAATTTTTTTAATAAATCATAGCAATTCAATAAAAAGACATTAAAAATAGTTATTTCAACTTGGCATATTAATCTATGTGAAATAACACTTATAAACTATGTATTAAGTAATACTATTTGAGTAAATGAATTCTTGTGTAAATGATGGAAAGTTTTTGTAGTTCCAAGCTATTTTCCGACGCAATCTTATCTTTTTATCCATACATTTTATTTTATGAATACATAAATTTATTTTTTAATAACTCTCAACCCATTTTCATTTAAAACGTTATTCTTTAATTATTTTAATTTTCGCGACAGAGAAACATATACGAACAAGGAAACTAGGCGTTGAGAAGACCACTATTATATTTTTTATCCTAATATTTTTGACTTGAACAAATAAATTAGCGACATCAGTGAAGAAATATTTTAATTGGATTCATATAAGTATTTTATTATACATGAAGTAATATGGTACAATAGAATACAAATATACATAATTCGTATATACTCTTTTCCTATTAATGGAATATAACATGCATGGTCATGCTTTTACTATCGTATACTTTATCTTTTTCTTTTACCTTAGCTTGATTGCAAATTCTTAATATAAATAATAAAAATATGAGTACAATTTTTGTGTTTAATTGGTGGCATGTCAAAATATGAGAATTCAGAACGGACAAAAGCAAATTTTTTTAACAGACTGATCCAATGCATTTTTCGCGACAAGTCATTGTTTTTTGGATACTTGCAATCAAGCACCAGCTTATACTTGCAATCAAGTACTCATTAATTTCAAATGGGAAATATTTCAAAAATGTATACTTCAGAAACTTGAAACTTGAACAAATGTGAATTCCATCTAAAGCTAAAAAAAATTGAAAATTAAAACTTTTGTATACTCAAACTGTTAAAAATTTCTAATACTGTAAGTAAATTTAATCGTTTACAAATAAAAAATTAAATCATTGCATCATTTTAGATTTAAATATTCTTTTTTGATTTTATATAAATTTGTCTAATCAAAGTTTACGTTAAACCATAATTTTTTTATATATTAAAAATTCAGATTTCTAGGATTTTAGAAGCTTTTAGTTTGAACTATCCAATGTAGTTTTCAATTTCAAATTTTGAAACTTTAATCCTTTTGAATTCAAATGTATCACTATTCAAAATTTTTCTCTTTTATGTTAGTCTAGTTTTAATGCTTTTCATTAAAAATAATATAATTTTTCTCCCTCTTAAGTTTAAACGATCTATTTTCTAAAAGTCTAATCAACAAAAATTCCATTTATAACGTTTTAAAATTGTCCTCTTTTAAAAATTTAATCTGAAATCATTCAATTTCTCACTGGCGGACTGGCAAATGTTGTTGGAATAGCAACATCCCTGAGTTTGTCCCTTGTCAACTGTTTTCCACATCTCAGATGAAAAGTGCATCTTTAATCAAGTTCATTGATATTAAATTTTACTTATAATATTACTTGTATTCTAATATTGTATTGAATTTACCTCGCAAATCCGTGACGATGCAATTGGGGTCCATTCCTGTCGATTGATATTTCGCAGCCAAAATTCAAGCAGCTTTTTATTCTTCGGAAAAGCCTTTGATTGCACACTTTTCCCGTAACACGTGTTACAGTATAAAATGCAGCACGTTACCATGTTTACTCTTTTTTTATCACATTTCGTATTAAGAAATTTCAAAGTTCAAATACACGTCTAACACACGGGTTAACATAACCTCAATCACTCAATAACATAAAAGTCATATTCTATTCATATTCTGACTCAAAAAGATCAACATGAGGCTGGTAAGCTAGGATGCCAATTTCTCTCTCCGTGTACTCTCCTGGACTCAATTCTACGACGGAACGCTTATTAAGAGGGCTATGTGTACATGGAGTTTTGGAGACATGTCGTTTAGGCGTAATTTCTCCGAAAGTATTGTGAAAAATATGACTTATGTGGTATGTCTGGGTTAGCAAAATAACGAGCTATGTCTATGTAATATCAAAATGGAAATAATGTTTATTATATTAAAAATATGATTGTTCAAAGTTACCCTACTTTTGAAGGCCAATTTCTCGTCTTGTAATGATTATTTCGAAAATGGTGTGTCACATAAACGTAGATAAAGTCTTTCTGAAAAGATTAAGATGTATAAGAGAATTATTGCTACTACCGGTCCTAGCGGCCAAATGCTAGAGAGCGTTAGGTATGCCCACGCTTTTGTATTCAATGCAATGCATACTCTCTACCTCACCCCGGAAATTTGCAAGGTCCGTAAGGTCACCATTCCTACTCAAACTGGAATTCACATCTGGCACTATTCTCAAGAAAACCTTCTTGGATTCATTTCTGAATTTTCTCTTTAGTCACCAATGAAATTAACGAAATTTTAAAATTCCCAAAAAATATGCTAAAAATACTACTCTGACGTTCAACGAATTTGGTCGATTCTTGAAATTCTGATTCGAATGATATATACTTTTAGGAGTCACTGTTCACATGACAAATTGAATGTAATAATTCTTCAGAAGTAGGATAACTTTGACCAGGACTATTTTAGATATATTAAAAATTATTTCAGTTTTGATAACACATACACATAGCTCGTTATTTTCCTAATCCACACATACCACATAAGTCATATTTTTCACAATACTTTAGGAGAAATTACGCCTAAACGACATGTCTCCAGAAGCATAAAAATCCAATCCAAGCATAACACATAATTTATAATTTTGAACAATGCTTTCATATAAAATAGTCGTAAGCAGTTAAAATAAAGTTTGAAATTTTGAAACTGCTCCGTATGAATTATCGTCTTTCTCATTTTTCGTATCAATTTTATAATTTTGAAATGTGACACATAATTCACACACAAAACTCATGGATTATTATATTAAAGGTGAAACAAAACTCTCTTATTCATATTCAGTCAATTGTATTTGACTTTTAAGGTATTAAAATGCACAATATGTAACATTTGCTTCTTGAATTTGCATGCTTATCGCCCGAAATACGTACAAATCCACCCAAAAATTACAGCTTTTGATTTTTGAAAAAGGAAAATGATATTTAGATGTACCTAAAGCCCAAGAATATATTTGCCATCAGGAAAAAAGATGTTTCTGCAACAGTAGAGTTCAAATAAATAGACATTTTTTTAACAAAAAAGAAACCATTTTTTAACAATATAGTTAAATTTTCGAAAAGAAATTCCGTTGTATCCGTAAAAAAAGAGAATGTTATTAAGAAAGAAATGGTTATGAAACATTTGATTTGAATTTGTTTAAATTTAATTTGTTCATTTGCAATTTCATTTTCTACTATTAAAACTGAAAATATGCATCCTAGCGTACGGTGGTTCTAAACGAATTAGTATAAATAATTTAGGCGAAAAATTTGCTTACATAAAATTTTATTGTAGCGTGTGTCCTTTTTCAAAAAGTAAATTTTTTGTTAACTTTTTTTTATAACAAGGGTTTTAACCAAAAAAAGTAGATATATTTTGATTAAATAACTTTTGCCTTTTCATTTTTTCCTAATGTCCTGTTTCTAAAAATTTTATTTTTTTATCTTCAATCTTACTTTTTTCGGATTAAAAAATGTATTCTTATTTATTTCTTGTTTATGTACTCAATCTATCTAAAAATAATCACCAATATATTTTTACATCCTTTTTTGGTGAACAACTTTTGTGTATGACTTTTTTTCGTCTCGTGTCGTTACCAAAAAAATTAACGATTCTTCTTCGAATGTTATTTTTTACGATTGACACAAAAACTACGAATCCTATAAAAAAGTTCTTCATGACAATGAATGAGTTACTTTATTTGAGTGAGCAACTTTTTTCTTTTCATTTTTTTTCACAGGTTCTCTTGAAATTGTTTACATATCTTGAAAATGCCATGTAATATTTAAAAATAAAATAAAATAATGAAATTATATTTTATAAATGCATGTAAATTGTATTGAACTACGTTGGTAGTTGTTAAATCCCTCAAAATCATAGACAGCTTTTAAGAATCTTATTAGATAATGTTAAATATTTTGAAACCTCATACGTCCGGTAAAATCGTTTCATATCTTTAGAAATTCTAGAACATTGTTTACCCTAAAGTATTGCAAAAGCTATAAAATTACATAAAATTAATTTTTAAATTCCTTCGAATGTTTTCAAATCACGTAAAATGCTTCTATGTAAAAAGTTGGTGAAAATGTCTTTGAAGTTTATATTCTTCAAATTATTGTAATCTCTTTCAAAGTTCTCGGAGTCTTTATAAATTTATTAAATTTAAAAAAAAAATATTTGAAAATATTTGTATCCTTATGTAAAATATATTGTTTCTTTTTGACGTAAACTTTGTTTTACGACTACTGTTTCAACTGATAATCAGCTCGTTCACCTGACGCACGCCAATTTATGTCCGATTGAATTGAATATGACAATTTCAAAGTGCACATTTCATTTGTTAAAATGAAATCCATTATTCATAATTTTAGTATAAATAAATTCTATAACTTTTATACAATTCGCCATCCTAAAACAGCAATGTTTCAGAAATAAAATTTTAATTACAAAAAATGTCGCCTTGTGATGATACAGTACTGGCCGAGTATAGATGCCTAGTACTGCGACTCCGGCCAGGGGCGCACAAACCATGTATGAAAAGTAGCGGTGGCTATCCCAACTGGGAGGGAGGGGGTACCCAAGAGGTTGGGTGGGTCGAGTCTGGGTTTGAGTGAGATGGACTGGAAAATGTAGATTTTACTGAAAATAATACTAAACAATTAATGATTTTAAGTAAAAATGAAGAAAAATCGTTTTTTTTTAATAAGAAAATAGCCCGTCGCTACCCATGTGGCGAAGGGAGTGCACGCCCCTGACTCCTGCAATCTGTACATACTAGACTAGCACTGCGCTATTGGTGTATTTCCATTGGTGTATGTGACATTGATATTAAAAACATACTTGGTCAAAGTCTACTTTTGAAGACTAATTTCACGGATTGTACCGATTATTTAACAATTAAAAATAAGATTCTTATAACAAAAACTACTTTTTCTAGTAGAATGAGAAATTGCAATCTAATTTTATACTTGATATCAAGTATATTTCGAAATTATCTCCACCATATGTTTCGATCAGACGAAAATTGAAAAAGAGCATTTTCAGTGTCTCAAACTTTATTTCGGCTCCTTACGGTTAGTCAATGAAAAACTATTGTTAACAATTATTACTTTTGCGGTATGCTTGGATTCGTAAAAGTGTTAGGTAGATAAAGTTTTAAATATCAACTAAGATTGAAAATATTGACAGATTTATATCAACGTTTTTTTTTTATTTACTCACAATATTATAACGAGGCTAATGCAGTATATTAAGATTGAATTAATTAATATTGTACAAAGTTCGGATTTTTCTCCGCCTGGTCTAATATCAAACTATGGGAAGGTCTTGCGATGTCAAAAAAACCGTCCACTCGGCAACCCCCCCCCCCCCCCCCCCCCCCCGAAAGGGTAGCGGTTTCCAGACAATGCCTGACCCAAGGTGACAGTCCTTGTAATAAGCGTAGAATAAAGAAAAATTAATATTTTCAGATTTCAGCGCAAAAGTGAAGATTATTTTATTATTTTGAATGCGCAATTTTTCCATCTGTCTAAAATGCCACAATAAGAATAAGAAACCTCCTAAACTTATTCACTTCTATTTCTATAGCGACCGCCACACAATTTTCTATTCTCCCAAAGAGAACGTGTTTTCAATATATTTAATTCCTTCTAATTGTACTGGTAACGCACCTCACAAGGATATTTTTTATTCCTCAGAAGTGGTCATATTTTGATTTCATTTAATCCTTCTAATAAGTTCACAAAATATGTGTAATAAGTTGTTTTGATTCCTTCATGCGGAATGTAAATTCTGAAATTTTAATTCTCAACAATTCAACTCTGCCTCTCTAGAGTTAAATTTATTTAAATTCACACATTTGCATAGATTTCTTTATTGCATTTTTTAAGACGTTTAAATAAATGATTAAAATATAAATAAATATAAATTTGAATATTTTTCGAATTTATAGCTTATAAAAAGATTTAATAATGAAAAATAGGTTAAATAAATGCTTTCGTTAAATTTTATTAAGTCGATTGAGAGGGATAGGATTTGCACTTTTCTGTTCCCGTTGGGGGATTTTAAGACGGAGGAAAAATGGCGTATTCATAGGAATACAAATTCTTAATTTTTCGGAATTCAACGCTTGTTACCGGGGTCCCCTGATGATGACTTTTTCCCAGGCAATTTTTTTCCAATTTTTTCTACTACGTACCATTTTTTTTGAAAATATTCAACTATGATTGGCTGTAAAATTTTTTTTGTCACTAACAAGCTCCACCCTTTTGGGCGTGCTTATCATATTTCTGTCTCTATCGCACACTCAACTCATAGTTCCCACGCTAGTACACAGCCCTCTTAACTGTTACTAAAAGATCATGCTTTAGAAGTCGCCTTCAGCCCATGTAAATGACAGGTGTTTTAATTTAAAAAGTTTTTAAGGCTGCCAGAAAAAGTATTGCGATTACTCTGTGATTTTCTAATGCAAATTTTAACGTAGAATACGAATTTCAACAACTTAAAAGTTGGTTTTAACGTTTTTTTTTTTAGTTTTTAAAGAAGGAACCGAATGGGGACCCAATGGGGTCTTCACGAGTACTTTGTAGAGGTTCCATTCTGTTCACCATAGTAGATAATAAATTTTCACAAAACAAAAGGATTTTCAAATGAAATACGTGTATTTTTGACAGGAAATGAATTTTTAAATACAATTATAAATCTTGAATTAATTAAAAGGATTTTAAACCTGGAAGGCCTGTATGATACAAATTACAACGATTGTAATAAATATAAATCACAAATAATTCTTCCGCTATGGTTGTGGTAAACATAACCTCGCACTCTACACGCATATACTTCCTACTTAATACTCATAAAATGTTCCTCGCAAATCCGGGCATTTTCTAATTGACTTGCATTCAAAGGCCCACGACGCAAAACACTCACCCACATTTCCCCTCTTCTCTTTGACAATATAATAATTTCACTTGTTGAGAGATCACTAGGCCCAAGGCGAGATTTCCCCACAAACTTTTGATTTTCATCAGTTATGTCTCTTGGAATCGGACAAAACATCTTTATGACACCCTACTGCGAAACAATATTTCACCATTTTACTTCTTTTATTTTAAAAACGTCTCCGAGATATGTTATCCCTACACTGCTAATGTATTTTCCCTTACCGTTATACCCCCGCTGGTTCGGCCCTTTAAGTTGTCATGGCTTAAGGGCATGTGATACTTACAGTTTCCCCGGCTTTCTTCTCACAAAAATGAAAAATTTTAAAAACTGAATTCAGAGATGCTATAAAATATCATAACGGACGTTCCCGGACTCTTTTTTGAGGAATAGTAACAAAAAAATTTATTGTGCTAAATAAAAATTTTATGCATATGCATTATTTTGAGGTTACGTCGTTTTTCATCTCTGCCTTTCCGATAATCTGGAAATTATTTATGAAATAAACTTTTTTGATTGACTGCAAACAAGGTTAGTTCCGGGAGATTAGTTATACTATGTTTATTTGTAAGTCCAAGGCAAAATATTTCTTATCCTCGGAAAAAAGCCGGGGAATCTAACACTGAAAAAATCGATACTATTTCCTAATCGCTATGCAAATTAATCACATTTTGCCAAATTAAAACTTTTTTTGAGTTAACCTACAAAAAAAGTGTGTGGGGACGTCCGTTAGCATGTTCACTATAATTTCCCAAATTTTCAAGACAAAATATTTATTATTCTAGAAAAAAAGCCGGGGGAACCTAAAACTGGTAAAATCGACAATTTTCTAAGTATCACATGCCCTTAATGAGAATGCTTTATACTGTAGTAATACATATATAGGTTACTTCCAGATTGAAAAATGGCAGACCGCTTAGCCACATTTCTATTGGCCGTCGGAAAAGCTGCGCATTGCACCGGAATCTTACTGCTGTATGGTCTTTAAAATTTCAAGCCGTAACGTATTTGGCAGGTAAAAATATAGTAGCATGTTTCGGTCGTCTTCAAGTTCTTGAGTGTAGACGATAAAAAATGGAGTGTACTGAAAATCACCGAGAGAACTGTAAAGTAGGTGAGAATAACGAAACAATATTATGGACGAAATTTTGTAAACAAGAGCGTATCTTCGACATATATATGGATTTGATACGCAAAATCTTTAGTAGCCCTACCGATAGAAATGTGAATATTCACTGAAGATTCTCAGGCTCAAAAAAGCTTAGAGAATATTCTCCGCCTCCGACAAGCTTAGAGAATATTCTCCGCAGGCACTCACCTGAATATTTCTAAAGATCCATGTAGCTCGCTTAAATTGTCTGAAGGCTTTATAATGTCCTTTTTGAAATTGAAGTAAGATTTCGATCATAAATAACAAGCAGAGAGGCTATCTTAATAGAGTAGCCGCTATTTACTAAGGGTCCTTTGTTAAGCATTCGGATTAAAATTTAAAAACAGATTTTTTAATTTTGAAAGTTAACAGTCTAAAAAATAAAAATTAGGAATCTATGGGTTTCGATTGTTTCAGATATCTAACTTTCTTAGATGTTTAAATTGGAATGGCTACCGATAGAAATCTAAGAATATCAAGTAAAGTTTCCTAAGCTCTGAGAAGCTTCATAGTAATTCTCCGCAGCACTCGGGTAGATATTTTTAAAGGTCCAGGTAGCTCGTTTAAATGGTCTGAAGACTTTAACATGCCCTTTCCAAAATTAAAAGAAGAATACGACCATAAATGAGAAGCAGATAGGCTGACATTGAAATAAGATTTTGATCATAAATAATAATTCTACCGATAGAAATGTTAGAGTATTCTTAGGCGAAATAGCCTGGCCAGTTTCAGACTGTTTCTGCAGGTTCGATTTGAATGATTTAGTCTCAGAGATAGAGAGATTTGGGTTCTTTTAAGACTGATGCAACGGTAATATAATGGTCCTATTGTATTCTCAGTATGCATATTTTATAATTATAACTTATGTACCCTGGCGGACCGAAGGAACCGAAAGAAGCCTCTACAAAGTAGCCTTAAAGACCCTACTGAGCCCCCCTTCGGTTCCTTCCTTAAAAAAACTAAAAAAAAAATAGTAAGATCAACTTTTAAATTGTTGAAATTCGGATTCTACGTTAAAATTTCCATTAGAAACTCACGGAGTAATCACAATACTTTTTTTGCAGCGTTAAAAATAAAAAATAAATTTCACTAACTTCTGCTGAAGGTGACTTCAAGCGCATCCATAATAGCCATGATCCAACAAAACATGGTTCCGCCACGCGCAAATAAAAAAAAGTCAACCTATCAGACGATTCCGCCCCACGCACAGTGGTTCAGATGGTACAAAAAGGTACGAAAAGTTCAACAATTTGAGAGCTCGCTCTCAACGCCTAATATACACCTTAACTTTAAAAGGCGTTGTATCAAGACAAACAAAAAATATTTTTAAAACGATTATATAGAATTATTGGGTATTCATTCCTTAAAGTGATTCAAGTATTAAGAATTTCATATTTATAAATAATATTAATTTTTTTAAATTATATTTCACGCGTAAAGTTATTTTTCATTTAACCAGCTTTCGATTGAAAATACTTAAGTGCAACACCTTGCGTACAAAAAGTGGAAATGCTACGTTGTAGTGAAATTTCTTATGCATTCATTTCCATCAAAGATTTTTTCCCCAACTTGCAACTTTATGATTGGGACACTAATAACGAGGGCTAAACAGACAGGAATTTGCACGCGTCGAGTCGCACGCTCATCCCTCATAGCAGTTTTCGAAATAGGGATTTTAATTTAAACAGTTTTGATTATTGAGCGATTCAGATACTTAATATCCTATTCTTATTTTTGTTAAATCGTTTAATTAAAATAATTAATAAATATTATTACAAAAAAAATACGAAGAAAATTTTTTTGCAAGTTAACTTTATCATTTAGCAATTGTACTACAATAAATGACTAGGTTATCTTAATAGAATTCTGAAAATGAAAGTTTAAAGGTAATTCCTAAAATGTACCTGTTATCTGGGTATTGTGGTAGGTGTCTCAAAGATCTTTAAACAGATAGTGATAGTGGCTGTGATGACTAATTATACCTTGCGGCTGTGAAGCGACTTACATCCGGTAGGTAAAGCCGTCAATACAAATAACGTTTTTGTAATAAAGTGTCCTTTCTGATGTTCGAGAGTACATAATTTATTTGCTTGCATAATTATTATTTTGTCAATAATCACTTACCTTAATTTGATAGAACAAATTACATTTGAATTAGAAGTTTAAAATCGGGAACTTGAAATACCATTATAAATTAAATTTTAGGAATTTATAGGGTTCTTTTAAAGTAGGCTAACGTATTGCATTTGCCACTTTTAACTTTTTAAATTATTCTAAGATATTTAAAATAAGGAAACTAAGCAATGTTTCTGAATTGGATTTAATAAAATTGTATTCATGTTCAGAATGCGTTGGCAGCCATATTGGGCCCGCCATCTTTAATTTTGAAATTTTTACAACAAATTTGGAATCAGAGACCCGTAAAGTATTTATAAAATAAATTTCATGCAAATCGGATAACGTTTAGATTTTTTGATCAACTTTTTGTACGATCTGAACCACTGTGCGACGTTCTTCCATCTTGGATTCAGGATGGAATGGGTGGCGGGGTATGGTGAGGGTACTCTGTATGGTGGGTAGCGTCGGTTCACTCCAAGTCGAACGTATTTGAGCATCGAATTGGTGGACCATGCCTTGTGGGATCATGATAATAGCTCAAGTAATATGTTGCGCGGAAAGTTTAAAAATAAAATTCTCTCTCACTTGCATCGTGGCGTTCTTGTCTGAGGTTTCCACTGCGTGGCGGTAGCATCCAGACAAAATTCTTAAAGTTACCGACGGAATGCCTATTAACTGTTGCTAAATTATATGCACTTGAAGCCGCCTTCGACCCATGTAAATGACAGGTATTTTATTATTTTAAGTTTTTAACGCTGCAAGAAAAAGTATTGCAATTACTCCGTTAGTTTCTAATGCAAATATTAACGTAGAATCCGAATTTCAACAATTTAAAAGTTGATCTTTCTGTTTTTTTTTTTTTTTAGTTTTCTAGGAAGGAACCGAAGGGAGACTCAGTAGGGTCCTTAAGGGTACTTTCCCTAGCGGAAGAATCGGAAATAAAGTACATTTCCGATTTTTATGTGAACTTTGCTTCCGTCTTTCTGAATAAATGTGAAATATATGATCTATTAATTTTGTATATATATTCAATAAATAAATATATAAATATTATGAAATAGAGGCTAAATAAAGGGACAGCTCGACGTTCGGAAAGAAACGGAAGCAAAGTTCAGATAGCCCTTTCCGATTCTCTTTTCGAATTATTTCCGAAACCTTTCTGAATCGTTCCGAAGCCGCCTTTCCGATTCTTTCCTTTTTTTCCGGCAGGGTTGTAGAGGCTCCTTCGGTCCGCCAGGGTACTGATATACTATTTTGGATTTGAATTAAAAATGTTGTCTGTTTTGGCGTATCTCATTCCATTTACGAGATCAGTTATATTCATTTCAATTTTAAACATTAACAAAAAAGTTTGATATCTGAAATAATCGAAACCCATATATTCTATTATGTTTTAGGCTGTTAACTTTAAAATTTTAAAAATCTATTTCTAAATTTTAATCCTAAAGCTCAGCAAAGGACCCTTGAGTGTCGGCTACCCTATTGAGATAGCCTCTCTGCTTTTTATTTATGATAGAATTCTTATTTCAATTTTATTCTCTCTGCTTGTTATTTATGATGGTATTTTTATTTAAATTTCGGAAAGGACATTGTAATGCCTTCAGAACATTTAAACGATCTGCCTGGAACTTTCAATATATATACCTGAGTGCCCGCGGAGAATTTCTCAGAGCTTCACAAAGCCTTGAGAGTCTTTAGCATATACTCTGACATTTCTATCGGTAGGGCACTACTATACTTATATTTCAGTACATATTTTATAGTGTTTAATTTTACTCTAGGACTAATAATGATGCATTTAATCTGCATATAACAAATTGTATTCCTTTCTGGAAATAATCAATTGAGATCGATAAGAAACAATATAACTAATGTCTCAATCTTCCGAATCGTCTTTCTTAAATGTACCAAAACGATTGACAACGATTGAGCATTTTGTATTTCCAATTACTTCCAATCGGGTACTTGGAATTTTCCACGCGATGGCAGCACTTTTGTCCGGCGGGAATTATTTATGGACAGTCTTTACTTTTTGCAATAATATAAATTTGAAACAGTATATATTATGAAACAAATTAAATAAACATTTTGCAAATAATTGTTACAAGTTGAAAGTGGTGCTACGAAAAAATGTGCTAATAGTATTTTATGTTAAAAATATAAAATCAGATACACGATAAAAATAAAAAAGTTGATTTTTGGACAAACAAACAGTAATATTGGAAGTAAAATATTTTTTGTCAGAAAGAGACCTCAATTATTAATTGTTCGCAATTATAAACACAAAAATTCATCTTATAATACAAAAGTTTTTATTAATTCAACTTTGAAAATTTCTGGTTAATTGAAATATAAGTACTCAAAATGATGGACCAAATTCTTCTTAAATTGAACAGCAAATTTACATCAATGTCGGTGATGTTTTCTGATCGCTGAGCGTTCTAAATATTTCATTAAAATATTTAAAACAGCGTTTCGAGATCAAAAGTTCAGTAATAAATGTAAAATTTAAGTATGAAAAACGTACATTTTTAATCTTGTTTCGATTTGATTTGAATTAGTAAAGATGCAAACTTCAAAAATAGAAATTTAAAATTCAGGCTTCTAAACTGCCTACGTTTAAGCTTAATAATTTCTTAATTTTAGCATTTCAAACTCAAATTTTAAAAAAATTCGTAAATTTAAAATTAAACTCTTATTTTTTGATATGCTAAAATGTCGAAAAATGTCCATACGGTTACATAAGATTGTATGGAATTATGAGAATGACAACTGGATATAAAGATAAAAAATAAACTTTTTCCCCAAATATTTAATAAAAAATTTGATCAAAATGACAGAAATATGTGGCCATTAATCACAATATTTCAGGAAGGAGAGGATATAAAAAATGTCTGTGCTTATGAAAGGAAAACCACTTGTCGCGATGAATTCCGCACGTATTCAATTCAATTTTGAACCTGATAAAACCTAAATGAATCTAATACGATACAATTAATAATTTGAAACCTTTAAAATTGAAATATGTGTATTTTATGATTAGGCATTGCAAACCAAATTATTTAAAATATTCAAAATTGAATATTTTAAATATTTAAAACTATACATTTTCCAGAATTTTGCATCAAACTTATTCATAAATTCAAAATTGTTATATTGCAAGAAACTTAAAAGCATTGAATAAGTTTGTCTGCTAAAAATTTAATGAGTTAACTACAATTTATTTAGCCTGAGTTTCAAAATATTGGCACCATCCTACCTTCTATAATGTTGTCAATCGTTTTCAATTGGGTATACCTTATTCTGAGTTAGAGGTTAAGTTTTCACTACAGCATTTTGATTTGTCCCTAATTATTTACAATCGGTTTTTTACTCTGTCAAGCAAACAAATTTTAATCAAATGAATTTAAAATCAAGTAAATAGACGTTTCACAATAATATACCCGCTAAATCAAACTACGTATTTGACAATTATACTACATCACTGTCACATCGTTAAACGGTATGATTTTTACATGTAACCCCATATACTTTTGACTTTTCTTTCGGTGTACCGCCTAAACATTATATTTTTTGCACTTAAAACTTTTGTTAAATTAATAAAAATGTAATGTCTAACGAATTAACACGTGCGCGTCATGTATGTTACAAACGAAAACTGCAGAGGGTGTATTGTAGGCAAGTGCATTTACTCAATTCAATCCGATTGGGAACAATTTACAGAATTTACACAAAAGTGAGGTAAGCAAAGCTCCACATCCATTGGAAACAATACAGAAAAAATAGTTATAGAATACTCCCATAACTGGTACAGATTCGGAACAATTTGTTTACCATAAATAAATTTGATTTAAATCGCATAAAGCATTTTGATAATCTGTATGACTTGTAATAGCTTTCATAATTTTAATTCATTATATTAGGTTTCTATTGCATTAACCATGTAATAAAACGGTTACAGGCAAAAATTAATTTTTCTTTATTACTAATTGAGACAAAGCAGTTACAATTTAACACCGTCGTATATGGTGTATGGTCACCCATCCAGGTGCTGGGGGTGCTCAAAATGGCTTGACATTTGGACTCTTCTCGATTCGAGATCTTTTACTATGTATTTCTATGAAAATTTGTACCTGCCGAGATTTTAGATCTTTTTCCAAACTTCCATAAAAATGTTAAGTGTTGCACAATAATTTATTCTGCATCGTGATAGGGTACCCATGCGAAGCCGTGTTCAAATAGAAGTTATTGAAGTAAAAATGATTATCATGGTATTTTATTGAACTTCATTTCCAAATAAAATAATTTTTTTTAACACTATATTAAAAAAATTAAGGCATGTCTTGATGGTTCGTCAATTCAAGCATTAAACTTCATTTTCAATTTAAGAACAAAAAGTTCCTGTTTCGATATTGAACTTAGTAACTATATCAATTTAAATATATAATTAATTAGTAGCTAATAAGTGTCATAATTGTTTCCTTGCGCAGAAATGTCGTTGTGGTTTATTTTGTAATAAATCCGTAGTTTCTTAAATCACTTTTACGATCATTTACATTAGATATTTTGCCTGCTTAAAATTATGGACTCCGCAAGTTGTCTGAAACTATCCGAAATCAACACAGTTTTCTTCATCCGGATTTCATGCGGTCTAGTTTTGAATTCGTCCGGTCCACTAGTTCGAAATTAGAATCCGAATTTTATTCGTTCTTGTTCGACGTACAATTTCCATCCGGATTTTATCCGAGCATATAGGGAATCTATCAGGTCCGTCATTTTTGTTAATTCGGCAATTGTCCGCAATTATCCGGAATTAAGGCGGTTTTTGTCATCCGAATTTCATCGAATGCTATCTGAAATGTGTTCGGTCCGCGTGGTTCAAATTTAAATCTGATCTTATCCGAAATTTATATGGTGCTACTTTAACTTTTCCTCCTGAAAATGCCATGTGGATGGGTCCTAAGAGAAAATACGCAACTCACTGCGACAGATAGAAACTACGTACCCCACGCACTCTATACTAACTGTATAGAAATTTCCATATAGTTACTATAGAGTACGCGAGGGACGTAGTTTCT
This sequence comes from Belonocnema kinseyi, assembly GCF_010883055.1. Taxonomy (NCBI): domain Eukaryota; kingdom Metazoa; phylum Arthropoda; class Insecta; order Hymenoptera; family Cynipidae; genus Belonocnema; species Belonocnema kinseyi. The sequence goes on along the minus strand of NC_046659.1, from coordinate 12,204,726 downwards.
ATATGTCGCCGATGAGTTGCGTATTATCTTTGGGCGCACCCGAATTGAGCTAGCGGTCAACCACCCTTGCCTTTCTCGTCCCGAATTGAGCCCAGTGGTTAAGTAGGCAATTTTCGGTGGTCCTAAATTAAGCCAAAGCTGTCCCACCCATTTGAAGTATGAATATGAAGCTATGAATTATCTTTAATTTTTTTTGCTTTTCAATCTTATATTGTGCTCGTGAAATTCTCTTAAAAATGCAAAATAGCAGTTTTATGTCAAATTCATACTAAACGTGGTATTGTTTGGAACTTTCCCAACACAAAATATTTTCATTCGATTAGTGAAAATTTTCCTAGTACTTTTTCACTAATTTTGAGATGTTTGAATAATTATTTGTTTAAACAGTTTTTTGCGCTTGTTAATTATGAGAATTTATTATATTTTAGAATAAATTATACATTTGGGATAAATATTTGGTAGAAAATGAACTTTTAGTTAACAAATTTAACTTTTTGTCGAAAATTCATATTTTTGGGTTAAAACCTTAACTTTGTTGTGAAAAATTCGTCTTTTGAGTTGAGAATTCAACTATTTAGTAAATAATTTAACTTTCTTATAATAAATTCGCTTTTTAAATTGAAAATTATTATTTTTTGTAATAAAAATTGAACAATGTAATTTTTGGATAGAAAGTAATCTTTTATTGTCTAAAAACCCAACTATTTCGTTGGCAATTCATCTTTTTTAGCATAAAATTAATCTTTTTGGTTAAAAATTCAAGTATTTGGTCTAAGTTGAACTTCTTTATAATTTTTTTTTCAATTGAAAATTCATAATTTTAGTTGAGGATTTAACTGTTTTTCGGGAAATTCTTTTTTTTTTAAATTAAAAATAATTTTTTTTAAATTAAAATTATTCCATATTTAGTTAAAAAGTGATCATAAATTTGATGAAAAATGTGTTTTGTTGAAAGTTCGTCCATCTTGATAGAAAATTCATCTTTATGGCTAAATAATATTATTAAAATATTAAGATTTTTGGTTAAACTCTTTATTTTTTAGATAAAAATTCAGCTTTTGTAGGAAATTCTTGCTTTCAACTTAAAAATCGAGAACTTGGTAGAAAACTCGTTTTATGCGGGTTAAATTATTTTTTGTTTATGATAATTGAATTTCTTATTTTTCTTGTAAATGGTACAAGATATTATAAATAAGTAACAAAATTTTTTGTAGAAGTAGCTCTTTTCTGAATGTGCAAAGTGCCGTTCTTTGCGAAAAATTAAAAAATTCTATTTATGAAGAAAAATTCTCCTATGGTGCCTTTAAGAAAAAACACCGTCATTTTGTTAATGTTTGAACGTTTTCAAATTCTCGGGAGAATTTCGAAATAAGTTGATAATTTTTATACCAAAATCTGGAAATAAAGTCAAAATACCTCATTAAGGTTAAAAATTATGAAGTTTTAAAAAAATTCAACAAACTAACATCAAATACGAATGCATTCGTATTTGATTTTTTTTCTTAAATTAAAAAAAAAACATGTATTACCTAACTTAGAGGCGTAATGGAATTTCGGTAATTACTTGAGATATTTTTAAAAAATATTAAGAAAATATAAAAGTGTCTAAAAATCCTAGATTACTTAATCAATATACTAAATAACAAGAATAATAATAATACTTAATAAGAACAAAAAATGATTTATAAGGCAACGTAATTACTTATGTACATATATTTAATTTATTCAAATTTCAAACAATCTGTTCTCGCATAGAATGAAATTCCTAGTATCCAGGAGTTTTGTTAGATTCAATAACCTATTTTTCAAATTATGGAATAGGTCTAATTTTATACACTTTTTTCATCTTTTAACTAGTTATAAATATAGTTTAAAAATTAAGAGATAGATTATAATTTAAAAAAAAACAATCTGTTGGTTCTGATAAATGATACTCAGCCTCCAGAAAACTGGAAACTTGAGAAGCAAAGTAATTATCGGAAGATAATTTTCGCCGTTTTTTTGTGTTTGAAATTTCGGAAGCTAATGCGAAATTAGCCTGGAAGTTATTGGCCAAGCTAGTTTCGAAGTAGTTTAGAGAAACGTGTGCAAAGTAATTTTCAGGGATGGTTCTGGTACTGATTTTGGCGGTACTTATTGATTTATCTACAGCTATTTATTGTAAATTTTCCGTTGATTTTTCAAAGGTATTGTTTATGCAGTCTTCGAATTCCTGTGTCGAAATCTGAGCGTCGGGAGTGTAATTCTGTATCACGAATGCTGAAAAATTGATTTTATTTTAAATTTCCAAAAATGATAACATTCGTGCAGAAATCAAAAGATTTCAAATAATATAAATTATTTTAAGGCAACTTAAAATAATGTCAGGGAATTTGAAATATGTTTTTATAATTTTTAGAGATTTCAAAGGATTATAAAGTTTAAGTACATTTTCAAAAATTAAAAATTTGGTAAATTTCAATAAGTTTTGAAGAGCTTTAAAAAGTTGCAAACGATTTCAAAAGATTCCAAAAAATTAATATTTTAAAAATTATGAGTTCATTTTCAAGAGCTTTAGAAAGTTTGAAGGGATTTCAAAAAATTTCAAAAAATTAAAGTCCAATTTTGGAACCACTAGTAAGAATATTGGTTGTGAAATAAAAAATTCTTCAAATAGTTTAACATAGTTTTTAAAGTATGCATACCTAAATATTTAAAGTTTCTTCTTCCTATTCCTCTTCTTCTAATGCGGTTGATGACAGGCGAAAAACGAGACACACATGTGAAAGTCTAGCCTGATTTGGAAACCTCCATTTTTGTATTGATTAATTTTCATGGAGAGAAAATTTTGTTTTCTAACAACTTCTTTTCTCTTCGTATTAATTTCTTCTAAGCTGTTCCGTGTAATATAACTTGAAGTTTGCGCACTGTTAAGGGATTTTAAAAACTCTTCGATGTTTGGATGTGGTGACGGACACGCGTCATTGAATTTCGAGTGGAAGGATTCACATCCATTGGTTGTTCGCCAAATATCTGCAGTAGCCGATTCCCACACATGAGGAGGAAAGAGTGCCTTCATGCCAATGTAGTTTTCTACTAAGTGTATTATGAAATAGTCCAATCGTGCATCTTCTGGCTGAAGAGCGACTAAGTCCATAAACCCATTTCCAACTTCCTCATGATCCAAATATTTGAGCCCAAATACATATCTAAGCCACTTTCCAATGATTGATTCCTTATCTTTGTACTCACGACTTAATGCCAGTTGTTGCATTTTTCTCCACCTATAAAGAAAACGAAACAAAAGTAGAAAGCATTTTTTAAAATTTATTTACACTCAAATATATTTTCACGATGCACTTAATAATCAAGTCCTTTAACTATGATTCGAACGCATCTCAATGTCATGAAAATTTCTCATTTTGAATATTTCCTAAGTTCTTTGAATATTTAACAACTTTAATGATTTTATTTCTGGATTTACTTACCAAGACTGCCCTAGATGAAATCGGCATTCAACGCTGTTCACATGCAGAAAAACTTTTCTCAGGCCCAAATGCATCGATATTTCAATATCCAATGTGACATTTTCCGGCTCTAGGTTGCCCATTCCTTTGCTAATACACTTTTCTTTGAAGACGCGAAACACTTTAGCGTATGTTTTTTCAAATTTTTTCGCGAATAAACAAAACGCAAGTAGGATATAGTATCCATTTACGTAGGCGTGTAAAGTAAATAATTGCAAAAAACGTTTTTCGCAATACTGAAATGTTCCGTCGGCAAGTAGAATCTTTTTATTCTCGCACAAAAATTTAAGATTTTTATCCGACGATAAAATTATTATATTCTGCACTCTGTCGTTATGCAGCAGGAAGTTTTATCCTAAAATGTCTCTGATTTCCGTAGCGTCCGTAATTTAATATATCATATTTATATATATATATATTAAGAAAGCACAAGAGAAAAACTTTCGTGAACAGCTCCTCGAGAAGAGGATGCACGGTATTTTCCACAGAAATGTGAAGGATCAGTCAATGTCTTGTGAGCTAACGTTTGCTTTCCTTAAATCGCCCGGATTGAAGTCTGGTACAGAGGGTTTCATTTTTGCATGCCAAGACGGTGTCATTTCCACCTTAACATACCGTCGCTACATTTTGAGCCAAGACATTCCCGATGATAGCTGCAGGGCGTGCCATGCACACCCCGAGCATTTAGCTCACATACTATCTAGTTGTCCAACACACGCGGGAACGACCTAAATTCAATGGCGCAATGCGGCACTAAGAGTACTTTATTACCATCTCTGTCACTCCTACGGCATTCACCTTAATATCGCTCCTCTAAATGCTCCTAGGGAAATTGAGTCAAATATCGAGAATGGGAAGTGCCGCATATACTGGAACTTTATATTCTCGACAATTGTTGCTGTTGCTCACTCGAGGCCTGACATGGTTCTTCTTGACTTCGAGATGC